>NW_017731368.1:6729008-6739884 GCF_001890085.2 Hipposideros armiger
TATTCTGCTACAGGTTGCCAAATTCCCATCCCTTAAAATGAGCTAGATTTCACCACCTTTGTTCCCAGGCAGATCTGATATCCACTCCAAGTTTCCTCCAAAATTTGGAGGTCTTTTGCCTGCATCTATCTACTCTTTGTACCACTTTCCACATTTGTCAGGGCTCTTAACTGAAAGCATTAGAAATGGACTTTGATTAATTTAAATGAAACAGGAATATATTACAAAGATATTGGGCAGCTCACAGATGTAATGAAAAGATTGGAGAATTGGGCTAAAAAAAACCAACAACCAAGGATAAAGAGAGCCATAGGACAAGGACTAGGGCTAGGGGAAGGGGAAAGGGTAGGGCTAGGACTAAAGCTGGGATTAAGGTTAAGGTTAGAGCTAGGGCTACAGCTAGGGCTGGAGTTACATTTGGGATATGGCTAAAGTCAGGGCTACAGTTGGGGCTAAGATTAGATTTAGGCTGGGGTTAGGTCTACAATTACAACAGAATCAGATTTAGGCTTATGGCTTGGGCTAGGCTTAGGGCTTTCGTTAACTTTAGGATAAAGAGAGACACAGGGCTGGAGCTGGGGCTATGCCCAGGGCTATCATTAGGATTGGGGTTAAGACTAGTGTAAGGTTCATATGAATACAAGTACATGTTCTTGATTTCTCACCCAGGTTTTCTTTACCTGGCTAGCGCACTCACCTCCTGAAATTTACTCGTATCTGAACAGTAGCAATCTCAGCCCTGGAAATGGGGCTGCCTATCCTTAGTAGCCTGCAGCCAACATCTGAATTGCTCTGTAGCATTCAAGAGGGACACCGTGCCTCGGGTGGGGTCACTCTGGGCTGCGCTTTATAGTTCAGGCCAACTCTGGTCTTCAGCTAGACCGCATCTTTGCTTGTCTCTTCTGGTGCCCTGTTCTGTCTCCTTCACTTCCCTCCTCCTACGAGCACTTCCCAGTAGATCACATGCACAAGAGTCCCCCTTCTCAAGTTCTATTTCTAGGCAACTCAACCCACAACAGTGAGCAATAACCCAAATATAAGCAGCAGATCCATGTTGTATGCTGCGAAAAATTCACAATCACCCACAATGCTTATCTTAATGGTAAAGGAAGACAAGATGCATAACAGCCAACTACCTACAGTAGTCGGGGACATTGTCCCTCTCCTTCTAGGAGGCAGAATACTACCTTTCTGCTCACAGCTTTAGACTCAGATGCTAATGTAGTTCCTGACATGTAGTCGGCCCTCAATATGTATTTGCTGAATGAATGGATGTGTGTTACATGTGATTCCTCTGATTCTGCTCCTAGGCTGCCCCGGCATGATGTCAGGCTTTTTCTCTCATAATTGATGTTCCCCAGCCACAGCCAGGCCATTAGTGCGCTCAGTGCATCAGGGCGCTGACTGTCAATGACCCCCAGTCACACACACTACCCTGCCTTACTGTAACCATTTCTCCTCTCTTTAGGTTTTCATTGTCATCTCTGCCCCTTCCTTCTCTGCAGGGGATTTTTCTTTCTTCTGCATTATAAAATGATCAAGAACCATCTCCAACTCATTCAAAAATTGCTCAATGGAGCAAAACGGATAAGCTAGAGCCAGACTTAGTGTGTCAGTTGGAGAACTGGTCTGCAATGGAGAAGATGTCACCAATTCCTGAGGGAAGGAAGAATTTTAATGCTGGGATAATTGGTTAATCATTCTGAGGAGAAATAAAGCTATAACCTAATTTCCCAATGTTCACCAAAATAAATTCCAGGTAGACTAAATGATCCAGCGTAAAAACTGAAACAATACAAGTAGGACAATGGGTGAATATCTAATATCTACATGGGAAAGGCCTTTTTAAACTTAAAGATAATTTTTAAAAACACCACAGAGGAAACAGTCAACCTTTGATACCATCCTATCCCACATGGATTTATCCTCAGACAAAAAAAATCAAAGGTGCTTGCCACGATGGATGTACTGTATAGGAAGAGTGTTCTTTTCGGTGCTAACTATGGATCAGGAAAGAGGAGAAGAAACTGGCTTTTACTCTGCACAAGGAGAGTATGTCTCTCCCTTTGTCTGTTAAGACTGTTACGGAGGCTGGCCTAATCATTTGGCCTGAGAACTGTGAGAGAAAGCTCTACATCTGGATAATCGCATTGCTAATGGTAAGAATCAGGAGAGAGAGACATGTAATTAGAAAAATTCCTTAATGACCTAGCTGATGATGAAAGGCTAGATTAGGTCCCTTTAGGCAGCAGTTCTCAACTTGTGGGTCGTTCCCTTCGAACGACCCTTTCACAGGGGTCGCCCAAGACCATCGGAAAACAAAAAGATATTTACATTACAATTCATAACAGTAGCAAAATTACAGTTATAGAGTAGCAACGAAAATAATTTTATGGTTGGGGGTCACCACAACATGAAGAACTGTATTAAAGGGGTTGTGGCATTAGGAAGGTTGAGAACCGCTGCTCTAGAGGGAGGTGATTGATGGATTGAGTTTAGTGCTCCATCAGATAACAGGATGGGACTTATAATTTCCCAAGAAGACAAGGAAGAAAGGGGGTGGGGAGTTCTGGACTGGGTAGAAGAGGCGAGAAGGAACAATATAGCTACAGTGCACGGTTCCTTGTGGGAAGGATGCCTCAGGGGCTTGCAGAACACAGACATGCCACAGTCTGTGTTGTCCATTTAAATTATATAGATATATATTCTACATAAATACAACATATATACCCTATATACAACCTATATAAATATATGTATCTGTGTATATGTTATATATCCATCTATAGTATATAATTTAAATATATAGTCATTTAAATTATAGGTACTGGTAGGTAGAATAGGTAGTGCAGTTATGTAATTCCAAATGCAAACTGTACAAAGTGTATGTTATACCCAGTTCTGCATCCACCCACCCACTCACCTCTCCTCCAAGTCAGCAGTTTCTTGTGCTTCCTTCAGGATACGCTGGAGCTATTCTTTGCACATATAAGCAAATACCTTCATATATCCTTGCCCTACTTTTCTTCCCTTTCCAAAAATGGTAGGATACTATACTCAGTGTCATGCACTTTGCTTTTTCCTCTTAATAATTGGCCTTGGAGATAATTTCGTATCAATACACAAAGAGAAAAATTCATTTCTATTTTAATCAGTTTCCTGCTCATGGGCATTTGAGTTGTTGCCAATTTTTAAAAATTACAAACAAGGCTGCGATGAATACTACTGTGCACAGGTCATTTTACAAATGTAAGAATATATCTGTTGGATACGTGTTTAGAAGTGGACTTGCTGGGTCAATGGAGGCATGCCTTCATCATTTTGGTAGACACTGCCAAATTGCTCTCCTATCAGCAATGTGAACACGCCTGCTTTCTAACACCCTTACCATCGCCGCCACGTCTAACACTTTTAAGTCGTTTCCTTTTTGTAACCCCCCTCTGTTATCACTTCGGTAAAAGCCTGCTTCACACAGTGACATGGGCTTCGGGGAACAAAGAAGAAAGCTCTGTCAAGTTCATGAGGGGAGCAGGGTCAGAGGCAAACGGCACGGTCTGCAGATTAGATGGTGAAAGTGGACCAAACGTAAAGACATTTGTTGCAAGAAGTGACCAAAAATGTGGTTTCCCAGGAAATCTAGTCCATCCTGGAGTTGCACAGTATCTGTGACGGATGCTAGAGTGATTAATTTTGTTATTAAAGGAAAAAGGCATCCCAGGAGGCCAGAAATGTTAAGGGTTATGAGTTAGTAATATCAAGTTGAAAATCTCCCATCCGAGGGAGGTGGTGTCTGGCTCTCCAGTGTATTCACACTAGCCAGCTGGTGCTCGAAGAAAGGCCATGCTCCTTCCCAGGCCTTCCAGAATGATGGGGTTCATCAGGCCTGAGGCTTTCAGACTCCGGCTTCTGTCTCCAGGGGATCCCATTCCCTGAACTGGTAACCGGAGAGTGGAGACACTTATCTCAGGGAGAGCTGGAGACCCCGTGACACCACAGCTAGCTTCTGTGTCTTGTCCTCTTGGGAAATTACAACCTGGAAGAGCACCATGGAACCATCTCCTACCCTCTGAATTTATACCCCTGACTGGCACTTTCCCCCCTTCTGTTTCATTCATTTCTGTTCTCATCTTTAGTAATGCTTTCCTTCTGCTGCCATTGGGATCATTTTGTTGTTATTTTTCTAAGTTCACTGTCCTTGAACTAAACCCAACAACAACTAACTGACAAATCTACAACCATAATGAGTAACTTCGAAACAACTTTCTCAGGAACTGGCAGAGCAAGCCAGACAATGCAACATAGAAAGAGCACTTGGAAGATTTAAATATGTCTGTTAATAAGCTTGAAAATATGCATATGAAATTTTGAACCCCCCCCCCCCCCGTCCTCCCCTCAAAAAACACATTTTCTTACCAAACTCTTGTGGAACACTTAAAAATATTAACCATTTATTAGCCCACAAAGAAAATTTCAACAAATTCCTAAAATTAGGTAACATACAGGCCAACAAGAAAATCTATCCAGTCTCTAATTAAAAAAACAAAAAACCTCCAACTCTTAAATATCTTAGATAAAAAATAAAATGCAAAACTATGAATGCGATACCTTTTCATAGCTCTAAAGATATTAATTATAATTTGGAAGTGTCAGTCTGTTTTCTGCATTGTTTTTATTTCCTTTGAGTTACTTTTATTGGTTTGCTTAGTTGAATCTCTTTCATATTAGTCTTTTCTGGCCACGTGTTCCTGTGTAAGAGTAAGGCTCTGAAAGGGTCATTCAGTGTTGATTGCACATTTCAGGGTTTACTGATTAGTGAACTTCATTTTGTGGTGAGAGAGCTCTTTTATTGGGAGACCTACCCCTCCTGCCAGATGTCAGTATTTTGTCTTGGGCAAGTTTCTTTTCCCGAAAAGAAACCTTCCAATCTTTTCACTGATGATTAGATTAGCTGCTGCCATCATTCTTTGCAGGAATGATGGTTCCCAAGGCATTCTCTATTCTTCATTGCTCCAGGTCCTATGTTCATGTAGTTTAGAAAGTATTTCCAAGTTTTATCTTGAAAGCAGAATCCACTGGAAGAGAGACACCGCCTAGGGTGATGATGTCAAGTAGTGGAGGTGGAACTCCTTTCCTCCATCACCAAGGTGAGGATTAAAGGACGCAGGGCTCTCATATTAGTGGCCGAGTTGGGGTTAATTCTGCTATAGATCCTCTGCTTGTCTGAAGCCAAGTGCTTTCTGTGTTCCAGAAATGACTCAGATTTTCCATCTCAGGGTGGTTCGCTTCCTTGTTCTTAAGTGCTGTTATGGTTTTAATCTTGATTCAGTCACTTTGGTGAGGTTTTTGGAGGCTGTGTGGTAAATTCACATATTCAGTTCCTCATTTTGAGTCGTGAGTCCAAATTATTTTATGAGGACAATTTATAGCCTTTCCCCAGCGTCCTGTTTTGGCTCCCTTCTAAGGAAGTGGAACATCTTTCTTAGGCTCTCCGGTTGTCTCGAGTATGTGAATTTCTCCTTCAGCAGGGGCTCCATATTAAACTGAATTTATGGAAGAGCATTCCAGGTATTTACCAGGATGGATAAAACCTGGATTTATAACTCTTCTACCTTTAAAAGTTGTGACCTAAGTGTAGCAGAGTCTATGGAACCTTCTCTGCTGATCCTCTACTCTGAGAGTTTCCCCAGACAATAAACAGACCAGGAGGGCTGACTGGGAAGCATATCCATTCCTGTAGAGCCAGAGGTATTGAATCAGGTATGGCGCGATGCTTGCTGCTTATGCGGAGGGAACATGGACAGGAATCACCTTATGAACTCTTCAGTGTTTAGAATAACACAGCTCTTTGCAGTACATGTTGAAGACCCAGGGGATGCATTTCCTTCAGGAATAGACTTTTTCTGACTTCGTAGTCAGTGAAGATTTAAGGGTACTACTTTTTTCTCTCAAAGTAGCTAAATACATAAAACACATTTTAGGGCCCACCCTAAGCACCTACAGTGCTTCAGAGCCTTCAAAATAACGTACTTTTTGTTCTAACATTTCTCCACAATCAAGTGAGTTTTCTTAATTTGTTTTCTCTGTCCCTAAAAACAAGTTTTTGCCAAGTTTACATGCATTTTTATTGTTATTACTTTGTATGTTTCTTTGACTGAAGATAATACCTAATAAATGATTTTTCTTTCTCTTCTGCAATGTCTAACACAGTGCTTTGCCCAAAGAAGGAACTTTCTATGGGACTGAATAGATTCTTTATGATAATCTAGAGATGAGGAAGATGAGGCATAAAGTGTTTCTGAGAGAAAGGGGCTGCTGGCGTAACTCAGCACTTGGTATCCTTCATGTCAGATTCATTCTTATCAACTATGAGAATGAAAATCTAAAATTGAGGTGAAGGCAAAGGTGACTCTAAAAGTGCTCAGGAATTGCAGCATTCAAAACATGGTGTTTCAGCTCTCCATCCTGCTCAAGAACCTAAAAAGAACTCAACTGTTTTTTGGTATGGAACTAATATCCAGGTTTAACCTCTGGATGGACCAATGGTGGTTACTGAGCTGGGTCCTTATACTCTCTTGCTAGTCTTTTGTGATGCTGTCTTAAAACTGTCTATAGAAGAAGTTCTTAAACTTTTCTGGGTCATTGGTACCTGATTAAACCCACGGACTCTCTAGCCAGAAAAATGCACATGCACACAAAATTTTAACGGTTTTAGCAGGTTCATGTATTGCCTGCAGGCATCCAAGGAACTGAGGCTAAGAAGCACTGGGATTTGACAATTGTTTCTGACATTAATGCTTAGGCTATTTATCAAAACTTGGAATAAACTAGTTATTTCATTTTATGCCTTCCTTAATTAGGGAGAGATCTGTGAGGAAATTTTTTTTTCCATATCGAAGCTGTTAAATATAGGCGTACCTTGGATACATTGTAGGTTTTGTTCTAGACCATGGTGGCAATAAAGCAAGTATCACAATAAAGCGAGTTCTAATCTTTTTGCTGGTGGAGGGTCTTGCCTTCAATTTGTAAAAAAAATGCACCTGTGATACGGAATAAGCAAAGTGCAATACAAAGAAGTATGCATGTACACAAAGCTGACAACGATAATGTAAGATTCCTGAGAATACAGGAAGGGTTAGAAGTCAATGAATAGGGCATGTGATTCACCTGAGACTAGAGGCACAGTTCTTCCACACACAGGTAAAGCGTGGTCCCTGATCAGCAACATCCACATCAGCTAGCAACTTGATAGAAATGAAAAATTTGGGCCCCATACAGATCTACAGATTCACAACTGTGGGTAAAGCCCAGAAATGTTTTAACAAGCACTGCAGGTGATTCTGATGCTCAAGTTTGAGAATCACTGCATCAAATTGAATGGAAGGAAGACGGGAGCTGGTGCTAACGTGTCTGGCGGTTGGAATTTGAGGGTGTGGAGCTTTGAAGTCATAAGCAATCAACTCAAGATCAGAGGATCTAGTCTGTTTCGTCAGGTACAAGAAGGAAGATAATCTGGCCTTCTCTTTTCTAAAGGGTGAGGCACCCGAGGAGCAGGCTTCTGAGCCCTTCGTTACTCAGACTATGTTGCCACGTCTACCTGAGCTCCAGAGGGCATCAGAAAGAAAAAGGATGGAAGGAAGCGGAGGGCAGTATGAAATGACGAGGACCCAGCGTTCCAGAGTCCCCATCGATGCAACCACTGCTCAGGTGAGTTCCCTCTATCCATTCAAAACCCCAGTCCCCACGCCCAGTGAGGGTCAACTAACGGTCCGTCACAGCCGCCTACTTCCGGGCCTCGGCCAATAAGGAACCCAAACGGCTCAGCCAGTCAGCGCCCTGCGCTGCTTCCGGCGTTCGGCGTGCTGCCGTGGAGACGGAATGGGCGAATTCAAACGCGGGGGGTGCTGAACTCGCAAAGGCCAGACACAGACGCTGTGAGTTCCGCCTTTCTGCAGCACTTCCTGCCCCGGTCTGGGGTCGTTGGACTTGTCCTAAGTCTGGGCGCGAGGCCGTTTGAATTGTGGGCGCTACCCTGGCACTCTCACTTCCAGGCCCCAACCAATAAGAACCGACACTGCTCAGCCAGTCAGCGCCCTGCGCTCTCCCCGGCGTTCTGCGTGCTGCCCGGGAGACGGGCTGGGCGAATCCAAACACCGAGGGGCGCTGGACCCGAAAGGCTTGACGCTGCGTCTGCGCTTCCCTCCTTGCTCAATTTCTTCGCCCCCGGCCTTTGGCCGCTGGATCCGTCCCGGGGGTGCGGAGACCCGCGTCTAGTGGACCCGCTGCTTCTCCCCACCCAGCCAACAGGTGAGTGGCAGTGGCAGTTTTAGGGGCACGAACGTGGGTTCACGCCTCCCTCAGCTGGCGCTATAGAGACTGCGGGCCTGGAGGGGCGCTGGCCACTCTTTTTCCCGCTCCCGCCCTCGTTCGGCCCGTGGATTCTGTGCCCCACGCGCCCCTCTTCGCCTCCCTGACAGCTCTGCGTTGCGGTCTTGTTAAACTAAAGACCCTACACAGCTTTCTTGGGGCTTAGGTTCAGGGCACAAGGGACACCTCTTCTAGGACCTGGGTGCAGGGGGCATTCGAGGCGCTCGGGCTCCAGGGTTCGGGAGAGGCGCTTTATGGACGCCCAAGATTCGGAGTTTTTACTTATTAAAGCCTCGGCGGCGCTTCTCGGGTTCTAAAGCTGGCCTCGCTGACTGATGTCAGTGGACGGAGGGGGCGGTGAAAGCCGGCGGTTCGCTGGCCACGAGCGACTGAGGCTGCACTTTCGAGGTCAGGCCAAGCTGAAAGCCTGCTGTTAATTCTGTCAAGTGCTGCCAGGAGGAGCACCTGTTGAGCGTTTAGCATCGTGCCATGCCCCCTTTTATGTCCTCGTGGAAGGGTGACTTCGCAGAGTTGAGCGTGCATCCCGGGGGGGTGAGTTAAAACAGATTGTGGGGCGCCACTTCCAGAGTTAACGATTCCATAGGTCTGGGCTGGGGGCCGAGAATGTGCTGGGTCTATCAAGTTTCCAGGTGTTGCTGATGCTGCTAGTGAGGGAGCGAATGATAGGAACGTGGGGATGATTGAGAGAGAGTCCCAGTCTTGACTTGCATGCCCCTATCACCTGGCCTGTTTCACCGCTTGTTGAATGCTAGCACCTGCCCCCTGAATCTTAACTGCCTCGTTTGCTTGTACGAGTAGGTGTGATTTGTTCTGACTTTTGGCTTCTCAGATGATATACATAGGTAAACTTGTAGATTAAGAGATTTGAAAGGCGCGCCACGCTTTTAGAAAATGTGGAAGACTGAACTGTGTCTGGGAATACACACCCCGGTGAGAAAACGATGACGAAACGCAAGGAAGTAATAACTGTGCAAGTCAGAAGCGTGATTACGTTTGGGGAGTAGGATTACTTTTGGGGAGTAAGGGGAGTTGTGACTGCGACAGGCTCCTGGAGGGGTTTCTGGGGTGGCTGGCAAAGTGCTATTCCTGACCTGGGTGGTGATTATGAGGTGTCCCTCTTATAATAATTCATTAAACTATACATTTATTTTGTGGGGTTTTCTGCATTTGTATTTTATTTTACAATTTAAAAGTTTATTTTACAAATTTTAGAAAATTCATATTGGGACATCTAAGGTGAGGAATGTCTGTGGATTGAGTCAGCAAGAATCCTAAAGTCATGGAATTTCAAATTTGAAAGATAATTTAGAAGATCACCTTGTTTTCAAGGAATCAGTTATTAGTTTTACATAAAAACCTAATTTCAGCATCTTATCTTGATATATCCTCATGTAGCCAATTTGTGAACATTTAATTAAGGTCTCTTTTTTTCTGGTTTAATAGCTTCTCCATTTTAACATTATTGATTTAATTCTCATTTTGATTATATTACATATTGTGTATTGTTGACCTCTTGCCACATAATTATTCCTGTTTAGGCTGTAGTTGGGTGGGTCAGGAGGAGTCAGGATTGCTTCTTTTTAATGAATGGGTTTAGGGAGGAGAGGAAGGTAAAAGGAACTCAGTAAAACTGTTTATTTAAAAAAATAGATACTGTCTTTTTTTTTTGTTTGTTTCAATTCAGTATTCTCCCATATCTTTTCTACTTAGAATTTAAAAAAAATTACTGTCGATTAGTCCAATTTCTTCTAATTTGGTCTTGATACGTCCCGGGTTTATAATCCAAATAACTAAATGTAATTACTTTTTATAATCCAGATAACAAAATGTAATTACTAGCCTGTACATTTTTATAGAATTTCCCCCCATTTTACAGTAAGTTTTAATTTTATTGGAAGATGGAATCATATAATTCATTATTTCTAGATTCTTAGATTACTGATTCCCTGTAATGGGACAGGTCAGCAAACTACTGTCTATCGGCCAAATCTGGCTCTTTGCCTGTTTTTGTATGGAATACAACTGAAGATGAATAAGATCTAATGTACATCATAATGATCAGAGTCAACAAGAATGTATTATGTACTTCAAAGTGACCATGAGACTAGATCTTAAATGTTCTCACCATAAAAAAGGAATGATAATTATGTGATGTGAGAGTGGTGTTGACTAATGCTATGGTGGTAATCATATTACAGTATATAAATGTATCAAATCAACACCTTGAACATATACAATGTTACATGTCAATCACATCTCAGTAAATAATTGAGATACAATTCACATACTATAAAATTCACCCCTTTCACCATTTAGTGGCTTTTAGTGTATTCACAAAGTTGTACAACCATCAGCATTATTCAATTCCAGACCATTTTCATCTGCCCCCAAAGAAATCCCATACCCATTAACTCATTGCTTTTTTATGTTCTCTGTTTCTAAGGGATTTTGTTAGGGGCTCTGACTTAAACATAAGCTGTTTTTAAAGGTG
>NW_017731368.1:6741514-6742586 GCF_001890085.2 Hipposideros armiger
AACTCTGTTTTTAAAAAGTTAATTTTTTTAGAGAAGTTTTAGATTCACAGTAAAATTAAGAGGAAGATACAGAGATTTCCAGTAGACCCCTTGCTCCCACCCAGTCCTAGCTTCCCCAGTATCAGTATCCCTACAATAGTGGGACGTTTGCTACAATTGATGAACCCACGCTGACACATCGTTATCACCCGAAGTCCATAGTTTACATGAGGGTTCATTCTTGGTGTTGTACATTCTGTGGGTTCGGACAAATGTGTAATGACACGTATCCATCATAGGATCATACAGAAGAGTTTCACTGCCCTATAAATCCGCCGTGCTCTACCTGGTCATTCTTCTGCCTCCCTCCCAACATCTGGCACCCAGTGGTCTTTTTACTGTCTCCATAGTTTTGCCTTTTCTAGGTCATATAGTTGGAATCATACAGTATGTTGCCTTTTCAGATTGGCTTCTTTCACTTAGCAGTGTGCATTTAAGGCTCCTCTGTGTCTCTGTGGCTTGTAGCTCATTTCTCTTTATCACTGAACATTCCGTTGCATATTTGTTCACCTATTGAAGGGCATCTTGATTGCTTTGAGTTTTGACTAAAGCTGCTATACACATCTGTGTGCAGGTTGTTGTGTGGATATAAGTTTTCAACCCCATTGGGTGAATACTGACATTTACAAGAGTCTGCTGAATGGGCCAGAATTCTTTTCATCTTGCAAAACTGAAACACTCACTGTACACATTAAACAGTAATTCCCCATTTCCCTTATCCTCAGCTCCTGGCAACCGCCATTCTACTTTCTGTCTCTGAAAGGTACCTCATATAAATGGAATCATACAGAATTTGTCTTTTTGTGATTGACTTATTTCACTTAATATAATGCCCTCAACGTTCATCCATATTGTAGCACGTGTCAGAATTTCTTTTCAAGGCTGGATAATATTCCAGTATAATACATTTTGCTTACCCAGTCACCTGTCTTTGGACACTTGGGTTGCTTCCACATTTTATCTATTGTGAATAATGCTGCTGTGAAGAGGGCTGTGCACATATTTCTTTGAGACTCTTGATTTTAATCCTTTC
>NW_017731368.1:6744676-6752218 GCF_001890085.2 Hipposideros armiger
TTTAGTTTCAGGTGTCACTAAGAGTGTTTTTAAGAAGAAAATTGTAGAATCCTTTGAGAGTTCTTTTAACTATTATAAAAGTACCGCATCATCATTACAGAAAATTTGGACAATATAGGAAAATGGATAGAAAAAAAAAATAGCATTTTTCTGTTACCTCAAGACAATCACTGTTCTGTTTTGGTTTATTTCTTGTAGACTTTTTTTTTTTCTTCTATGAATTACAATTTTTTTCTAATTATATAAAATTTTGTTTCTTGCCTTGTTTACTTAACATTATAACACTCATTTTTCCATATTGCTATAAAATTGAATAAACATTTTAATGTTGGCTTAATGTTTTGTAAGTTGATATATAACTTAATTATTATATTACTGAGCATTTAGGTTGTTTTACTTAGTAAAGGTTTTTTCCTTTATAACTATTTCTTTTATCCTGATTTTAAAAGCAGTGTGAACTTAATATAGAAAATAGAAGGAGAGAAATACAAAGAATTAAGTTTAACACCAGTAGTTCTGCTCATAAGAACAGCTATTTTGATGTATACCTTCTGGCCATTTTCCTATGAATATTTCTTTTGCAATGTTATAATTACACAAATACACAAAACTGTGTAGCACAAGTTTTCTTTTTTTTTAAAATCCTTTTTAAGATTGCATGCTAAATTAGCATTTTTCCATGTGGCCAGCCTTCATAACCATCATTTTGATGTGTATATAGAATTCCACCAAATGAATTCCACTGTTTTCTTATCCATTTCATAATTGTGTATTCAGTTTTTTTTGTTTTTTGTTTTTTTAATAGATACAAGGGTTTTAAGAACTTGTCTTTTTCAACGTGAAAGCTTTGTGTTTTCATAGGTCCGTCTCACTCACGAAATTAAACACAAGAATATTGTAACTTTTCATGAATGGTATGAAACCAGCAATCATCTCTGGCTAGTAGTGGAACTCTGCACAGGTAAGCACCCTATGTAGTTTTGAAAAAATGCAGGATGTAGGTTTTGTTCTTTTTCTTTCTTCCTTTGAAAATATAAATAGTGTTGATGCTGTTGACTCTGTTAACTTGAAAATCTGATGGCTGTTAGGGAAGGGTAAAGAGCAAAGACATTTGGTAAGAGGAAGACTTACGTAAAATTCAATTTTGGGTTAACTTTACTTTGATATAAAATATTACTAAGCCACATCAAAATTCAGAAATATTTTTTAGTAGTAATTTATCAAAAGAATTTTTCCATTTAAAAAAAAAAGTATTTTTGGTCAACCAGTTATTAGCTTATTAGTTTAGAAAATGATCTTTTTATTTTTATGCACAAGATACTTTTTATAAACACACAATGTGGAAAAGTACAAGGATGAACCAACAAATACTACCACCTAGGAATAATTAGAGGTAACATGTTATAGCTCTTGCTTGATACAACTTTCTAGAACTATACACAAGAAGAGAGGTGACTAAATACATAGATATTATCTGGGCTTTTTGTTTCAGTGTCTTCAGGGGAAAAAAATGTAACAAGTACCACTGTGAGTGTACTTCTGTTTGTACACTGAGTACATAAAGGATCATTAAATATTAGGATATGTAATTACAAAGTGGCAGTTACAAAATAGTCATGGGGATGTAAAGTACAACATAGGGAATATAGTCAATAATAATGTAATACTGTGTATAATGCCAGGCATGTACTAGACTTACGGGGGGAATCACTTCGTAAGTTATATAAATATGTAACCTCTATGCTGTACATCTGAAAGTAATTGAATGTTAACTATAATTGAAAAACAAAATTTAAAGGTATGTTGAAATTATTTCTAGCTTTATGAGTTTTTCCTATTGGCACTTGAATTATACAACTGAATCATAAAAGAGGCTATTTGGAATAATACTTTTTCATTTCATTTTTCAATCAGTAGGAAGGTACTGTGCTTTAATTACTTCCATAGATGTATGTACTTTTGAGGTGATCAGGGAACTTTCTCTGTATTACTTTTTGCCTCAATGTTGTTTTTGACCCCTGGCCAGTGTAATAGCATAACTTTAATTTATGCCTATGTTTGGAGTGGTTCCTCATCCACCAAAACAAAATAAACCCCAAAATACCTCCTATTTTTAATCACAGTAATTCTGATTGAACTTTCAGATGCCAGCTAAGACTTCACGTTTTCTGAACTTGGCTCCTGTTGTAATGTTGACCCTTTAAAAAAAATTTGTTTCTGGTACTTAGATGGTAGAGATTTTATTGGGGAATTGAGGAATGGGAACAGTGTTGGGGAATTGGGGAAGGGGAACAGCCAAGTTGTTGTCCTTCAGTCTTACTTGTGCAGGGCGCAGCTAGTTCAGCCCCAAGTCCAGTTGCCACCTGGCCCCACATCAGCAGCTCGCGGCTGCTCAGCTCAAGGTGCCGTGTTCAATCTTAGTTTCTGGTGGGCGGTGTAGCCCACCATCCCATGTGGGAGTCAACCTTGTTGTTAGGAGCATGTGCACTCGCCAGCTGAACCATCCTGCCACCTGTTGGCAGCTCAGCTGGGTCGCAGCTCACTGGCCCATGTGAGAATCGAACTGGTGACCCTGTTGCTCAGAGCTCAAGCTCTTAACTAACTGAGCTACTTGGCCAGCCCCTGATTGGATCATTTTTTTAATGCTCAGTATCTCCCAGCCAGGAACCACCCAGGGGCACTGTGTAATGTGGCTGGGTTCAAATTTTAATCCTCTTTCAGGTGGTTCTTTAGAAACGGTTATTGCTCAAGATAAAAACCTCCCAGAAGATGTTGTGAGAGAATTTGGAATTGACCTGCTTACTGGACTACATCATCTTCATCAGCTTGGCATTCTCTTTTGTGACATATCCCCTGGGAAGGTAATTCATGAAGTTTTAATTTCCTCACTTCTTGTGTCTTAATGTATAGTGCTTTCTCAAAGGTCTTTTTATATTTTTTAGATACAGAACGTCTTGAAATTTTGTTAACATTTTTTAAATGAAAGGAGCTATATAGTGCTATGTTTTAGGTACCTAAATAGCTACCTATTGAAGCACTTGTAGAATAAAAAGCCTCCCCGTCTTCCAGAGCTCTTTGAGTAATTATTATTGCTGCTGAGGTCATGATGAAGTCAATACATCTATAAAATGAGACTCTTCACTCTTAAATTATAGCACATAATTCTCAGCCATTATTTTAGTTTGATAGTGGCCTTCTTGGCTATGTATGTATGATTCCTGATGTTATGGAATTCCTGATAATTCTTTCTTTTTTTGATAAAACTATCCATGACTAAATGTGCTTCCTGTGTAGAGTCACGGAACCTTCTTAGTTTCTGAGTCACAGTTGGTGCTGACATTTAGAAGCTGTGTGCCCTGGACAGGTCACCCTTCTTTCTCTCTCTGCCTTAGTTTCTCATCTCTGATATGGAGATAGATATTTCGGGGTGATTGTAAGCCTTCCATATTATATTTAGGCGAAACTTCTGGGACACTTTCTGGTAGATTGTGTCCTTTCATCAGTGGCATCTGTTATTTATAAGTATGTACTCTTAGGGATTGTTCATATTACTAGTCTGAATTGCCACTTTTTCTTTGTTAATGTGTAGACAACGGAATGCAAGGTTGGATATTTCCTTGTTAAACATTATTGCAGCCCATCTGTATGAGAACATAATTAAATCTAAAAAAACCCCAAAACTCCATAAAAACTCTAAACTCTGTGTAACGAATATAAGTTCTTACTTGTAATATTCATAAACTTGCCTCGAGTCTACAACTAATTAGCTGTGGTTAACAGCCCTGAAAGCAGCTATAGACAATATGTAAATACATGGGTATGGTTTTGTTTCAGTAAAACTTTATTTATGGGCACAAATTTGAATTTCATATAATTGTCCTATGTTGAGAAATATTATCTTATTTAGTTTTTTTCAAACATTGAGAAATGTGAAAACCACTGTTAGCTCAGGCCTATACGAAAACAGGTAGTGGCTGGGATTTGGCCCAGAGACTGTAGCATGCCAACCGCCGTGTGGGAGTTGTTTAATGAGGTCTTAGTATCAGCTGTTTATAATCTAGGAAACAGGCTGATTTGCAGTGTAACCTTGATTCTACACTGGGGTTGGTGGAATTTGGGCAAGATGCCTGTTTCTGTGAACGCAGTTTTATTGGAACAGAGCCACACCCTTTTGTTTATATATTGTCGGTGGCAGCAGAGTTGAACAGACGGGATAAGGATCTTGTGGCTTCCAAAGTCTAAAAGATTTACTTAAAGAAGGGCCAGCAATTTTTTTTTTTAAAAGTGTCTTTCCTGGACCGGTAGCATTGGAAAGGCAGGTGCTTGGACCCACCCCAGACCTGTAGAATCAGAAACCCTGGGGTAGGAACTAATAGTTTTTCTTAAGCCTTCCAGGGGATTCTGGTGCTCAAAAATGCTTAAAAGGCACTGTGGACTTGTAACAGACATCCTCAGTATTTGTAACTAGACGTTAAGGGCAAACTTTAAATTGCTTTTAAAAACAAAAAGCCACCTGACTCATCGCAACTTCCCAGCAATATTTTTAATGACTCTGGAGGAAAAAATAAAATAGAACTCTGATTCCGGGCATGGTTTCAGCAATCAACAGATCATTTCTAATCATAATTACATTAGCAGACTTGAGCACTTATCACATGCCAGTCACTATTAAAAGCCCTTTGCATTGTATAACCTCAATCTTCACAACAGTATGAAGACTTAAGTACAATTTTCCCCATTTTATAGGTGAAGTGACAGATTTAGAAAGGTTAGGTGACTCCTTCAGGTCAGACTGCCTGTAAGTGGGGGACCTAGGGCTCCAATTCAGATATCTAACTTCAAACCCATAGTTTTAACCATATATTACATAAATGATGCCTCTGGCAGGTGGGTTTTCAAATCCTTCTTCAGCTGTCACTAAGGGTTGGAGAGTATAGCTTGTTCCATATGCATACATTGCTCTTTCTCAAAAGCCTGAGTTTCCCTCTGCGGTGATAGGACGTGTTCATTCTGTATATTCGAGACTGGAAAATTTAATGTTTGACTATTATTATTAAAATGTTGGATTTATTTTTCTTTAGCTTTTCAAAAACATTGTAAGCATTTACTTTTCTGAGTTGTGAGGAAGCGAGAAAGCCAGTGGTCAGAGCTCTTCAGTGAGGTTATAAGAGGTCCTGGTGAAGGGGCAAATTGAAGTGGTTTCTGAACATGTTTATTTTTTAATCTTTATAGATACTCTTGGAAGGGCCCGGCACACTGAAGTTTAGTAATTTTTGCCTGGCAAAAGTGGAAGGTGAAAATTTGGAAGAGTTCTTTGCTTTGGTGGCAGCAGACGAAGGAGGAGGAGATAGTGGGGAAAACGTACTGAAGAAAAACATGGAAAGTAGAGTCAAAGGTACGTGGAGAGCTT
Organism: Hipposideros armiger; assembly: GCF_001890085.2. Classification (NCBI taxonomy): domain Eukaryota; kingdom Metazoa; phylum Chordata; class Mammalia; order Chiroptera; family Hipposideridae; genus Hipposideros; species Hipposideros armiger. The sequence goes on from NW_017731368.1 coordinate 6,750,087, forward strand.
AAAGATCGTAACTGTAGATGTGGCCCACCCAAGTCACGTGTTCAGGGGATAATGTCGACCTTTTATTGGGTTGTCGGAAAAGTCATGATGTATTTTTTCTGTGTTTTTCATTGCAAAAAATGCGTCATGACTCTTCCGACAATCCAATATTTTGCCAGTCAAATCATGTGTTGAAAATAATAATGACCAGGAGAAGTCTGGATATACGGATGGGTTTGTCCATGGCCTACAGTTTTCCTGTGGGTCCTAGTCTGTGTAAGGCATGGGGAACCTCTAACAAGGAGATAGCTTATCCTTAGCTTTATATGTCACTGACCACCCATTGGAACATAAGGAGGGGGCTTTTTCTTGCTTCCTGCTGTATTGCCAGCGCTTAGAACAATGCCTGGCACACACCAGTGACTTAATAGATACTGTTCAGCATTGCTGAGTAGCTGATATTCTGCAATTAAGGAAGAATTTAGGAGTGCATTCTTGGGAGGCTGGTTTGACAGTGAGAGGGGGCCGGGGTGTTAGAATGGCTGTTGCCCGAGGGGAAAGTGAGACGTGATATTTCTTATCCCAGAACTTTTGAGAGGAGTGGTAAAGATCTTTCATCCTCAGGTTCCCTGTGCAGATACTTGAGACTTCGGGCCACCGAAGCGCTAGTCTACTCACCGTGCAGAGAAGGGCACTGTGGGAGGGGGCGGCATCCTGAGGCTCGGTCGTCATGTGGCCTAGGATGAGTGACAGGAGGGAGAGGGGTGGGGAGCAGCAGTTAACCATGGGCCCCGTAAGTATGACCGAAGGACATGTAACCGTCAGGGCCAGTCTTGCATGTGATAAAGCTTCATGCCCAAGAAGAAGGCTTTTAACGTCCCCAAATATTATTTCATAGGATGACTAACATTCTGTGAAAATGAATATTGTGAGCTATGTTAGAATATTGAGTTCTGAATTATCATTTGTGGTTTTAGTATAGAAAACCAAGAAGGTGGTATATTGCAGGGAGGCATCTTTGAAGTATTCCCCTTTAGTAAGAGGAGGGCCGTGTCGTGGAGACATAGGTCCGACTTTCTAGCAGTGCCACTCAGTTACTGGAGCGTAATCTAAGAGTGGTCCCCATGATGCGGCAGCTTAGCCTCTTTGACCAAGGATGGAGGACCTCCTAACCCTCAGCCCTGACCATCTGAGAATCACCCATGTCAAAGGCCACTCACCTTCACATCCCTGTGGCATAAGACACAAGTAAAAAGTAAAACCACTCCTGTTTTTCTGGAGCCTTGGAGAACTTAGTCTTAAGTGTGACAATGAATAAGGCACTTGAAATAAACACCTTGCCTTTTGACATCTGCAAGTGCCTGGGTGTGGTGGTGGGGCTGACGACTGGTATCTAGGAGTGGTACGTAGCCATAAAGGATCTGTTAACAGTGGTGCCAACCTGAGATCCTGATGAACAAAAAGAGAAAAAAACCTGGGTGGGCTGAATAAAGGTAATATTGCAGAGTTTCTTCTAAGGACACCTGAATTCTAGTCCTGCCTTTGCTTATGTGTAACCATGTAGCTCTAGGAGTCTTAATTTCCTCTTGGGTAAATTCAGGGAGTTGGAGTGGATCACGAGTCCCAAACTCCAGGGACAGGAAAGTTACGTAAGTAAATGAAGTGCCTGGTTTAGAGGGAGTGTCAAACTGGGCTCGGTTCTGGCCCAGTCTTGTTCATGGACTGAGAGAGGCTGGACATCTGGGCTGATTTATGAAATGAGTTTCAAGTTTAGAATCTCCTGGCTTGCAGGTTAGAGTTCAGGTTTCCAGATCTGGTCCCTGATTGCCTCTCTGGTCTTGTGGTGGCCATGAGAAGGTATCCTGCTGTTTTTCAACTCCATGGAGCGCAATTAACCGAGGCCCCCAGCTACTTGAGGAGAAAACCCATTGCTGCTTTTGCTCTGGGGATGTATGAGTACGTCCCACGGGCTGCACCCGCCTGACAACCAAGCATGGCAGGAACACTAAGGCAGGCCGTTCCTGGGAGATGCTGACTGCCGTCATTGGTTCAGGAATTCTTGATGACCCTGCTGGCTCGTTCTTTCTTTCTTTCTTTCTTTCTTTCTTTCTTTCTTTCTTTCTTTCTTTTTCTTTCTTTCTTTCTTTCTTTCT
>NW_017731368.1:6752268-6770350 GCF_001890085.2 Hipposideros armiger
CTCTCTCTCTCTCTTTCTTGTGTGTGTCTTTCTATAGATGATTGGGTAAAGAAGATGTGGTATATATACACAATGAAACACTGTTCTGCCATAAAACAAGGTGAAATAGTGCCATTTGCGACAACATAGATGGATCTTGAGATGATTATGTTAAGTGAAATAAGTCAGACAGAAAAAGTCAAGAGCCCTTCCTTATACTGCATAGGATCTGGGCTATTGCCACCCCACCTTCCTTCCCTCTCTCTTCCCTCAGGGTCCAACGTGCGCTGTGGGCTGACCAGCTCACCCTCCTCTTTTCTCACAGATGTTCCCTGTCATAAAATCCTTGCATGGCTAATCCTGTCTTGGCGTCTGCTTTTCTGAGGACCCAGACTAACACGGCTCTCCCAGTGTCCCTGCCGCCCGTGTTCTGCTCCAGCAGCCATGTTTACAGCTTCCTGAGCGTGTCCAGCTCTCCTGCAGTCCTTTTTCCTGGAGTGTGCCTCCCTTTTCTTTCCTGGGGCCAGCTGTCTGGAGGAAACCGTCTTTGTCCCGCTGGTTGGCAGGGTTTTATTGGAGCAAATACTTAAGTGTCGGTTCTTCTATGACTGCTGCAGTATTCTGTGCATAAACCTGTCATTGAATTTGCCATGTAATAATTACTTTTCTGTGGTTGTCTTTCCATTTGCTTGTGACAGTAAGGACTTTATAGTCATTTGTTCATTACTGAATGTATTTATTAATTCAACATTTATACAACAGACATCTTGGTATGTTCTGGGTATTGGGAATATGGATGTGAACAAACAGGCAAAAATCCCTGACCTCACTGAACTTACATTTCTAGTCAGGGAAGACAAAGACATAAAATTCACATTCAACAAATATTAAGGAAACGCCTGTTAAGTTTTGGGCAGGGTGCCTGGGCATTCTGGGGGCCTTTGTTTCCCCAGCATCTAGCCACGTGTAGACAAATAGGCCCTCCATGGTATGAAATGGATAGCATAGCAAAAACGTCGCATAGGAGAACTTTACAACCATGCATCAGGACCCACGGGGCTGCCGCTCTGGCTGTAATGGGCCCCGTGAGACAGTTTGCTGGAAGGTTTACCTCAGTGGGATTTTATTTTCCAAGTAATTGGTTATTACTCACTTCATGGAAAGAACATTCTCATTGGAAGATGAGAGGCTTTTAGGGAGTGGAAAGTGTATGCCCCAGGGAGAGGCGAGAACCCTGGGTTTTGCGGGGAGCTCTGTACCTGCCCAGCTGTGTGACTTCAGGGACCTTAGGGTACCTCTCTAAGCATCAGTTTCTCTCCTCAGTAAATAAGGGAGCTTTCTAGCTCTAGAATTTGGTATTTCTGTGTAATACTAAACTGTGGATGAAGTATATGGGAGACACATTGGTGCTGCTTGCTAATCATTTCCTGTTGTCTTCTGGGTACCTGGTAGGATGGTGTCTTCCCCCCGCCAAGGCCAGCCGCGTGTGAGCAGAAGGGATGAGCGTCCCTTTGAAGCGGGGATTTGAGGAGCCAGCGTGCGATTTGCACATGCTTTCCCTCTGCCTTGGTGATGGATGCGTGTGTGGAGAAGGAGCCTGTTCTCAGCCTGGGTCTTTCGGTGACTGAGCATCAGACCCCCTCCCTACCTGTGGTGGACGTTCAGTCTGAGTGATAAATAAGCCTTTGTGGTTAAGCCAGTGGGAGTATAGGGCTGTTCCTGCTGCGTAACTTAACACATCCTGTTCAAGATAGTGTAGGCAAAAGTTCTTCTCTTTTGACTTTTTAGATTGTTACTTTGAAAAAGAATGTACCTAAATCTAACTCAGGTGGATTTTCAATATCTGTCTATATTCTTACATATCCTTATATAAAATTGAACCTTAAAATTAGAAAACATTTAAAAAAATGTGAAATACACGTGAAGTTATATTCATGTGCATGTTTTTCTCCCATATTTTTTCGCCTCGTCAGGTGTCTCCTAGGTAGGTTTGTGGTGAGAACTATATAAATGCCTAATAAAGTTGTTTTTTACACCTTATTTTTAGGATCGCTTATATACACAGCACCAGAAATTGTGAGGGGTACTGACTTCTCCGTCGCCAGTGACCTCTGGTCTTTGGGCTGTCTGCTTTATGAGATGTTTTCAGGTGATTACTTTCTGGTTCAATTTAAAATCAGAGCTGGATAAATACAAAGGTTAAAACTGTAATTTGCAAACATTTTACCTATAAGATGTGAAAAAGCTGGTTTTTCTAAATTTTTATGTGTACTGATTTTGGCTAGATTGCTTGGTGTCTAGGCAAAGTTCCTAGGAACTTCTTGATATATAGGTATTTTCACAATAATTCATCTGAATGTTAAAATGTGACTATCAAAAACTGATTGTTGGTAGACACTCTTGTAAAAGGTACTTGTGACTGAATAATTCAGATGTGTCAAGTGGCCCATGGAACCCTCTGACCATTAGTCATGGTCCATATGTGAATTTGTATATTTATAAGGATGACAAATTTTGAATTACAGAATATAAAAATATATCTATAGACAGTATGCCTGGTATGTACTAGGCATTCAATAATTAGTTATTGCTACATATATATTTTTTGTAAATTGTATAATCCTGAACTATGTACACTTAGCTTTGTTTAGAATTATTGGTGATAGCAAAATATTGTTTACTTGACAACTTTTCATGTAATTTCAGGAAAACCTCCATTCTTCTCAGAGAGTGTTTCAGAATTAATGGACAAGATTTTTTATGAAGATCCTTTTCCACCTATTCCAAAAGGTAGGATTTTAAAAATTATAAATGCAGTTAATTTACTTTTTACACTCACTAAAGGCATACTTTTATCCAAAGTCTATTTTTATTGATTCTTAACCCTCCAATTTATATTTTATAAATAGTCCCAAATTGATATTTTTAGAAACGTTAGCATTTCCTTTGCCATTTTTTTTATAGAGATAATGAAATGGAAAATGAAGTACTGCTAATAGTTTCTCATTTAAAGACACAAATTATTTTGTGCTCCTATATCAGAGAAGTCTGGGTTAAAGATTTAAAAAATTCAAACTTTTATTTATTTTTTGTGTATGTACCATTTACTTAATTTGGACTCATGTCCTTTGTAGTTATTTCTAGTTAGTGTTTGAATAGGAGCAAATCAGAATTTCTCAGCCCTTATGTTTGATGAATCATCACACTACCCTGACAAGTTTTAAAGTGTTTTGAACTAGATATAGCTGTAGCATTTTAAAAATGTTGGAACATTAATCGTACAAATTGTGATTAATATAACAATCTACCATTAACAATTTTAAGGAAAGAAAAGAAAAACAAAAGAAGGCACAAGCATAATAAAATACTTTGCAGTACACCACACAAAAAAGTGAATCTTAAGACACATACATGAAAGCAGAACTTTGCAAAAAAATAATGTTGTGAGTTTTTAGAAGAATAAAACTTTCTGTGGTGATTAATGAAAGAAATAGGAATACAGAATATTTCAGTATTTCAAGAATCATCTGAGCCAAAAAAACCCCCAAAACTCTTGATATTTTGAAAATAGTCTGTACTGCTTAAAACAAAAAGCTGCATTTCTGATTTTTATCTTTCATTAACTTTGTCTTAGTTTTTGTAGAAATCAGTCATTCCTATTTCCTATGTTGATGACTTCTGTTTTTTTTTGGGTTTTTTTTTAAAATACAATATTGATTATTGTTTTCTCCTATAAGTTAAAGACTTTTATGTAGGAAAGAGAAATCTGAGAATGAAGGTGTCAGGGATCTGGTCAAGGTACTGCTGGTAGCCCAAGCTAGTTATTTCTCAGGGATCTTCATCAGACGGGGGTCAGGGGCCTGACAGTGTCATCTGTTTTGACTGCTTTGACTTGGGGTGCTTGGCGAGGTCTTTGGGCTTTGCTTTCATGGCCACTTCTCTTAACCGTGACTGGTAATTTGGCCATGGTATATATCTGTCTAACTTAAAAAGACAAAACTTGGAGGTTAATGAAATTGGACAGTATCATAATATTGTGATGTTTATTATTTTCCTGTTAAAAATCTTAAAAATAAAGGAGGGATTGCAAGTATTCTAATCATAGTATATTATAAAGCGAAGTTAGTCAAGTTAAGATCACCTCAGAAAATGAGGCATAATTAATAGTTGAAGACAAGGACATGAGTTTGTCGGGCTGGCTGTCCTTTCTGGGGTCATTCAATAAAGTAATTTTAGAGGTTAGTCGAAACTTAGTTTTTGAGGTTCATGTTTTTTATGGTCTAAGGCAAACTGTTTTTTATTTTTGTGCCCCCTTTCCCCCCTCATTAAATGGAGGCTGTAATTGTTATTAATAGATTCAGAGTTCTCTTAAAAATAATTTATATGCTTAGAATAGTGTGACTTTAAATGTTGATGTAGGCTGTGTATTCATGTACTTATCATTTTTTTTTTCTTTTTGGGAATTTGTGTATAGATTCTTCTCTTCCTAAAGCTTCTTCAGATCTTATTAATTTGCTTGATGGTTTACTTCAAAAAGATCCTCAGAAAAGGTATGTATGGATTGTGTTTTAATATGAATGAATAGTGGAGTCTTGTTTTCCTTTCATGCAATTCTGAAATATTACTGTTCTTAATATACAGAGTTGTTCAAATTACTTTTTAAAAAAACCCCCACAAAATCTGAGTATATTGAGTAGTTCCTCTCAGCAGGTGTTTCTAACCATGAGGAATTTTTAAAGTCATTTTCTCAATGTATTTATTAGTTGCCTCGTAGGTTGACATATTTTTCTTGTAAGTCCCAAATCCCAGCAGTGATTTCTTTCCATTGTAGATTTCAGGCTAATACTGTTTCCAACTATTAAGTAGGGTTGATACTGTGAAGATAGTTAATGTAATAACCACTAACAGAGTGATATTTTAATGTGATATATTTTTATGATAGTCTAGACATATATTGGGACTGTCAAGTGACAGGATAATAGGCACAGTGTGAATTTTCTGTGTTGTAGTGATGACAGTAGTTAGAAATTGTGGCATGGGATGGGGGAGGGGGGAGTGGAGGTGGTTTCCCTGGCTTGGGAGACAAGAGTAGCTGGTTTCTCCTTCCTGTTCTGCCACTTAACCAGAATTGGGGTAACGGGGGGACGTTTGAGCCAGTATTTGGGGTCTCTGTTTCAGGGTGCTAAATGATTAATAAATTTAGTGTAGCATATAAGAGAATCAATTTTCTATCTTCTCTAAATATGAGAGGAAACCTGCAGAAGGAAATGGTGATTCTTGTGTAAGTTGTAGGACAAACCTCCTATGCTTATAATAGAACGCTTTTAGGATTAGTGTTATTTTAGTGGATACTTCTAGACATCTTTTGCTAGGCTATAAATATACTTAATTAATTTAGGATGGTATATCTACGTTTCCACATATTTATATCCCTGTATGTTTTTTTTTTTTGCATAAATGGGACCACTCCATAAAATAGTTTTTTCTCTCTATATATCTGTTTAGTCATTTTAAATGGCTACAGAATGTACATTTGATAACCTATTTTTTTTAGAGTGCTTCTTGATTTAGAATATCATATATTGCCACAGTAACTAGCCTTTTGTGTATTTTTGTTGTTGTTGTTCACTCGGACAATTATCTCTTTTGGATAAATTTCTCAAAGAGGCGTTGCTGGCCAGAGGCTGAGAACATTGAAAAGTTTGGTGCATTTGCTGCATTCTAGGAACACGTGCTGGTTTACACTTCCAGCAATGTTAGAAAGCTCTTTCCTTACCACCATTACCTACGGTGGGCTTTCCTGATGTTATAAATTGCTGCCTATCTTATGGATGAAAAAGAAATTCCATTTTAGTGACAATTTTTATTTCTCCACTCGTGAATTTTAAGAGCCCTTGTGTAAAAGGGGTGTTGTATTTGGTTGCAGATTCTTTCTCTGTATTATTAGTGTGTGAATTTTGATCAAAGTAGTTTTCATTTCAATACAGAAATTTAGAATGATTAAATGAATCAAATGTAAATTATTATTTTTAAAAAATTTCAACAAGGCCTATCCTTTCTGATGCGTCTGATGAGTGTCCCTAGAGGTATAATCTATTAGTAGTGAAACTTAATGCTTTGAAAGTGAGTCTGGGTTTTAGATGTAGCCTAAAGTCATTTTATGCAGGATAACATTTGACTCTTAAACAGAGGTGTGACTGTGTATAGTTATGAAGTTGGTTTTTTTGTTTATTTCTGAACAAAGTTCTAAAAATGAAGTTGTGAAAATGAAATGTGTGTAATAGGTAGGGTACCTAGAATAATCTAGCCTCTCTTGGGACATGAAGGGTGACAATTCTAGATGGATAGATAACACCTGATACATTTACTTTAAAATTTTAAATTCTTTATAGGCTCCCTCATAGGCTGTTTTGAGAACCCCAAATGTTTTCATCGGGCTCCATGGGATGTGAATCCTGAAACTTGTGATACTTGTCAGCCCCTTTCATTCTGGACCATTTCAGGGTTCTAAATTACTTTTGAGTCATTTGTTGTTAAGAGAGTTTAATTGCATACTAAAATGAGTCAAGTATGAAACAGTCTGAGGTACATTTATATGGAGATATTTATAAATTGCCAGCTCTGATATGTGTAATTGGGACATGTTCTGGAATTCTCCATGGTAAAATTTTAACATGTATGTTTTATACAGATTAACCTGGGCAGGCCTACTGCAGCATTCATTTTGGAAGGATGCGTTCACTAGGAAAGACCAGGCCTCAAGCACTGAGGAGTCCAGTGTCAGGTAGGATAAACTTACACATGTGGGGGACATGGTTATTAAACACTCCGTTACTATTCTAATAATGCAGCATCAGTGACATGTTTTGTGTTCTTGATTTTGTTCATTTTCTGGTCAGTTGTTTATCCTCCAGTCAGCAGTTAGTATGGTAGTCATTAGTTCTGTTCACCAAATATAAGTGGCTTTTCACCTCGCAAACTCGTGGTAGGATCTCAGTTCCCCCTTTTAAGTTAGGGGTGGTCATGTGACTTGTTTTGGCTAATGAAATGCGAGCAGAAGTGGTATGTGTTATTTCTGGATAGAAGCTTTTTTTTTTTTTTTTNTGAAGTACCCCAGTTGTTCCAAACTCTTGGATCAGTTACACGTTTTCTTCACTTTCCTCAAAAAACAAAATAAAAAACGCCTCTCCCAAACATGTACTTTACTATTCAGGCTGTCACAGCTTCCTGGAACGGTATCTTCTTTAATTCCACCATCGAGTCCTAACCATTAAGTCCTCAGCCCACCTTCTACCTCTTCCATAAAGCCTGTCTTGACCACATCAGCCTAAAGTGCTTGCTGCAGTCTCAAGTATTAAAAAAAAATTTCTCTTGCGAAATGTAATGTTTTGTTTGTAATTATGTGCTGCCTGTTTTGCACTGTTACTTACATATTTTGTTTTTTTATTGTTTAACAAATGTTTGTCTTATTAACCAGATGTTTGTCTTACTGTCAGATCCCGCTCTCTGACAGCAGAATCATGTTTTTTATATCTTTGTATCCCCCTTAACATTTAATATAGTACTTCACTCTGGTGGGTACCCAATACATATTTTGTTGAATGACTAAATTTTTAACCTAGACGTAAATTAGCTAATGAGTAAGCCAAGACAGGGTGACTCTTTTTCCGCGAAGCTTTATTTTATTGCAAACATCAATTGAAATGATTTTATTTTTATAAGTTGTTATCCAATTTTGTTTATTTTAATCTGAAAGGGCACCATTGAATTCTTATTCTTTTGGTGACAAATTTTATAGCACTCTTTTTTTGTCCTCATTGATTTATAATCTGACACAGGAGGGGAATCAGGAGACTGATGTGCATCTCAAGAGGTTTTTGCTTTTTTTTAATTGCAGATAATGAAACAACCACCAATTAAATTTGATTCAAAAATATTGCATCTACCGGCCCATTCAGGTAGGTTCATAAAAGGTTAATCTAAAACNTGATTCATTTTGGCTTTTCTTTCAAGTCTTTCTGTCTTGAAATTTCATGTTCTTAAATGTATTTTTTAAAAAAACCTTTTACATAATGGGAAAAAAAAGCCTTTTGCAAAGTTCCTCCTTACTTATTCTTAATGTGTTTTTGTATGTCTGTTAAGTTGCAAAGGCGTGGTCTTGGTTTCCAGCAATTTTATTAACCAATTATTCTGTTTCTTTATCCATGCCCCTTCCTCAGTTTTGGATAATTTCTTTTCCTCGTTTTTCACATCACTGTTTTGCTTTTCTGTTTTATTCAGTTTGCTGATCAGTGTTTCAGTGGAAGTTATTAATGCCTAGCTCCTCTTTTTTGTCTGATGTAAACTACTACAGCATAGCATCAGGAATAAAAGTTCTGCTTGGGTGGAGCACAAAGAAACATCTCGAAGGAATAACTAATGGCAGACATTTAGTTACTCATTTTCATCATGTGTCAACTCTAGTTTAACTGGGTTTTATAAAGATACAGGTGTTTAACATTGAGGGAACAGGTTAGCACTTTAGCCTGAAATTTTTTATGCTGTAATTTTAACTTGATATTGAATATTCTGTATAGCAGAGTTAAATTGACCAGTGTTCGGTGGGTGAAAGATTAAAAATCATGGCGGTAACTGAAAACAACCTTGCCGCCTCCTCGGTTAGAACCTCTTTCTATATGAAGTCTCCTATAGAAACTTCCTTTCTATACGAAGTTTCCTAGTCCTAACCAGCCTATGTGGTCAACATGGGCAAGTCAGTGACTTTCTCTGAGCTTTTTGTTTTTCATCTGTAAAACTGGGACTAATGATACATACATTTAGGATTTTTGTGAAGGTCAAATGAAACTGTGAAAGTGTTGTGAATTGCAACCGAGGTATGTTGCTATAGGTGACCTTTTTCAGGGGTGTCTTACTCATTAGCTCAGTCTCTTTTTTTTTTNCTGGCTGCTGGCCACACAGGGTAGCCCATGGCAACCCACTGCCACAGGGGATGCAGCCTACGCCGTCGCCAGTGACTCACAGCAGCCCAGCTCCAGGTCGAGCTGTTGTTCAGCATATTAGCTGTAGAAGGCAGTGTCACTGGCCCTCATATGTGGGATCCAAACCAGGGCCCTCTGGCATCTCAAGCCAGTTCTTAACCATCGTGCCACTCGGCCGGCCCAGTTACTATATTTTTTGAGAACAGCTTTATTGAGATATAATTGATATACCATGTAATTTGCTCACACTTAAAGTGTACAATAAGCTTTTAGCGTATTCACAATGTTAGGCAACCATTACCACTGTCAATTTTAGAATACTCACATCATCCCACAAAGAAACCCTGCACCCATTAGCAGTCACTTTCCTCTTTCCTCCAGTTTCTCTCCCCTCTTGCCCTTGGCAACCACTAATCTGTATGTCTTTATAAAAGTTACCCATTCTGGACATTTTGGTTAAATGGGAATAGTACAGTGTGATCTTTTGTGATAGGCTTTTTTCACTTAGCATAATATTTTTAAGGTTGATCCAAATTGTAGCATGTGTTAGGACTATGTTCCTTTTGATTGTCAAGTAATATTCTGTTGTATATTTCACATTGTATTTTTCTATCAGTCGATGCACATTTGGATTGTTTCCACCTTTGGCCATTGTGAATGCTGTTGTGAACATGGCGTACATGTCTTTGTGTGGGCGTGTTTTAATTTTTCTGTATATCCTCAGGAGTGGAATTGTTGCATCATATGGTAACTCCGTGCTTAACCTTTTGAAGAACTGCCAAACTATTTTCCAAAGCAGCTGCACCATTTTACATTCTCACCAGCAGTCTACGAGGGTTCCTGTTTTTACACATCCTCACCAAAACTTAATATTGTCTGTTTTTCTGTTTTTTAGTTATGGTAAAATGTATGTTACATAAAATACACCATCTTAACCATTTTCAAATGTTACAGTTCAGTGGCATTAAGTTTCATGTTGTTGTGCCACCATCACGGTTATCTGTCTCCAGAACTACTTCATCATCCCAAACAAACTCTGTACTCACTAAACAGTAACTACCCATTCCCCACCCTCCCAGCATGGGTATAACCACCATTCTACTTTTTGTCTCTATGAATTTGCCTAGTAACCTCATATAAGTGGAATCATACAGTATTTGCCTTTTGTATCTGGCTTATTTCACTTAACGTCTTCAAAGTCCATCAATGTTGTTGCACGTATCAGAATTTCATCCCTTTTTAAGGCTGAATAATACTTTGTGGTGTGTATATACCAGTTTATTCATTCATCATTTGATGGACACTTGGGTTCTTTCAACCTTTTGGTGATTGTGAATAATGCTGCATTGTCTATTTTTGATTACAGCTATCCTAGTGGGTGTGAAATGATATCTCATTGTAGTTTTGAGTTGCATTTTCCTGATGACTGATATTGAGCATATTTTCATGTGCTTGTTGGCTATTTGCTTATCTTCTTTGGAAGCATGTCTATTCTCACCTATTACCCAGTTATTGAGTTGTAGTATTCTTTATATATTCTAGATATATAATTTGTAAACATTTTCTCATTCTGTGGGTTGTCTTTTTTTTTTTACTTTCTTGGTAGTGTCCTTTGAAGCACAAAAGGTTTTAATCTTGATGTAGTTTACCTTTTCTCTGTGCATTGTTGCTTGTGCTTTTGGTGTCATAACTGTTGTTGTCATAACTATTTTGGTGTCATAACCATTGCCTACTCCAAGGTTATGAAGATTTATTTATGCCTATGCTTAGATCTTACATTTAGGTCTTTAATNGCAGCCCAGCTCCAGGTTGAGCTGTTGTTCAGCATCTTAGCTGTGGAGGGCAGTGTCACTGGCCCTCATATGTGGGATCCGAACTGGGGACCTCTGGCGTCCCAAGCCAGCTCTTAACCATCGCGCCACTCGGCAGGCCCTGGATAGAAGCTTTTGAGAGCCCATGTGTGATTGGCCACGCTTCTCCTCCTGATGAGGTAATTGGTTTGCAAATGTCCCAGTGGAGTTGCTGTCAGGCTGGGCCTTCAGTGACTGCAGTGAGCAGAGCTTTCCTACCAGCCTCTGTGGCTCTGTGCGTGAGTGAGACATGAAGGTATGAGATTCTGAGCCGTTGGCCTTTGGGGATTGTATGTCCCCACAGCACAGCCTAGCTCACCCTGACTAATGTACTTGATTATAAAATTTTCCTAGCTCAGGGCACTTCTAAAGGTGGCGGTATATGGAAAAGAACAAGGGGTGAAGTAATTGAATAGAGGTAAAGTGCTGATAATCGACTGACTCCCCCCCCAACTCATTCAGTGGTAAATGGTTGTCTGAGTCTTAATTTTAATCTTGGCAAATTCAGAATGTTGGATAGAGAAGTCTGAATTCCACTGGAAGTCTTTCCCAAACGTGAGTTTCTCTGATCCAGTGAGCTTCAGCTATGCTCTCGCCAATGTGTGGGGCTCTGTGGGCACTGCAGAGAATGGCTCTGGGCCGTCAGTGTCAGCACGTCACAGAACACCTCTGACCTTTTTGTCACCTCCCTTTTAATCTTGATGTGTTTTATTTTTCTTATTGCCCTTGCTGGGATTTTTTTCAGTAAGGTATTGACTCAGGAGTAATGGAAGTGAACATCCTTTGCCTGGTTTCTGATTGTAGGATGAAAGCGTTCTGCCTTGCCCCATTAAGAAGGATGAGCTGGAGGTTTATGTAGCTGGTTTTTTGTTTTTTCAGTTTGAACGAATGTTGAATTTTACCAAATGCCTTTACGTATCAGTTGATATGATCCTGTGGTTTTCTTCTTTAGATTCTCTCATTGTGGACTCTTACATAAACTGGTTTTCAAATATTGAACCAGCCTTGCATTCCCACAATCAACCCTACTTAGTTAGTCATGGCATATTGTAGTTTTTATGTCTTGCTGGATGTGTTTGCAGCCAAGTGGCAGGAGGAGAGTGAGAGAGGGGGAAAAAAAGCAGAGCAATAGGTATTTGCCTCACGTTCTTGGGCTCATAGCTCTCTGGTTGGTGAAGAGGATGCCCCACCCTCAGAGTTTTAGGCACTGGCCAGAAGCTGCTGCTGTTCCCAACGAGCTGCTGCAGGATTACCTGGAGGCCGGGGCAGGACAAAATGGAAAAAGAAAATGAAAATCTAAGGATTTCCCCTGTTCTGACCTTTAGGAGTCCCCTTTCCTATTCCTTGGGAAAGAAATAGAGGGTTTCTGTTGGGGCTCCTTGTGTCTGTATTTGCTAGTATGCCTTTGAGTCCAATACTGGAAGGGAAAAAATAAAAGGGAAACTTTTAGTTTACTGGTACTTGGAGCTCTGGCTTACTTTCCCAGTCTGCCTGCTCGTATTTATTTTTCAAGGTTAAGGTTTATAGACTTCTTAGTAAAATGCCTTGCATATAGTAAGTGCTCATTTTAGCTACTCAATGAAAAAAATTTATAACTCCATGGCTTTGCCACATGTCATGTATAATTTAATTAATCCTTTCCAACTTTATGTTCGACATAGAAAACTATACATAGCTCAAAAGTAACTTTGTGCTGACCTTCTCCTGTTGAACAGCAGAAACATGATGGAGTGTTCTGGGTCACAAGATTCCAAGCAGCTTTTGGAGAGTCCTCAGAGTGGACAAGCAAAAGGGGAGAGGAGTGGTCAGCGGCTAAGTCACTCTTTCAGACTAGGTGAGCTTTCATTCGAGCACCTTCTTGCTGCTTAGAATGCTGTTTCTGAGAGTTCCACGTTTGTGTTATCTTTCTCTTTAAATCTCTGACTTCATTATGCTCTACTCATGACATTCTGTTCCTTTATGATCATGTTCTTTCCTGCCACCAGAAAATCCAACTGAATTGCGGCCAAAGAATACTCTTGGGGGTCACCTGAATGAGTCCATGTTTCTTCTCAGGTATGTAAAAAATGACAGGGCAGTGAGCAATCCATGCAACGTGAGTGTTCAATCTTCTTACAGCATCTCTTGTCTTCCTGGAAAACCATTTTACACAGAGATAAAGGACAGGGATATGGATGCCAAAATCCAGCTTCATTTTCTGAGCTTCAGAGTTACTATTAAGTGCTGGCTCAATGTAGATTTTACTATGTGTTTAAAATTTTTTTAACCAAACCAAGTTATCTATTCTATCTAACAAAAGGGTTAAAACTACTTTATTTTGTACTTCCACTTGAAATAGAATTGAATTTAAAATTTCAGAAGTCCAGCTTCTTTATTTGGATAAAGACTTACAGAAAAGAACAGGTTGTGTTTTTCTTTAAATGTTGTTTTATATGGGAGGCTTAAATAATCCTCAAATCATCAAAATAATAAAAAGATTAGGATGGTATTTTAAGGTGATTAAGACCAATGTATTCAAAGTTTCAATAATATGTAAATATTGTGTTATATTTTATTTATAGTTTTAGTCTCATAGAGAAATAGTTTTATTTAATGACATAGGGGTTATAATGATAACCCAAAATTTCCTGATTTGTTTTACCCATATTTAAATGTAGCGTATGTTAAATTTATCTATATATATCTTAGGCATTTTCAATGTAGGTTTTTAAAAAAACTTTGTGCAATCTCTGGCATATTTTGTGAGCTAAGTAAGTACTTATTTAAAGAATGGATAAACAGATAAGTAAGTGAAAGAGAGGTGAGAATCCTGATATTTGGGAATTTGAAGAAATTTATTAAAAATGCTGGTGATCTCAGTGCAAGAATTTAAAATGCAAAAACCTCAATCAAAACCAGAGACCCAGGGGTAATGGGGTGGCCCATTGAGAATATGGCAGTTACTGGTAAGTGTAGGATGAGTCATTGAAAATAGATGCATTATAACTTGTTATTTAGTAGGTATCAAGATAATTTCCCATTTTAAAACATTTTCTGAATTAAAATTGTAAATATTATCCATCCAATGTGGAATATTTTATGGTGTTAACCCTGCTTTTAACAGCAGGCAATTAAAAAATAATAAAATCAATCCTTTAAGGTTTCTAGTTAAAACAGGAAATACTGACTATAGCATAGAAGCTGTAAAGAAACACAGTAGCCAGGAAACTACTTTAAAAACAGTTATAAAAATAATACTGTCATGTAAACATAAATTAAAGTTTAAATTGTTTTTATATAAAGTTTTTATACATAAAACCATCATATTCTACCATTTTCGTGAGATGTGTTTTTTCCCCAGAATATAGCAAGCAGAGGATAACATTTCTGAAATACGTACGCATAATGCTCGCTGGGATGTATCTTTCAGTTCTCGTCCGACTCCAAGAACCAGCACTGCAGTGAGATTAAGTCCTGGTGAGGATATGACTCAAGATTCACCACAGAAGGCTGCTTCTCTTTTGAACCAGGTGAACAGAGATGGAGGGCCTTTTTTACATGACATATATAGCGATTCAGAAGAATAATTGCAAGTTCCTCTCTTAATTATATTTATAATTACAAAATTTACAATTAAGTCATTTTCCTTGATTATCATTGGTTTGTCTAGAAAGTACTCTTAGAGAGGTGCTGTCTATTTATTTATTTATTTATTTATTTATTTATTTATTTTATTGGGGGAACAGTGTTTTTCCAGGACCCATCAGCTCCAATTCACGTAGTTGTTTCAATCTAGTTGTGGAGGGCACAGCTCAGTGGCCCATGCGGGGATCAAACCGGCAACCTTGGTGTTATGAACACTGCGCTCTAACCAACTGAGCTAACCGGCCGCCCCTCTNTTAAAAAAAAAAAGTAAATTAAAAAATAAGCTATATTCAAATTTAAATAAACTATGCCGAGTAGAACCACTGTTTATGAAAACTTAGAGGATTATTATATTGAAATAATTTTCCTTTTCTTTCCTCTTTGACTTTGAGTTATTTTATAATATCCTATAATATTTTAGGACATTATTATTACAATTTATTTTGTTTAAGGATGCAGATCAGCTGAAACCATGTTAACTGTGGATGGCCTCGCTTTTCCTAGGTTTTGTCTTTTGTTTGCATAGGGATTTGGAGGTAGGACTCCCAGATGATTTCAGCTGTGTTATTAATCTGGTTATGTTTAACGGTAATTTCATTGGAACCTTTTAACAACTGTAACACTTTTGGCTTTTCCAACATTTTAAGGCTACATTGCTTTATTGACACAGAGACCCTTTTATTTTTTCATAGTACAATTTTATTTAACTTGGCATTTTGTCATATTCTCAGTTGCAGGATGATTCTCTTTTAAGCATCTACTTCCTTTTTTTAAGCATATTTTTCTATTGCTATACTTGAAAAGTCTCCATAGGTAGGAAAAGAAATGAGTATACAATTAAATAAAAATAGTGCCAACCTTGGAGCATTTTCTGGTTTTGGCATTGTGAAGTCGCAATTTCTGTCCTCAGCTGTTGAAATACTGCGTTCCATTTGATTTCTCTTGTAGTATTTCCAACAATCCTTTGTCACATGAGACCCACTTTTAATATTTTCTTTCCTCTCCAGTGGATAAGTTAGTCTTGCTAAAAGACCAGGATTGGAATGACTTTTTACAGCAAGTGTGCTCACAGATCGACTCCGCTGAGAAGACCACGGGGGCCTCGCGAGCCAAGCTGAACCTCTTTTGCTATCTGTGCGTGGTGGCCGGGCACAGAGAGATGGCCACCAGGCTGCTCCATTCCCCGCTGGTAGGTAGTTAGGTCGTGACATCCAGACTCCTTTCATGGTCCTTACGGCATGCTGTCTGCATGTAGCTTTTCTATAGCCATAGAGATGAAAACAAGGGCTAACATATTAAATGGATTGAATTACAATGAGAATTTAATTACAAGATGATACTCGTAGGTTTGCCCAAATTATCCTCTGGTTAATCCTTAGGTCTAAAAGCAGCTGAGTAGACAGTGATTTTAAACTTCTTTTGTGATATCCTAGCTTGCATTTTATGTTAACTTGGAATCATTGTAAAAACAAAAGATATTTTTCAAACCTGAAATCATAAGACAGAGGTCTTTTCATCAGCTGGTGGAATGAGCTGCCCGTGTGGAGTAGGCACGCCTCTATTGGGTCACGTGGTAAACGCCAGGGTTTCTGATGTGACGCTGAGGGGGAGACATGGGGTCTCCAAGACTTTTTTCCCCTGGTAATATTTTTTAGACTGTCTTGGTTCATCAGTAAAACCATGGGAGTTTGGCGGGGAATGTGAAGTCATCCCCAGAAAGGAGTTACAGTGGTCCGAGGTGTTTGCCTTAGTGGGCCCATTTGGGTCCTGGCTTGAAACTTTAAGTCATTTACTTTCAGGATAGTAGTAAGGTTACTTTATTGGTACTTGATACGTGTTTGTGGGATGAGGGGTGGGACAGATTTAGGGGAGGAGAAACTGCAAGTACAGTTCTTAGTTTTTATTTATACATGTATACTCAGTGCTTTTGCATTTTTGTAAATAATTATCTCCTTGGTGCTGGATTCACATTTCAGTTGTATATAGATCCGATATGTTAACTCCGTGGTCACTCTCTGTGTTGTTTCATGAATGAAATGTACATCTTAATTTTTTTATTCTAGNAATTTGTGTTCTTGTTTCAGAGTACAAGCAGACACCTGAGTCAGCAGGACCTGGAGTCCCGGATGAGAGAGCTTATCTACACAGACTCAGATCTTGTTGTCACCCCCATTATTGACAATCCGAAGGTGCGGAAAGAGCCCTAACCATAGAGGGCTGAGTTTTAGACTTCACTGAGCACTGACGTTTGGGTGATCTCTTCATTCCTGTCCCCCTTTGTGGTCTGCTTTTATTGCATTTGTGCCACATGTGTACATTTCTGACTCCCACCCTGTCTGTCTCCCTCTCCTCTCCCGGCCTGCCTTTCTCCTTCACTGAGTGGTGAATTTTCTTCCTCTTCTGCACCAGCTCTGCTGCCCATCAGTCCAGTGGGCTGAGGAGTGGCTGCTGACTCGTACACCTCAGACCTTAGTCCCCAATTCCTTCATTTCTCCATATGTACTTCACATGGATTACTCCAAATATTCTGGTTGCTGATGTGCTACAAAGGCCAGTCAGTGAGCATCACCCACCAGCTTGGTTGGGTGGGTACATCAACAGAGGCCATGCCCTTTCATAGGTTATCAGGACCGCGGAGCAGACAGTGGGAGGCACTGGATGCTTGGGGAGTCTTGGTGCTCAATGCACTTCTACCCCGGTGTGATTTTTGTCGCTTCGTGTCTTTTGGAATGTACTGCTGTATTACTAGGGATGAGTAAGCTCATTCAAAAGAAAAGAAATTCTCAGTCCCTCTGTTTCCTGTTGCTTTCCAGTCTCCAACATACTTTCCACCACTATTCTGTATTTAAATTTTTTTCTTCTTTTTTAATGTCTTTTTCTGTATTAATTTATGACGGTTTCCTCTCATCTCATTGGGGAACATTACTATAGTTTAGAATATATGGGTTCTCGGATGCATGTTTATTTACTAGAAAGACAACATTTAACATAGATTACCCAGCTATTTTCCATGATTGAGCTACTTCTTTTTAGGAGTTCAGCTATCTGCCAAAAGAACTGTTTGTTATGCCAAATCGAATGTGTAATAGGACATTTCCCCAGTGGACTTTCTAGAACAATTTGTAATATGTTTTGACCATATTCTGTCTCTCTTTATTTCACCCTATAACCATATTTAGTTGTTTCTGGGAAACCTTAAAAGTCAGTAGCAGTTTTTTTTTTTTTTTAAGCTCTTATTTTGAACTGATTTTCGACATATAGAAAAGGTTAAAAAATATTAGCGTTCCAGTATACCTTTTACTCAGTTTCTCCTAATGTTAACACCTTATAGGATTGTAGTTTGGTTAACACAACCGGGACCTAACATTGGTACAGTGCTCTTCACTAAACCACCAAACTTACTTGAATTTTACCCCTTGCGCCACTGATGTCTCGTTTTCATTCCAGGATCCCACATTTCAGTTTGTTGTTATGTCTCCCACTGTCTGTCATTGTCTTTCATGGCCTTGTGGTAATTTCTCAGCCTTTCCTTGGCCTCCATGACCTTGACACTTTGACGTGGTCAGGCATTTTATACACTAGTCAGGTATTTTGTTGAATGTCCCTTAATTTGGGATTATCTAAGGCAGCGGTTCTCATCCTTCCTAATGC
>NW_017731368.1:6774962-6782183 GCF_001890085.2 Hipposideros armiger
TCTTTATTATTTTATGAAGTAGTTACAGCATACACATTTATCAAAAGTACATAGTCCTAAACACTTAATCATAACATATTCTGAAGTAATGATGACTCTGAATCATAGGCAGTTTCTATAGGCATCCATTTGTAAACTTTAAAAGACTTCAAAATAGTCCTCATCCTAATATGAATATAATTCTAGGATTGTATAACGTATGTCTGGAGACTTTAGTAACTGTTTCCCTCATGAGTATTCTGTATCAAATATTTTATCTTGATTCCTGTTTTAATTTAGTTACGTTTCCTAAGAAGTTATCCCTTGCCACTGTACCTTTCCTTTACGTAGTGCATAGCTTCCTTAAGATGGTATTTAAAAATCTAATGGGATTATGATCTGTAAGCTCTTGATGGAAGGATGTGCACTTGGTTATGGAGGCGTATGCCATGGTGAAAAGCATACTAGATAAAGTGTTAAGAGGCTCTGGGCTCTGGTTGCCATTGAGACTTGGCCAGATGATGACTTCTTCCTGAGTCTCAGCTTCCTGGGGAGTCTGTGAGGGATGATGAAATTGCATAGGTTTTGGATTCAGACAGACCTTGCTGTGGGTCATAGATCTGTCTCTTGGGAAAATTGCTCTAACTGCTTAGCCTCAGTTTCCTCATCTGGAAAATGGGGACAGTGTATCTACTTCATAGATTTTTGGTAATAATTAAACTTTGAATGAGATAAGTATATGAAGTACCTTGCACAGTGCTTGGTTCTTCTTAGTGGGTGTTAGTATATGTTGGGGGCGTGGAAGTTGCAGTTATTATCAAACCTGCTCGTCTTATACCAGGGGTGCCCAAAAAATGTACACACATGACTTGCCATTCATCTTTTGTTATTGGTATATATTGAGTATTACAATTTTAATACAGTCTTTTTCTTGCTTAAAATGTGTATTCATTTTTTTTGTACCCTCTGTATTATTGTTAGGAGATGAAGCCCGTGAAAACATGAAGATGAAGGGGGTAGGTAGCGGTGCTGGTAGGATATTGATTACCCTTCCAGGCTGGCAAAATACAGGGGAACAAGAAGTGTTTAAAGATGCTTTTTTGGATAATTATACATTTTCTAATGTTACTTTCCCAAGGTAAAATCTGACATTGTAAAACAGGATTTTTAGGTAATTTTTGAGCATGTGAAACTTTGAGAAGATTTGTGGTATGCTCATTAAAAAAAGAAACCAAGGAAATAGCACTTCAGCTAAAGCTTAAATTATGTCCTTGAATGGGGTGCCCCCTGCTGACTTTTAAAAATAGACGTTCTTACATCTTTCCAAGTACTGTTTTAAAAGCTGTTTTTTCTATTTTTTAAATTGAAGGTTAATTGTAAAGCAGTTTTGAGGAAAATGAGTAAGGTAGACAAGGTCTTTGCTTGGATCCTTCTTTTACTCTGTCTTCCTCCATACAAGCACCCCCTCTTCCAGTGAGGCCTTCTCTGACCCAGGTCAGATCACGCTGATAGCATGTGATAAAGGTCCTTCACTTAGCTGGCTAGAATCACTGCTGAAGTAGATATGTTTATTTTTTAGGTATGTCAATATAACATGATATAATTTCAGTTTCTCTTCCCCTTATAACATATTTATTTATTTTTAATGTCATTATTTGTCTATGATAGTTTTTTAAGGTATACCTTTTGTTATATGCTATGAATGTCTGATCATTTTATTTACACTTTTATTTTGGGGTAGTAAACATTGTAAACAATATGATGATGAATATTTTTGTACTCAAATCTTTGTGTCTGATTTCTTTTTTTTTCTTAGGGCAGATTTATAGAATTAGAATGAATGGATAAAAGGCAATAAATATTTTTGTGGTTCCTGTTAAATTGATAAAATGCTCTTTAGAAACATTGTGTCCACATGCATTCCCAGTCAGTATGTATAAAATTACCCTTTAGTTAGAACTTCCACCAGTGGATATTGATCAGATTTTATAACCTTTGCCAATCAACTTTATTGAGGTATAATTCACATATAATAATGTATACATTTTAATTTTATTAACTGTGGTAAAATATTCATAATATAAAATTTACCATTTTAGCCATTTTTAAGTCTACAATTCAGTGGCATTAAGTATATTCATAATATGTGCAACTGTCACCACTATCAGTTTCCAAAACTTTTTCATCATCCCAGACAGAAGCTTTTAGCCATTAAACAATAACTCCCCATTTCTCTTCCTCCAGGTCCTGGTAACCTCTATTCTACTTTTTCTCTCTGAATTTGCCTGTTATCTAGTGTTAAGTGGGGTCATACAGCATTTGTCGTTTTGTGTCTGGCTTATTTCACTTAGCTTAATGTTTTCAAAGTTAATCCATGCTGTAGCATGTATCAGAATTTCATTTCAAGGCTGAATAATGCTCCATATATGTAAATGCAGCATTTTGTTTATCTTTTCATCTGTTGATGGACGCTTGGCTTGCTTCTACCTTTTGGCTATTGCAGATAATGCTGCTGTGAACATGGGTGTACAAGTATCTGTTCAGGTCCTTGCTTTCAGTTCTTCTGGGTGTACACCGAGGCGTGGAATTGCTGGATCATACGGTAATCCTATGTTCAACTTCTTGAGGAACTGTCGTACTGTTTTCCACAGCAGCTGCGCCAATTTACATTTCCACCAACAATGCATGAAGGTTCCAATTTTTCCATATACTCCCAACACTTTTTTCTTTCGCTTTTATAGCTGTCCTAATGGGTGTGAAGTGGCATCTCATAGTTTTGATTTGCATTTCACTGTGACTAGTAATATTGAAGCATCTTTTCAAGTGCTTATTGGCTATTTGCATATCTTTGAAGAACTATCAGTTCAAATCTTTCGCACATTTTAATTGGGTTGTTTTATGTTGTTGATTTGTAGGAGTTCTTTATATATCCTGGATATTAACTTCTTATCAGACATATGATTGACTAATATTTTCTCTCGTTCTGTGGGTTACCTTTAAACTCTGTTGATAGTGTCCTTTGATGTATAAAGATTTAAAATTTTGATGAAACCCAATTTTTCCTTTTTTTTTTTTGTTGCCTGTGCTTTATGGGTCCTATCCAAGAAATCATTGCAAATCAATGTCAAAAATGTTTTCATCTAAGAGTTTTATAATTGTGGCTCTTATGTTTAGATTTTTTATTAGTTTGAGTTTATTTTTGTATATGGTGTTAGGTAAGGGTTCCATTTCTTTTTTATGTACTTGTATATCCACTTTTCCCAGCACCATTTGTTGAAAAGGCTGTTCTTGCCCTACTGAGTGGTATTGGCACCCTTGTCAATGATCACTTTGATCATATATGTGAGGGTTTTCTTCTAGGCATTCTATTCCATTCCATTGGTCTATATGTGTCTCTTTATACCAGGACTACAATGCCAGAATTTCCACAGCTTTGTAGTAAGTTTTGAAACCAGAAAGTGTGAGCCCTCCAACTGTTCTTTTTCAAGATTATTTTGGCCATGTGTGGTCCCTTGAGGTTCATGTGAATTTTAGGAAATATTTTTGTAATTTTTGGTGTAAGTTTGATACTTAAATAAGGTAAAAGTAAATGCTAACCATCAACTTTTAAAAGTACTTTCTCCATTTGTGAATTCTTTGATTTGCTCCTTGCTTGAGTAGTTTTCATTATTTTAACAATTGTATTTTAAAGAAGGTCTTCAGAGGCTCTGCTTCTGGAGTTGCTGCCTCTTCGAGGCTTTCTGTCTGTGATATCAGGGTTTAGGCATAGCGGCTGAATGAGATTCTTGCACTTTCGGGCCATGTCCCCCCCCACACACACACCGCGCCATCGTTGGGCGTTGGCTCTTCTGTGCCAGCTGTAGCTCTGGGAGACCCCGGGGGCCAGCCTGACTTTTTCTTCCTCTTGTACCTGACCAGTGTGATTTCATTTTTCAGTGTGTGAATTTTTCTTTTTATTCCAGGCCTGTACATTTTACTAGAATATGTCTTGGTGTCTCTTTACTAATTTGCTTCAGCAGTTGGTCTATTAAATTCCTCAGCCTTTCTTTAGCTTTTTAAAAATTATTTCCTAACGATTTCTTCATCTCTAGTTCAATTTTTTTTATGCTCCTGAAGCTTCTAGAGCATGGGTGTGGGATGTTGTGTCGCTTGACTGGTCTCTTTTTCTTCTGCTTTCTCACTTTTTTTTTATTGAGCTATAATTCACATGTCATAAAATTCACCTTTTTAAAAATTAAGACAGTTTTTTTAGAGCAGTTTTAGGTTCATAGAAAAATTGAGGGGAAGGTATAGAGATTCCTCATATGCATCCTGCTCCCCAAAACATGCATAGCCTCCCGCATTATTAACACCCCCCCGCCCCGCCTGCCCGACCAGAGTGGTACATTCGTCATAGTTGATGAACCTACACTGACATATCATAATCAGCCAAAGTCCATAGTTTATATTGCAGTGCACTCTTTGGGTTTTACACTCTGGGGGCTTGGAGAAATACATGACATGTATTCAGCCTCATAATCCCATTCAGAATATTTTATCACTCTGAAAATCCTGTGTTGCATCAATTCACTCCTCACCATCTCGTATCCTTGGCACCCACTGACCTTTTGATTGTCTCCATAGTTCTGCTGGTTCTAGAATGTCATACGTTGGAATTCTGCAGCATGCAGTCTTCTCAGATTGGCTTCTTTCACTTAGAAATACGCGTTTAAGTTTTCTCCCTTTTTTTTTTTTTTCATGGCTTGATAGCTCATTTCTTTTTAGTGCTGAATAATATTCCATTGTCTGGATGGACCACAGTTTGTCCATTCACTGACTGAAGGACATCTCGGCTGCTTCCAAGGTTTTGGCAGTGATGAGTACAGCTATTATTCACATTTGTGTGGACATCTGTTTTCAACTCCTTTGGGTAAAGACCAAGGAGTGTACTGCTGGATCATATGGGAAAGTATGTTTAGTTTTGTGAGAATCTGCCAGACTGCCTTTGAAAACGGCTGTACCATTTTTTTTGTGTTCCCACCGTGAGTGTTCCTGCTGTGCCACATCGTCACCAGCATTTGGTGTGTAGTGGTACCTCATTGTTTCAGTTTGCATTTCCCTGATGACATATGATTTGGAACATTTTCTCATACGCTTATTTGCCATCTGTGTATCCTCTTTGGTGAGGTGTCGGTTAAGGCCTTTAGCCCGTATTTTAATCGGATGTTTGTTTTCTTATTGTTGAGTTTTCAGAATTCTCTGTATATTCCAGTAAACATTCATTTATCAGATGTGTCTTTTGCAAGCATTTTCTTCCAATCTGTGGCTTTTCTTATCATTTTCTTGGCTTTTTTTTTTTTTTTTGCAGAGCAGAATTTTTAATTTTAATGAAGTTCAACTTACCGCTTATTTCTTTCATGGACCGTGCCTTTGGTGTTCTATATAAAAAAGTCATTGCTACACCCAAGGTCATCTAGATGTTCTCCTGTGTTACCGTCTAGGAGTTTTATAGTTTTGTGTTTTACATTTAGGTCTGTTATTCATTTGAGTTGATTTTTCTGAAGGGCGTGTGATCTGTGTGTAGATTAAATGTTTTGGATATAGATGTCCAGTTGTTGTAGCACTATTTGTTGAAAAGACCATCTTTGCTCCATTGTACAGCCTTTGCTCCTTTGTCAAAAATCATTAGACTCTATTTATGTGAGTCTATTTCTGGGCTTTTTATTCTGTTACATTGGTTTTTTTATTTTATTTTTTTTAAATTTTTTGCCATTACCACACTGTCTCGATTGCTGTGGCTTTATAGTAAATCTTCAAGTCTGATAGTATCAGTCCTTCAACTTTGTTCTCCTTGAATATTCTGTTGATTATTCTGGTCTTTGCCTCTTCATATAAACCTTAGATTTAGTTTGTCAATATCCACAAAATAATTTGCTGAGATTTTGATTGGAATTGCATTGCATCTATAGATCAAGTTGGGAAGAACTGACATCTTGACAATAGTGAGTCTTTTTATAAGTTATTCTTTGATTTTGTTCATCTGAGTTTGAAGTATTCCTTATACAGATTTTATACATATTTTATTCTATTATTTTTTTATAAAGAGTTTTTAAAATTTTTTATTGGGGGATGGGAATAGTGCTGGGGAATTGGGGGAAGGGGAACAGACAAGTTGCAGTCCTTTTGTTCTTCAGTCTAGTTGTNGCTCAGAGCTGGTGTCCCAAGCCAGCTCTTAACCAACGCGCCACTTGGCCGGCCCCTGTTTTGACATTTTTGTTGAATCTCAATTGACTGTAAATATGAAGGTGTACTTCTAGATTCTCAATTCTATCCTACTCATCTGTATCTCTTTTTTCATGCTAGCAGCACACTGTTTGGGCCACTGCAACTTTTTAGTAAGTTTTGAAGTTAGAAAGTATGGTTCTTCCATTTTTGTTCTTTTTCAAGTTTGTTTTGGCTGTTCTGGGTCTCTTCCATTTTCATATGAATTTTAGGGCCAGTTTGCCAGTTTCTGTAGATAAACCGGCTGGGATTGTGACAGCCATTGCTCTGAATCTGTAGGTCAATTGGAGGAGCACGGCCATCATAACAATATAAAGTTTTCCTCCACAAACATGGGAGGTCTTTCTATTTAATTAGGTCCTCTTTAATTTCTTTCAATCATATTTGCTTTGAATGAAGAAATATTTTGAATTAAAAAAGTTTTTCCAAGTTATCTTTTATTGTACGTACCACTTGAGAGATAAAATTGCTTTCAGTTATTACTATAATTTTTATGTAATGTGAAATGCATTTGGACCATGTAAAACTTATTTCTGCATTGAAATGAAATGTAAATGGGTTATAATAAAATCTCACTCTGCTAATAATGGTTTGGTTATATGTGAGGCAGAAAATCAGTATAAAAGTAAAAAAATGCATTCTGAAATGTGATAGATGTTAAATCGTTTCTGGCAGATAATTATTGTAGAGGAGTATGTAATCATTTTATTGAAGATATTTAAGCAGTGGTTGTGTTGTAAGGAAGCTTTTGTTTTATAATTTTTTTAAATGATATTTTTTTATTCAATTATAAAAATTATATAGTAATTGTAGAAAATTTGGAAAATGTAGAAGAGGACAAAGGAAATAAACGACTTAAAATTTAATTACACAGAGAAATCACTGATTACATTTTGATATCCCTACTTTTGGTTCTATACATATATATTCATTTTCAAACAAGGGAACATAATTTTATAGCTTAATGTTTTTCATTTAGTA
>NW_017731368.1:6782347-6789625 GCF_001890085.2 Hipposideros armiger
GCTGAGCTTTCTTTCAGAGAAATGAAATCTTGTGTTTATACAAAAATCTACCTGTGACTGTTCATACCAGCTTGATTTATAATAGCCCAAATCCAAAAATTCCAGAAAGTCTCTCAATTAGTGTGTCATTATACAAACCTTTGAGCATCCTTACCGTAGAATAGGACTTAGCAGGAAAGAGGAGTGAACTCCTAATACACACAATTTGGATGGATATCAAGGGCACTGTGCTGAGGGCAAGATCACATTAATATGTCATTTTTTTCAGATGAAAAATGCTTAACTTTATTATTAATCAGCGAAATGTAAATCAAGATTAGAATGAGATGTCATTTTACATACATTCAATTGGCAAAAACCAAGTATGACAATGCCTCCTGAAGAGAACATTGATCAGTGAAATCTCTTACACATTAATAGTAGGTGTGCAGATTGAACAGTTACGTTGGAAAACAATTTGGGATTATCTTATGCTATTGAATAATCACATACCTAGGAATTTGACTCTTAGGTATATACCCAAGAGAAATTTTTGCCATGTACATCAGAAGACATGTGACAAGAATGTTGCCAGTGGGACTGTGTGGTCTCCGGTGGATGGGCGGCAACTGGTGAGGCACCAGAGACATACAGGGAAAGACTGCATGGGGTGAGNGGCCGCTCACGCTGGCTGCTGGCTACACACGGTAGCCCATGGCAACCCACTGCAGCAGGGGACTGCAGCCTATGCCGTCACCAGTGACTCATGGCAGTCCAGCTCCAGGTTGAGCTGTTGTTCAGCATGTTAGCTGTGGAGGGCAGTGTCACTGGCCCTCATATGTGGGATCCAAACTGGGGTCCTCTGGCGTCCCAAGCCAGCTCTTAACTAACGCGCCACTCGGCCGGCCCTATTCTATTATTTTTTCTTTTTAGCTGAGCCATCCTCCCACCTGTTGGCAGCTCAGCAGCAGCTCAGCTCGGGCTGGGACTCGAACCGCTGTTGCTCGGAGATCGCACTCTTGAGTGAGCTCTTAACCAACTGAGCCACTTGGCCAGCCCTCATACTTTATTAGATTCATACCTGAGTATTTCATTTTTAAAGTTGCTAATGTAAATAGTATTGTGTTTTAAGTTTCAAATTTATTTATGTATTACTGATATATAGGAAAGCAGTTGACTTTTGTAGGTTAGCCTGGTATCTTACAACCTTGCTTAATTACTTATTAGCTCCAGGAGTTTTGTTTTATGTTTTTTGGTTAATTCTGAAGGATTTTGTACCCAGGCAGTCATTGTCATCTGTGAACAAAGAGTTTTATTTCTTCCTTGCCAATCTGATAATTTTTTTCCTTGTCATATTGCATTAGCTATAATTTCTAGTATGAAGTTGAAAAGGAGTGATAAGAGGTGAAATTCTTGCATTGTACCTGATCTTAGTGGGAAAGCTTTGAGTTTTCTCACCTTTAAGTACAGTGTTAGCTGTAGATTTTTGTAATTTTATCAAGTTAAAAAGTTCCTCTCTCTTCCTAGTTTACTGAGAGTTTTTATCACAAAGGGTGTTGGATTTTGTCAAATGCTTTTTCTGTACCTATTGATACGATCATGTGATTGCTCTATATTTTTTAGCCTATTGATGTGATAGAAATTCACTTTTTAAAACTGAAATTCAGTGATTTTTAATTACAAATTTATACAACCATCATCACTATCTAATTCCAGGACATTCTCATCACCTGATGAAACCCTGTATCCATTGCCTTCCCCCCACCCCTCTTCCCCAGTAAACACATGAAGAAGTAACTGTACCCTTTCAGGCCTGCTTTGTCTAATATGGTAGCCAACAACCACATGTGGTTATTTATATTTAAAGTTAAAGCTAATTCCAAATAAAAATAAAATAATCTATTTAGTATTTTGCTTGCAGCAACCATATATTAAATGCTCAATACAGTCACATGCATTTGGTGGATACTGTATTGAATAATGCAGATATGGAACATGTCTGCCATTGCATGGACGTTTATTTGTCCATTGCAGCTTTAAATGCTATCATAGATATGGGCATGGTTCTAAGGTACAGTATAATGGGTCACTGGGGACGCCTGAAATGATGACATTTAAGAAGAAACCTGAATTATGAGAAGGAGCAGTAAGGGCATTGTATATGGGGTACAGTTGTATCTAAGTGTTTGCTATATACACTGAGAAATACTGTTATTACTTTAAACAGTTTATCTTTTAAAACTATAAGAGCTTTAGGTAGTGTATTTTCTCTTGTTCTGATAGGAATTGTTTCTGGTGAGACTGGGGAAAGTATTTAATCAGCATGTTGTGATACATTAGTATTTTAGTTGACTATTTAATTTTGTAGATT
The DNA here is from genome assembly GCF_001890085.2 of Hipposideros armiger. Taxonomy (NCBI): domain Eukaryota; kingdom Metazoa; phylum Chordata; class Mammalia; order Chiroptera; family Hipposideridae; genus Hipposideros; species Hipposideros armiger. The sequence goes on from NW_017731368.1 coordinate 6,784,698, forward strand.
GGAAAAATGATTCAGTGCTTTATGAGTATTTCGGGCTTGTCTTCCAACTGAGATAAGTTTGGTCTTGCATCTTGTAATTCACTAGTGAGTTTTTGATCATAAGCATTTGCTTTGCTTTATCACCATGAAGAAACTTAGAAGTTAGTTCGTCTGTGCCTCTAAATTGCACACATGTGGAAAATGAAGTGTAATTGACTTGGTTGTGGTCACATGATTGATCAGTGGCAGAAATGTGACTCAAAGCTGTTACTTGGAACCTTTGGTCCAATGTCCTACCAAATCTTTTTCAAAATGATCATTTTTAAAGTATAATCTTTTTATGCAGAAGATGGATGCTAATCATAAAGATGCCTAGGACTTCTTTAATCTATATGTTAAGAGATTTGAAGGCTCATTCAAGAAGTGTTGAAATCTATAATAATTCTGCATGTTAGAGATCTGATAACACAAACGCCTCCTTGTGGTTCTTCTCTGAGTGTGATGTATTTCCCTCCAGGGGTTGTCGTGGGCAGTTATCTCATGTTAATGCTCATAATTACCTAATGTCACGAATCTGGGGGTTGGTTTTCTGGGTCCTTGACTCTCCTTTTCAGAGACTATATTTTCTCCATTTACAGACGGGCTAAGGTCGCTCGCGTGATTGGTTTACTGGCTTCGCACACAGCTGAACTCCAAGAAAATACACCTGTTATTGAGGTAATTTCATTTATTACTGAAATGTTACAAACGACAAAAAAGATTGTTCTTCATTTTGTAATTTAGAATATGTGGCTTTCATTGACCTTCACTTAGATTCTCTTTGTGGAATTATGGCAATTGTTACAAAGTGATAATCTCAAAAGACCTTTAGTCTTAAATACAGTCAATCATCTACAACACATTCTATTAAAGGGGGTTTGGCAGAGTTACAAACAAGGCTTGTGGGCTGTATTCATTATTTAATTATTTTTGGATAAGGCTTGTTCCATTACTGGTTTTCTTCTAGTCTACCCAACCTTTTATTAAAACTAGTGTATTTTGTAGGTGAAACATAGCTCAGATTACAACTTGTTTAGCTGTTCACCTTGAATTTAGTGTTTTTACCCTTACCGTTTGTCAGTTATTTCTGACAGTGATCTCACTATGGAATGGCCATGCATGCGCTAAAGATATTTCCTAATAGCAGTAATTTCTCTCCAGTACTGATACCGGGAAGCCTTTCTTGGTTAACCAGTAATTCCAAGTCCCACAAAGTGAATGCTAGCATTGTACTGCCTCTTGAGTATCCTTGAACACAACAAAACTGTGTTCTGTCGACCCTGTTAATGTGTATTGCACTTAATTGGTAATAGAGTTTTTCCCCTTGGAGTAGGAGTGTCTCAAATGTTGAAATAGGCGAGAAGAGCCAGGCCTTTTAGTGGGAGGCGCAAGAACTGCAGGAAGGAGCGAGTAGTAAGAAGAGGGGTGTGTAGAGCCGGAACCCAGTGGTCTGGTACTTGGAGCTGGAAGAGGAATTGTTTAGCCAAGAGCCATGCAATAGAACTTCCTGCAGTGGTGGAAAATGCTCTGTATCTGTGCTGTCTCCTAAGTGGCCAGTTGCTGGGATGGTGTCCCAGTTAGCCCTGTGCGGGTGGACATTCGCTAGGGTGGCGAAATGAAAAGGACTTACAATCCTAAATGTTGGTGAGCGTACAGAACAGAAGGGGTGCTCCTGTGCTGCTTCTGGGACAGTCCAGGGCACAGCCCCTCTGCAGAAGTGCTTGGCCAGGTCTCCTGAAGCGGAGTTCATCCAGCCTGTGACCTAGCGTCCATTACCCTGTAATCCAAAGTAGCGAATGACATGTGCAAGAATATATACTGCCAGTGTTCTTTGTAACAGCCCCAAATTTGAATTGTCTAAAATAATATGTCCACCAACAGTAGAATGGACAGCGTGTGGCCCATTCACACAATGGAACACCACATGGCATTGCTCATAATAAACTACAGCGTTGGCCGAGAAGCCCGAGTGAACCTCATGGTCCCAGACAGCTGTCCCAGGCAGCAGTCAGACATTGCCTGGTGCACAGCCATCCATGTGCTCAGCAGTGCTCTGGGGCTGTGATGGTTCTTGTTTAGGGGTCAGCTCCTCCGTGGTGCCGGACAGGGATGTGTATATAGGTAGAAGTCATGGCAGGTTAGGAGATGAGGGGTGGGTGCCTTGTGCCATAGAGTCCGGGGAAGACAGGCCAGACAGAGGCCACAGGTGGAGCTGAGAGGCCCCACAGGCCCTGTGGGACCCCTGTGCTTAGTTAGGACATGGCTGTACTGCTGCGGTAGGCGTTCCTGCAGGTCTGGGCAGAAGGCATCTGCAGCCACTGGGGACTTGTCAGTCACCCTGGGCGGCGTGCCCCAGCTCACCCTGGTTCCATGCTTGTGGTCTGATCCCCTGGCAATTGCTGTTGCTACTGTTGCCGAGAGCAGTTTCTGAACTGCACTTGTCTCTGAGCTCATGCAGGCTGAATTCTTGGGCCAGGACGTCCCTCTCCTCAGAGACGGGTGCTTCTCAAGGTATGTCCCCAACTCCTGCTGCTGTTCTTATTGTACAGTGCAATCCTGACGCTGCCTCCATTGAGGGGTGGCTCTTAATTCCTGAGGTTCTTGTATCCTTCATTCCTGAGGCACTGCTCCCTTTCTGGATGTTTGCCAATGTTTTATTAATTTGAAATGAAACTTCGGAAAAATCATACTTATTTCATTAAAAAAAAGCAATAGTGTGTCTTTAGCTATTGGGGAAGCTATTTTGAATTACACACACTATATTGTGAACTGAGTTCTGCTGGATAATGAGTTTACAGAATAAGTGCCAGGCATTTGGTCTTTTGTGATACCATCTTTTTTTATTCAATTGGCTGTGACTTTTATTCATTGAAGCAGCCACTAGAGGTCACTCAAACCCTGGAAACCAAGTTTTTCAAGTCGAATTTTTCTTTCAACTTCAGGACGAAGCAGGCTTAGCAGATGCATGGTTCCGTGTTTCATTTTTCCCGTTTTCTCTTCTCTTCTCTTCTCTTCTCTTCTCTTCTCTTCTCTTCTCTTCTCTTCTCTTCTCTTCTCTTCTCTTCTCTTCTCTTCTCTTCTCTTCTCCTTGCATTTCAGCTACATGAAATGAGTTGCATTCCATTGGTTATTAATACCATTTGAGATTAATGAAAGCCAGGAGAGCCTCTCCAGAGACATGCATGTCAACACCCTGCCCATGAAGACAGGGGATTTGGAAACCCAGGGGAAACCCTGGGTGAACCTTAGGTGCAGAACTCTTGAGACCAGGTTTCTGTAAAACTCTCCATTGGGTGTGTGTAGACAGTTTTTCAGTAAATCATTAATAAAATTTCAAATGTGAGACACATCCTGATTTCTCCAGTAGGTTTATTAACCACTGGACAGTAAAAATTGTGGTTGAAGATCCTATAGGAATTTTAAAGGCATAGAACCTCATTTTATTATTCACCTGTGTTTTCCATAGTCCCTAGCAGCAAAGTAACATGCATTTCAGGCACTCAGTGTTGAAATATTTAATAAATGATTAAAAGAATGGTAGGAAAGTATACCAATGTAATCTGTTACAAAGAGGCAGAAGAGATGGAGGAAAAAAACCCCTCTGTTTTACTATCCTTACAATATAATTTAAGTCTCTTTCATCTTATTCTATCCTCAGTGGCTTCAGAAAAGAGCTGATCATGACCTCTTGTATGTGTTTAGAAGCATTTATTGAATGCTTCTTTATCTTGTCCACAGAAAAATATAGTCAGCTTCTTGAGCTTTTCCTCTTAAATATTTACCACTCAGTCATCTTTGTGGTTCTTATGTGTAATAATTTTTAAGAAATATTCCTGATATTTTGCTACATACATGTAGCCTCTAGCATGCAGTGGATATATTTTAGGAAATTCAGTACAGAATCGTAAAATTTAGAACTAGAAGGAATAGTAACAGACATTCCAGTTTGACCTCTTCTTTAAACATCTTTATTATGGAAAATTTCAACATATGTAAAAGTAGAGAGACAGGAATAATGAGATCTCTGCTTACTTCCAACAACTATTAGCGTTGTGCCAATCTTGTTTGTCTATCATCTTTCTCCCTCCTCCTCCCCACCTCATTTCCTCTCTCTTCTCTTTCTCTCCCCCCCTCTCCTTTTCTCTCCCTTCTTTTCTCTCTCTCTGTCTCTTGCTGTAGTATTTTAAAAAAATTCCAGACTCATATTTCACTCATAAATACTTTAGTATATATATATCTAACAGGAAAAGATTTTAAAAAGTATAACCACAAAATCATTATCACACTCAACAAAATCAACCGTGGTTCCTGAATATCATCTAATGTCCAGTCGGTGTTCCCATTTTCTTAATGGTTTCATACATGTTGTTTCATACTTTTTCACTGAGCCAGGATTGAATTAAGGTCCTATATTGCATTTATTATTATTTTTTAATTGAAATTTATTGGGGTGACAATGGTTAGTAAAATTACATAGGTTTCAAGTGTACAATTCTGTAATATGCATTACGTCATCTACATATCACATTGTGTTCCCCACCCAGAGTCAGTTCTCCTTCCATGACTGTGTATTTGAACCCATTTACCCTCTTCTACCATCCCCCCCGACTTCGTAACCACTAAACTATTGTCTGTGTCTATGAGTTTTTGTTTCTTTGTTTTTCTTATTCTTTTGTTGCTTTCAGTTTTATATCCCACATACCAGTGAAGACATATGATTCTCAGCTTTTTCTGTCTGACTTATTTCGCTTAACATAATAATCTCAAGATCCATTCATGTTGTTGCAAATGGCACTATTTCATCGTTTCTTATGGCAGAGTAATATTCCACTGTGTATATGTACCACATCTTCTTTATCCAATCATCTATCGAAGGACACTTTGGTTGTTTCCATGTCTTGACCACTGTA
>NW_017731368.1:6796730-6798780 GCF_001890085.2 Hipposideros armiger
AGGCTTGTGTAAGATGTTGCCATTGTGGGAAGCTGGAGGAAGGGAGTATGGGATCTCTCTCTGAGTCTATAATTAGGTTAAGAAAAGTATTTTATACTTTCTAACATATTTACCACTATAGTATTCTTCATTCATTGTTGTAAACCCAGGTTTGTATCTAGGCTCTTTCCTTTAACCTGAAAAATTTACTTGAACGTTTCTTGTTAATTCTCTGTTAGGAGACTAATATGCCTGTTTCCTCTTTATTTCTCTTTTATTTTTGAGGGTATTTTCATAGATATAGAATTATGGGGTAGCGATTTAATTTTTTCTTTTAACATTTAAAAAATATTGTTTTAGCATCTTATGGCAGCGATGGTTTCTGATGAGAGACCATCAACATTCATTCATGTAATTGTTCCCTGGTGTGTAATATATAGCATTTCTCTAATTGCTTTCAAGATTTTCTCTTTAGTTTTGATTTTCAGCAGTTTGAGTATGATACAGCTAGATGTAGTCTTCTTTGTATGTATCTTGGTTGAGGTTCAATAAGATTCTTGGAAATGTGAACTGACGTTTATAATCAGTTTTGCAAAAATTTCAGCAATTATCCCATCAAATATTTCTTTCATCTAATTCTATATTTCATTTGTAAATTTTGTTGTATGTATGTATTATATGTGTTCTTGCACTGTATATGGAATAGTGTAATATTGATTTGAGGTAAATTGTGATAACTTACAAATGCTATCACCATCTAAAGACTATCCAGTAAATTAAACAAAAAGCTATAGCTAACTAGTCAGTGGAAGAGATAAAATGGAATACTAAATTAATACTCAATCCAAAATAAGTCAGGAAAGTAGGAATAAAGTCATAAGGACTTGGTTCACAGCAGGGTTGTGTATTTGCTAGTGTCTGTGTTACAGCTCAAGACAAAGCACTTGCCAAAATGTTGCTGGTGGGAAGAACTTTTAACACATTAGTTGACCATGTTTCTGTTAATACTTTTCTTTCTAAAACCTGCGTTTGGGCAGGATCTTTTTGTTGATGGAAATCTGTAAAAACGATGCTAGGTGCTTTCCTGAAAACATGACCTCCACCTTGTTGGTTCATATTTCCCCTCTTTTCATAGTACAAAGCACCCTCCGAGTGCTTTGTACCCCACTACTGCATCGGGGTAGTCTCCTCGGTAGTTTTCGTGTTGAGGGGCTGTAAGATGCCATCTTTCCCATCAGACACTGCGTGACCATTTCTAGCTTGTTTGTAGCCCTCAGCTGAGACCCATATCATTTATAATCCTCCACATTCTTAGTTTCAGTGAATTTGCCTTTGTACCTTCCTGCTAACCAAGCTACTTTTTCCATTACTTTTGGACAAATTTGTTGAAAATGGTGAAGCAAGAGTTGAATAATATTCCGTCTTTGTATAGCGTGAAGTGAAACGTGCAGGATTTGTTATATTAAGCCATGATGTTGAAGTGGATAGCATTTGGGGAATTGCCATATTTGAATCACTTTTGCATACAAATGAAACATCTTACATCAAAGAATTCTTAAAAGGCGTGCTTCCTAATTTCTTATAATGGCAGAATTCATTTAATTTCTAACCTGATGTCTTGTAGAACAATTTTTGCCTTCTGTGTTTTCTGCTTTGACCAATTTTTATGCTCATTTTACCTGAGCTATGAATGTACCTTTGTTATAATATTTTTAGAGCAGCAGTTGTGAGGCCTATATATTTGAATGTGATGCAATTTAGTAATCCTTGGGAACCTAGCAAAGCATCACATTTAATTTTCTATTAGATGAAAGAATCATGGAAAGAGAATTGGGGATGGAAAGAATTGCACAAAACACAACTAATCGGAGCAGATCCCTAAAGCAGAAAAATGCAAGTTAAAATGAACTCCCTTTCTATTTCTACTATTTGAGGAGCGTTAAAGAGAGGACTATTAAAAATACAGTAACAAGTAAATAATAGTAGTTATATATAGTGAGTTCAAAACCATCGTATTGGAGTTATGTTCTTTGTGCCATAACTTTTACATATTCCAGCACTGAAAAGAAAA
>NW_017731368.1:6803871-6809356 GCF_001890085.2 Hipposideros armiger
AGACCCTCAACATCACTCGGCAACTTGTTAGACATACAAATTCCCAGGCCCCACCCCAGACCCACTGAATGAGAAACTCGGAGGGTAGAGCCCAGCAACCTATGTTTTTTACAAATTCTTCAGTGATTATGAAGCACACCAAAGTTTGAGAACCACTGCTCTATAGGATGTTGGGGGAAACCTGAGCATTTGGCCTCATTAGTTATAGACCATCATTAAAGCCATGTTTCCATGGGGCAGCCTAGCAAATTCCCAAGTGGGAGGACACGAGAATGTGAGCTGCAGACCTGCTTTTGAAACTTGGTTTAATTTTCAGGCAAGAGAAGCTTTCTTGCAGGCTGGTTCACTTCTTATTTGTACATCCTTGGGGTCCCAACTGAACGTGAATGGTCTCCTGTTTGCTACCACACCTTAGGCAGGACTTAGGATTTGTTTCTTGTCCCATTTAAAAAAGGTTATTTCAAGGTCAACAAGATTCAGCACATGCCTCCAAGGGTTAAAGTATCTTGTGTGCTTACTATTTCTTTGTTTTCCTCTTTTCTCTCTCTTTTGGTCTCTGAAGTCTCCCTTAATTTCTTATCAGTTCAGCTATGCATTTTATAAAGATATTTAAAAATATTTTAGCCAGCATTTTTTGTCATTTTCAATAAAAGGAATATTCAGGGTATCTTTTCTGCCATCCATCAGAAATGGACAAAATAATTTAAATGATTAATCTGGTTCTAGACTACAGATTTATTGCAATTTGACATCCAATTTCTTCACTTAACCTGCCTGGCAAGATTTATCAGTATACTTTTCATTCGCTGCTTTTCTGGTGGTTGGGGCTTTGCAGCCCTGGTGTCAGATCTGTGACATAAATGTTGATGGCAGATCTTAGCTGCCATGTGAATGATCTTCTTCCAACCTAAGATGTGGGTGCAATAATTTGCTGATTGTTTTGTTAGGGACTATTTTGAGGTATGAAAAGTCCTTCATTACTATGTATAAGTAGAGTGGTCCCCTTGAATTGAATGATCAGGGTTCTGTCTCAGGATAGGCTAGCTTATGTTGTGGTAATGAAGACCATCAATATCTCAGAGTCTTACCTCTTGCCGCAGGCCTAGGTAGTACTAAGGGCAGGTGACCTCAGCATTCCAGGCTGTTTCCACCCAGGCTGGATGGCATCTCCATCCAGCGTGATACTTTAAAGTATCCTGGGACGGGGAAGAGGCTATTGAAGATTGCACAGACGTATGCAAACATCACTTCTACTTTCAGCCAATTGCCTGGACCTCGTCACACTGCCCCACCCAATCCAAGGGAGCTGGGAGATATTTTTGTGTGTCCTGGAAGGGAAGGGAACTGGACAGCACAAGTACTGTGCCACTTTTGTAGTCCGACTCTGCCTCATTTAAGCATAAAGGGCATTTCTTAGGAGAAAATGGGCAAGGTCAAAGGCTCCAAGAGGAGGTTTGGGACAGTCAGGACCTGGCAGCTTTAGAAGGCCCCTGGAGCAGGACCCTCTTGGACCCTTGCTTGGGGCCACTGCTAGAATGAATGAGTGAACTTCGGCTGTTCCTTTATTCTGTGTCCCTCCAGTCAGCGCTCAGAGTTTTGAGCAAGTGTTGCTGGCTGAGTGTAGGCTGTGGTCCTGCCCTTGGCTGTTCCAGGCTATAGGAGGAAAGATGTTTCTGAAGGGAGCCAGGGGCCCTTTCAGGTTCTCTGTGTGAGGGCAGAATGCCTGTTTCGTCATCCCACAGACTAAGCACTGTACTGGAATGGTGTTTCTCCCAAAGGAAGTCGAATGGTGCTAGGAAGAGGGACTGAATGACCAAAAAATGACAAATTTATTTTGCATTTAAATTTGTTGATCTCTAATTAAATAAGCAACCCAAGAAGTTGATAAAGTTTTTGTATGTAGTGCTTCCAAATTGTTTTTATGACTGTAAAAGACTGGATAAGAAATCTACTTATGCATTGTCTTTGCTTTTCCTGACAGTTCACTATCTTTGAGAGAAGGAGCCCTGTCAGTTTACAGGTTGTTTATGTTTAGGCCTCAGCAGGGAGCTGACGAGGTAGCAGTCCTTTCTTCTTCTCCCTGATTGTCTAGTTTTAGGAGTTAGACTCCAGTTACAGGTGCCAATTTGAGTACGGTTACCCAGTCCACAAGCAGAGAATTAGAGATTCATGACTGTGTCCACAGAAGAGAATGTTAACAGTTTGATGTCACCAGGGAAGCTTCTCGCAGATAACGCTGCACATTGCAATAACATTTTCAGTTATTAAACGCAAGACAGAATTGTATTCTCTTCAGCAGGTTTGGCATCCTTGTCCTCCTGCGCCGTGGGCCTTCCCTTGTCTGTCCGGACTTCATTCTCTCAGTCTCACTTTTTTAACCAACACTTGTGAAAACGAGGGCTTGAAGTTTCAAGTCTACAGATGTGATTTTACTTGCCAAGGCTTCATCAAAAACACAAGATTCCCAAGGGAGCTAAGATTTCATACAAATAAAATGTAAGAAAGGATTTTTGGAGCTTATAAGGCTTTTATTTTGTGTGCCCTGGTTATATCTGGGACAATGAAAGTGGTGCTCTAAGACAGAGCAAGCCCCAGCAAAGTGGTATCCATTGGAATTCCCTGTTCATTTGAGATTGTGGAGTGCCTCTGACTGCAGGGGTTATGGAAGACTGCAGACCCGAGTCTAATCTAAAGATGGTGATGATGAGATGACTGCGGCAGCCTCTCCATTGGGAGGAGTTACGCACAGCTTCAAAAATGTCCCCTTGGTCCAGTAAAACACTGGCTGAATAGGAAATGCCAGGTACTTTCTAGACCTGGAGCTTAACGCAGTTTCTCTTTGTAGCTGTTAGTTTCAAAACTACATTTTGAGGGTCAAGAGCAAGCGAATTATGTTTGTGCAAGTGTCAGAATATTAGTTTTATACCTGCAGAGCTCCCACGCCTTGGTAGACTCCTTAATTCATCATCTTCCTGTCTTTCTGCCTTTGACTTAAGAGACTCCATCCCAGATACGTGCAATTGAAGCACGTTCGACCTTTTAATGTCAATCAGATGATGAAGCCAAGAGGCCTGGCTCAACCTTTTCAAAATTGTTATAAAGTGGATTTTGATTTCAAAGTAGTTGAGGAAGAAGCGGTACAATCTTAAATTATTTGTAGTAACCAACCCACCAATCATGTCTGTGGTTGCAGGAGGGTAGTTTTCATTAGGGTAATAGAACCGGTGATGGAGTAGATATGCCTCAAAGCACAGCGACAGAAATAAGACCCCCGAAGTCCCCCTCCGCCATTTTCCGTTACTTAGGTTTTTCAAAAAATGCCCACAACAGTAGCATACTACTTGAATATCTATCCTATTTTTATGTCTTTTAGTTTGAAAGCTAGAAGGCTAGGCAAATTTTNCTGAGCCACTTGGTCGGCCCGGTGTGTGTTTTAGAGTTTGTGCTATAGTGTGCTCCACTTTGGGCTCTTGTTCTGTCTTAAGCTGCACAATTGTGGCACTTCTCTGCTGTCCCTGGTGGCTTGGGTACATCACTAGGACAACTGCACGTAGAAAGTTCTGCCATAGTCCTTATTTCTCACAGTCCTAATTCTCAGTTTGTAACTTTTCTGAAAAACAAATGATACTTGTTGCACTTTTGAGGATATATGTATTTTCATACATATATGAAATTGTTTTTCTCTAGAGCTTTTCCATGTAGCACTTATGATTTTTCTCTGATTATAAAAATATGTGGTCTTCTAATTATGGCAACTTAGCTACTTAGATAACCTGAAAGTCCTCCCACACCAATACAAACAAATCTAGAAATGTAGGATAAGATATAAGAAAATAACTTTAAAATACATAGCCAAATGCACAAGAGGTAAGGGCAATTCTCCGAAACAGAGAGGGAACTGAAATCTGAAATGGTAAGACTTTTAAGGCTCTCTGGGGCAGGATGCGATGGTGATTATTGCTGTCTGTTTTGAGATTTGGTGCAATTTAAGAAATTTAACAAGAGGAAATGAGACCCTAGGTTCCTCTGAGGCAGTTAGTTGGAAATAAGGCCCTTGAAGAGCTATCTACTTAGTAAAAAGGGAATTTGGTAAAAAGAGTGTCCCACCTATCTACACAGGGGATAACAAGGAAGTTTGTTGTTTTCCGTCTTAAGCTCTAGAAGGGATTGGGGGGTGGGGGTGGGAATCTTTCATATAAATCCATTTAAGTTTGTAACCACAGTTTTGTGAGCTTCATCATGTTGGGGTGTAAATTTATAGTTCTTACAAATGGAGCAATTAACATGCAAATCAGACCTGGGTTAGAGTTCTGGTTCTGGTAAAGGCTGAGAACCTGTGTTGGGTAACCCAATAATGGCTCTGGGACAGAACGTACAAACAGAAGCAGGTAGAAGGTGGAGGGAACATGCTACTTGAAAGAAGGGAAACAGGCTATGTGAGCCGTGCTTTTAACTGGCTTATCCCCTGCAGACTTTGTGAGTTCACACAGGGGAACAGAGGTCAGATAGAACAGACAGTCTTCCTCGGTTAAGGAACTGAGGTTGGAATTTGGTATGGCTAGAGGGGAGCAGAGCCACAAAATATGTGTCCAAATGCCTGTGCTGTCTTGGGCTAACTCGGAAGCTGTGTGTGTGCTGAGTGATATTCCATGGAACCAGGCAGAAGGCAGCAGCTGGGAGGTTGAAAAGTTGAGCAGAAGTTTCAGCAGTTGCCCTGTGCTGGGGAAACTTTAGGGCCAAGTCTCACCAAGTTAAAAGGGGCTTGGTCAACTGCGCTTTCCACTGGAATTCCAGAGGGCTACATGCTTGAGGTCTAACAACCATGCCCAGAACCAAAGGAAAAAAACAAGTCTTAACAGGATGGAGGTGATTGGCTGGCATTTAACCACTTGATAGAACAAACTCAGCACTCTTATAGGAAAATAAGATGAGCCAGAGTCTTTAGTATATATTGTCCACAGTGTTCAGAGGAGAAACTCTTTGTGACCCTGGGTTAGACAAAGGTTCCTTAGACTTGACACCAAAAGTATGATCCATAAAGGAAAAAAGATCAATGAATTGAACTTCATCAAAATGAAAAATTTTGCTCTGCCAAAGACCCTGTTAAGATGACGGAAAGACAAACTCCACAGTGGAAGACATATTTACAAACTACATATCTGACAAAAAATAAGAACTCTCAAAACTGAACAGTAAATCTGAGCAACAGGGTTGCTGGTTCGATTCATGGCCCGAGCTGAGCTGCCGCTGAGCTCCCAACAGGTGACAGGATGGCTCAGCTAAAAAAAAAAAAAAAATTCAATTAGGAAACAGGCTCAAGACATGAGAGACGGTTCAACAAAGAGAATATGTAGATAGCAAATAAGTGCATTATTATTTATCAGAGAAAAGCAAACAAAGACAGCATCTATACACTTATTAAAACAACATAATAAATAGTGACAATACAGATGCTGGCAAAGATTCCTGGAAACTGGGTCTCTGT
>NW_017731368.1:6812746-6832975 GCF_001890085.2 Hipposideros armiger
CAAGACCTCCATCTATACCTCTCTCCCCGACACTTTAATTTTTTTTTAGTACAATTTTGTTCTGTCCCAGTTTTTGACTGCCTGGCTAGGTTATTAGCTACTGCCTTTGAGTTAGTCTAGGTCCACCCCTTAGCCCATCTCTCCGTGTATAGATGTACCACCCCAAGTTCTGTGCACTCAGGGGGTTCCTTTCATCATTGTCTTTGTGGACTGCCTTTGAGTGGGGTTGTGGTGACGTGACGTGGCCACCCACTTTCCTGCTGGTGCCGACATAACAGGCAGACCCATACGTGACCCAGGTGTGTGCTTCCTGCGCTCCCTCGGAAGTCATGGGTGTGGGCTGAGGAGGGAGAGACAGCTGGGCAGTGGGAGCAGGGGTCCTGGGAGTCGGAGCCACCTACATTATATGGAGTGAGTGAATCTGTTTGGCTTGGGCGCGTACATACCCTTTCAATTTTAGAATAAGATGCTACTGTGTGTAACCAATTTTATGTTTATATCTGATTCATGATGAGCGGGCCAGGTCCTCTAGTATTGCAGAGTCAGGCATTCATCTCAGTTAGGGCCCAGCAACAAGCCAGGAGCTGCTTTGCAAATGGAAAATTGTTGTCGGCAGAGCGCAGACAAGGCCTCATCCCCCAAGTCCGAGGGGCCCGTGCTGACTCTGCTCCTTGGGCTTGCCATAGGCTTTATGTAGTGTTCCCATTGGCCACAGTCAGTTCAACAGCATTAGGTCTGCTAGGTCTTAAGACCTGGCTTGCAGAGCAGCTTGTACTTCAGCTGGGACCTGCCACAGAGCCCTTTCTTGGGCCCCCCTCAAAACTGGCAGCATTACCAATGATCAGTCAATGGGTTGGAGCCTTTAAAATCCAAACAGGCTCGTCAATCGTTGGACCTCCTTATCTTGGTAGGCTAGGCAAGGAGCAGCAACTTCTCTTTCATTCTAGAAGGAATATCATCACCCGCCCCAAGACCACTGAACTCCTAGGAACTTCACAAATGTAATAGCCCGTGAACTTCTGCAGGATTACTCCCCTATCCTCTGGCCTGCAAATTAGGGTGCTGCTTACCAGGTCCAGTTAGCATAATGTCATCAATATAAGGAAAAAGTCTGATGTCCTACAAGTTATCGAGATGATCAGTGTCCCTCTGGATTGTATTATGACAGAGCAGGAGACTTGATTTAGGGGCCATTCAGCAAGTAGAAGCTACCTCTGATTTAGTTACTGATTGGAATGGAAAAGAAAGCATACCAGGTGCCAAGGTCTGTGTTGATTTGCTTCAGTAAAGGTGCCATGTGTGAAACTGTAGCTATAATAGGCATCATTGCCTTATTAAATTTGCAGTAATCTGCAGTAATTCCTCAGGACTTTGTGGCTTCTGCACTTACCTAAAGGTAAGCTGACTGGGGATGTGGTAGGAATCACAGCCCCTATACCCCTTGTCTTGAGTGGTACTGATCCCTAATCATTGAGTCCCATCCATAAGGTTTGCTTTAGGTTTATTGTCATGGGGGAGAGGGTGGGCGGGAACAGGCAGAGCAGGTGTTCTAGTTCCAGGATTTCCACTTTGGCCCTTCTGACTCTAAATAGTCCTCAGTCCACTGGTCAGGGATCCATTGTGTCAATCCTGCCAGTTACTAGGGGTGTATCTTTTCTCGCTGTACGTTCTATTGGGTTGTTGGAAAAGTCATGACATATTTTTTCTGTTTTTCATTGCAAACATGCATCATGACTTTTCCGACAGCCCAATAAGATGAGGAAAATAATGAAGGATGGGTCTGTGGGCTCACTGGGGAGATGTGAGATGTATGTGGCTAAGATGCCATGTCTGACCTTGACGAGCAGCCAATCTGACTGCAGGAGGATAATGGCATCTTAGGTCTCTAGGGATTAGCCCAAGTTCGGAGCCAGTGTCTAATAACTTGAAACAGTCTGGGTATTTCCCCTTTCCCGGTGCTCAGTCACATGGAAAGTGGCCAAGAGCCCTCTGGGGAAGGACAGTGTTGGGGAAGATTCACAGCATTCTCCTGTGGCTGCTTTGGAGGGCTCTCTTTTAAAGGGACCTCCAGCTTTGTGAAGGAGCTCTGTCTCTGAACCAGCTTGGGTGTGGGATCTGGATACAAGGCTGTGAATCCTTCATACAGGGATTCTTGTTAGGTTTCTGCCCAATAAACCTAGATGTTTTCTTACTATATGCCAAGCATCAATTTAGCAGGCGAATTTCATGGCCAGTTTACCATTGTCTCGGATTCTGGTGGGTCAGAATACTCTGCTCTCCAAACTGTCCCATCACTCTCTATGCCCACCTGTGTCTGGAGTTAAATGCTGCCATTGGTCCCTTGCGGAATCCCATTGTGCCCATTGTCATCAGAGAATCCAGTCTATTGTCAGTATTTCCACTGTCATTTCTGGCTCGTAAAGGATAGCTGCCTCAGCTTCTCAAAGAGGCCGTGGTCCCCCTCACACCCTCCCTTCGCCAGGCATGTTTTTCAGGCCCACCTGGGAGGGCCGGTTGGGACAGGTTGAACTTTCTAGAACCATTTCCACATTTNCCCAACACTTGTTCTTATTGATGTCTTGTTGATGATAGCCATTCTAACGAGTGTGAGGTGATATCTCATTATGGTTTTTATTTGCATTTTGCTGATGATTAGTGATGTTGAGAACCTTTTCATATGTCTATTGGCCATCTGTATGTCCTCTTTGGAGAAATGTGTATTCAAGTCCTCTGCCCATTTTTTAATTGGATTCTGTATTGCATTTAGATAATATGACTCTTAAGTCTCTTAATTTCAAACATTTCTCTATTATTTTTTTGTGCCATTTATTTATTAAAGACAAATCGACATTTATTTTAACCAAAGCTGGAATGTCAGAAATTTTATTCTACCCTTTTGGTGTCTTTTAACTTGTCCCTCTCTCACCAGCATTTCCTGTGAACTGCTGGTAAGATGTGTAGCCTTGATTAGATTCAAGTTCAGGTTTATAGAGGGAGGGTAGGAATTCTTCTTTTTGGTGCTGTGTATTCCCTACTGCCTGGTTGTCTCGTAATGTTACGGTTGCTCACTGGTTTCAGGTGTTGTCAGCCTTGTCATTATGAACTTGCCCATCACTCTTTTATGTCATAGATGTAGCATCCGTTGATGATCGTTGCTTAGATGTGTTAATCCGTTAGGGTTGCAAAAATGATGATTTTCTCATTCGATAGTTCCTTTCTAATTGATAGCTGGGAATTTTTCTTATAGAAGACTTTTCCATATCAACTAGTTGGTTATGCTAAAATATAGTTTGTTGAGCAAAGGCAGGATAAATATTTCCTTTTATAAACCAATTTGCAGAATAATGAGTTGTTGCCTTAGTAATCTCAATAACTGTCCAGTGAGATTTTTGTATTATTAAGAACTTAATGGGCTTATATATTTCAGTCTTTCGTAGTCATTAGTCTTTTTGATGCTGAAATGGTTCCATCTCACTGCAATGGGAGCCTTTGCAAGTTTGCTCCTCACTCGTTTCAACATGACCCTGCTACTGTCTGTAATAATAACTCATTTGCTTTCTGTCAGCAAGACTTCACAGGCTCATCTTGAGAACAGTCAGCCTTAGTTCTTATAGAAATGAATTCTATAAGGAACCTTGTTTAATTGGAAATAGTACTTAGAGAACAGTCTGGTGGGGGTATTCATTGCTGCTGGGATTGTCATTTCTTCTAGAACTTTTCAAGGGTTAGTGCTAAGAAATATTTCTTAAAAAGAAAAATCACATTTGTTCATGCTGAGACTTCCAATTCATATTTAAGATTAGAGTTTTGAATGTTTTGATTTAAAATTACTTTTCTTCTCATAAGCTGAAAATCTTGGTTGCTAATGACATTAACATAATTACTTATTTTCTTTGACTTATCATTTAGAATAGTTTTAAAATATTACCAATATTATTACTGATAATAAAGCTACAAACTACAGCTTAAGATATTTTTGTGCTTTTTTATTTTTTGGTCTTTGGGATGTAATCCAATGGGTGATACGTACAGTCAAAATACTGAGTTTTCAGATCAATTCAAATAATTCTTCACTTTGTACTCCTCTCACTAATATGATTTATAATTATATATTTTTCAATTTGTTTTAGATATTTAGGGATTACTTTGTGCTTCATTTTGGTTTAAAAATTATTATCCTTTTTTACTGAAAGGTTACAAATATACAGAAACGTGTACAAAACATAAATGTCACGTTCAATGAATTATCACAGAACGAAAATCCAGGAAACTGCCACTGGAGAAGACACAGAACACTGTCTGCACACCAAGAGGCCCCTTATGCGTCCCCGTCACTAGTTTCTCCGTGTGCTCTAAGGGTGACTAGCGCCATAGTTTTATTGATTATTTTGCCTGCTTTTGAATTTTATTTAAATTGAATTGTGATGTATTCTTTGGTATCTGGCTTTGTTCCATGTTATGTCTGTGGAATTCATCCTTGTTATTAGGTATCGGCAGTTAATTTTCATTACATGAATATACCACACCACCAAGTGATGGGTATTTGGGTTGTTTTTGTATTGGGCTATTATAAACAGCTCTTGGGCTATTATAAACAGCTCTTGCACACACGTTTTCATACACTTATGTGAGCTTCTTATTGGGTAAATCTAGGAGTTAGAAATACTAGGTCATAGGGTATGTGTATGTTCAGCTTTAGAGGGTAATCTAAACTGTTTTCCCAGAAAGTTGTGTAAATTGAAAATCCTCCCACCAACCAAAGAATTTTCAGTGCTCTGTATTCTCATTAATACTTGGTTTTGGTTTAAAATTATGTTAAATAAGTATCTACCAAGTTCTGTATTTTTTACATGAATGGTTGAATTTGCTTATGTGGTATCTATAAAGGTGATCGCATATCTTTCTATCTGTTAATAGGTGGATTATTTGAGTGGCATCCCTAAAATTAAACCACCCTTGCGTTTTTAGTTGTATTACATTTTTATAATGTACTGTTTGATTCTTTTGGCTAATATTTTTTTCTAGATTCATCTCCCCATTTGCCCTCACCCTCCATGACATTGATTTCTTGGAGTCCAAGCCACTTGTCTCATAGAATGGTCCACACCATGGATTCATCTGCTTGTGATCTCTTGGTATCATTAAACTTGATCCTCTAGTCCCTCAATTTCCTATAAACTGCAAGTGAGGTCTACAATTTCATCATATCAGGAAGCACATGGGGTCAGGTTTCCCCTATTACTTATACTGACTTTGATTGCTTGATTAAAGAGGTGATGGCAAATATCACCCTTGTAAAGGTACACATTTTCCCTTTGCAGTCACTTTAACTGCTGTGTTAAGTATACAGTCAGGAAACAATCTTTAAAATTATATGGACTATAACTCTCATGTGTTAACCTTTTCCTCAATTACAACGCACAGTTTTAGTTGGTTCATGACAGGATAATCGATGTATTTAACAGTCATTACTTGCCAGTGCATTTTTCTCTTTTTTCAACAGAGTCACTGCTTTCATTGTGTTATTCATTGTGCAACATTCTTGTTTTGAGATTAATCTCATTTTCAAAATTTATTTTTGCCTGTTCTGTCCTATTTTGTTTTTTTTTTTTGTAGGTTAATCACATTTTGTGAGTTACTTGCTCAAAAGAGTGAAATCTCCTAAGAGTTCTTGACTTAAGATATTGACACTGTGTTATTTAGCCTTTTAATGAATTGGNATATAACCTTTTGGGATTGGTTCTTTTCATTTAGCGCAGTTTGCTGGAGATTCATCCAGGTTGCTGCACGTATCAATAGTTTGTTGTTGTGTAGTAATTTTTTATTGTGCAGTAGTATTCTGCAGTATGGTTCTGCCTTGCTATCTTGATCATGGTGATGATTTCCCAGATGTACCTATATCAAATGTATCTAATTGAACACTGTAAATATATGCAGTTTATGGTATGTCAGTTATAACAATAAAACCATTTGAAAAAATACCACATCACCAAACGTACCTCCAGGGCATGACTGTTGTGCAGTTGCCCCCCCATGCAACTCCAGCCCCTCTGTACTGTTCTTTGCAAAATGAGACCAGCGATCACGTGCTTGGATGTTGTATCACTGTCAAATTGCTCTGGAATTTTTTAAATGCTTGTTTTCAATTTTTATTCTCAAATCTTAGTGGATGGTAAGAAATAGCCTGTCTGTCTGTGTACTTTGAGTCACACTGTTTTAGAGCAGTGCTCCCACACTATCTTATATATGTTATTTTCCAGTCTCAGAATGGGGCCATTCTTTCTGTATCATTCTGAAATAGTCACTGTACTTCATGGCCACACTGTGATTTGATTAACCTGAGTTCTGGTGTATGAATTCTGGCAATGAGAGCATATGATTTTCTTAGTACAACTCCTAGGAAAGTAACTAGATCTGATAAAATAGGCTGCTGAATTTCAAAGTGGATTATATTGAAACTTTGGCATAGTATTTCTACTCTCAGATTTTCAAAGGAATCACTTAAAAGTTGAATGCAATGCAGGAATTTATCAAACTGAGGTGTGCTGGAGTGTGGTAAGGGGACTCGGCGTGGTAAGATCTGTCTTCAGATCTTGCTGTTCCAGTGAGCTGGATCGGGGGTTGCTGGACCTCTGTCAGCCTCAGTTTCCCATCTAAAGATAGAGCAACAGGTGCCTTACTGGATCAGTGATACGGGAAAGTGCTTGGTAACAGATTAGTGCTACACAGATGAGAGTTTATGTCACTGGATGTATTTTTAACTTCACCTGGGAGAGTTACTATTTTTTTTTTTAATCAGAAATAAGACCAACATGTTGGAAAATAATTTGGAAACTGGTTCTTAAAAATGGGTAGTGAATATTGTAGAGTGTCTTGCCTTTTGCATACAGGTTAAAGAACTGAGAGATAATATGAAATAATATACTTTTTTCTCTTTTCAGGCAATTACTCTCTTAACTGAGTTAATTAGGGAAAACTTCAGGAACAGCAAATTAAAACAGTGCCTTCTACCAACCCTCGGGGAGCTGATCTGTCTCGTAGCTACCCAGGTGAGACTGTCTGGTTAACTGTGTTGCTTTCTGACATGTTCTGACATATCCGGGCTGACATGTATTAATATCCTCTAAAAGTGTTTTGACTTTGCCCCTTGGAGCATGCCTGAGGAACTTAGGAGAAATTTTACTTCTGGACGAGAGAGACTAACAGTGACTATCTGTCTATCTCTCCCTGTCTGTCTCTCTGTCAGTCATCTTCCTTCTCTCCCAGTGCCTTTTTTTACTTTAAAGTGTAAGAGATTCTCAGGTCATATTTTAAAACCTATGGAGCGAAAGTCCAAAAATTCTCCCTAGGTTGCAGCCATCTTTTAGACTCCTTTAGGCAAGAGGAGGTTGGCCTTTGTTTCTCCCAGTATAAAAGTTCTATTTCAGTTTAAAACACTACATTGTGCAACTATAGCTCTTCACATGACCATGAGAATTTGCGATTGGCAGAATTCGACTTCCTCTTTCTTAAGTTACAGTATGGAAGTGCTATTGAATTCCACCAAGGAAAACTTCATGTTTCATGAGTGTGTTTTTTTAGAATATTATTGAATAGATATTGATAAATTATGAGTTAGTCATTTCATTTGAGAGTTTTAAATAAGCACCGGTAAGTTATAAGTGAATCAGGAAGTTCTCTCATTATAATTCTGTTTTGGTTCTAGAACTTGCCTAAATGTTAAATAACCTGAGTATCCTTAGTATGTAAATTAAACTGACTTTCTGGACAATCATCATTTTCAGGCAATTACTATAATTGTGATAAAACACATGTATTTAAGATCATTTAGCTCCATAATTAGTATGATAGCTAGCACAGCATCTCTCCTTATTCTTCCTTTTCATAAATGTCTTGGCTATTCCCAGTCCTTCGCATCTCAGTATAAATTTTAGAATCAGGTTGTTCAATTCTGTAAATCATTTAAAAAAAACAACACTGCATTGGCTGTGCACGTCAATTTGGGAAGTACTGATACCTTCATAATTTTGAGTCTTCCAGTGCATATTTGGAATTGTAATGAATCTGGGTATCAGTCACTTAGGAGAATATTGCTATATTTATGGTATTTTGTCCTCCACGGCACAAACAATGGCATTTCCATATGTGTATATTTTTCAAAATATTTTCAGTAAAGTTACAGTAAGCCGCCCGACTTATGAATGAGTTCCATTCCGGGAGAATGTTTGTAAGTCAGATTTGTTCGCAAGCCTGACAAAGTGAGTCTTATGCACCTTTTGACACAAATATACAATGTAAAGCATAAAAAAACTAAACACACACACAAAATACTGTAAATAAACTATTTTTACTTTTACACTTACCTTAAAATGGTCGTACAGTACAGTACAACAACTGACATATATATAGGGGATTGCGTGGAGCGAACTGACAAGAGAGTTACTAACTGGAGGAGGGAGGGTAGGTGAGAGATGGTGGAGCTCAAGGATCATCAGCAATAGGACATGGAGGACAAGCTGGAATTTCGCTCACACCGGATATTGATGGTGTTCACACCGGTGTTTTGATGGATTCAATTCTGTCTACCCCCATGAAAAAATGATCCAGCGATGTCTGAATAGTAGCTCTTTTTTTCTCATCATAGATGACTCTGTAGCACTGGATGGCATTCTGAACGGCTGCTGCAGCCTTTGTGTATCATTCTACGTTGGGGTCCTGTGCCTCAAAAACTAACAGTGCCTCTTGCAAGTAAAGAAAATCCCCTTGCCATTTCCTGTGTTGGGAATCTCTTTGGTTCTTCAGTTACATCTTCCTCTCGGCTCTCTTCGTCTTTTCGCTGGGCCTCTAATTCCATCAGGTCCTCATCAGTAAGCTCCTTGTGTTGCCCAGCAAGGAGTTCAGTGAAGTTGTTCTCTTGCAGATCTAGTTCCAGCTTCTTGCTAAGGGTTCCTAAGTTGTTGAAGACCTCTTTGGACTCCTTACCCATCTTCTCAAGTCTGTGAACTTCATGAACAAACTGTGGGCAAAGGTTCTTTCTTCCAAACCCCATTCATGGTGACAGCGGAAACCTCACGCCAAGCAAAGTTGATGTTTTTTATGGCCTTGTAGATGTTATAGTCCTTCCAAAATTGTCGCAAGGTTGTTTCTGTTTCATCAGTTACCTTCACTGCCTGACGAAAAGTGTGACATAAATAATATTTTTTGAAAGTCACAATAACTCCTTGGTCCATAGGTTGGATGAGCGCGATAGTATTCGGTGGCAGATGCGCTACTTTGACATTGGGATGAAAGTCATCCATGAATTGGGGGTGACCTAGTGCGTTGTCAAGCAGCAAAAGAATGTTGAATTGGGATATCTTTCTCCAAACAGTATTTCTCTATCTCTGGGATAACGTGGTGGAAAATCCAGTCCTGGAAAATGGCCTGTGTAACCCAGGCTTTGAAGTTACTCTTCTACACAACAGGTAGAGAGCCCTTGGCTATGTTTTTGAGGGCTCTTGAGTTCTCTGAATGGTAAACTAAGAGGCTTTAGTTTCGTATCGCCGGAAGCAATGCCACCAAACAGCAGAGTAAGTCTGTGCTTTGCTGCTTTGAAGCCTGGCATCACCTTTTCCTTTTTGCTGATGTAACTTTGCTCCGGCATCCTCTTCCAGTAAAGTCCTGTCTCATCGACGTTAAAAACCTGTTGGAGTAAATAAGCACCTTCATCAAGAATTTCTCTAAGTGTTGCTGGAAATTCTTGGGCAGCTATGGTGTCTGCACTCGCAACCTCACCACTTACTTTTACATTGTGAAGGCTGGCTCTAGCCTGGAATCTGTTAAACCATCCCTGGCTGGCAGTAACAGATGCACCCTGTTCACCCCGTTTTTTCTTCCAGTCTTCAAACAGGCTTTTAGCTTTTTCTTGAATAAGCATTAAGCTGAGTGGGACTTGATGCTGATCCTGCATCCACACACTGAGAAGTTTCTCCATCTCCTCTACCACTTTACCACGCTTTTTGGATAGTATTGTTGACTTCATTGGTACAGCAGACTTCACATCTTGTCCTTGTTCTTTAGAATTGTGCCAGTGGTTGAACGATTCATGTAAGAACGAGCAACATCTACCATCTTTTTGCCTCGGTCCAGTCTCTCAATTATTTTCACTTTTGTTTCCATGGTTATTGCTTTGCGCTTCCTAGCAGTCCCCTCCGCATCATCACTGCTTTTCCTCTTGCTTCTGGACATCCTGGGCTCTGACTGAGCACTGGACTACTGTACACTATCGCACTGTACAGTAAGCACACAGCAGCACAGCTGTGACAGCATCCAGCAGACACGGGAGCTACTTCCACGATTTGTTCGCATCTGCGAATGTTTGTAATGCGAGGTCCGTTCATATCGGTGCAAGTTTGCAACTCAAATGTTCGTAAGTTGGGGACTTACTGTATTTCATTCTATTCATAAAGGTTTTGGGCATCTATGTTTGGTTGAATTTATTCTTGGTTAATTTTCTGTTTTGAAGAGACAACACATTCATGAAGCTAGGAAACTAAGGTGTACAGGGAAAGGTCTCTGGCCTCTTTTTGTCCCCCACCTGCCTAGTTCCATAATAAATAACTATTATAACTACTTCCTTACTTACCTTTATAGAGCTCCTTTTGTACATATGAGCAAATAGAAATGTAGGCTCCCGGAACCCACCATTCCCGCATTCATGCACTGGCTGTTCCTCAGGCTTGCAATGTCCCCCACACCCTGACCCCCATGTTCTCATTTTCTCTCTGTTCCAGTGGATCCCTTCAGAGAGCCTTTTCCTGGCTACAGTCTTCCTCTAACCCCTCATGTTGACGTGTATTTCTTTGTACCACTCATCACTATCTTATTTGTTTTGTTTACTTTTTAAAATCTGTCTTCCTACTAAGCACTGTTGAAGCAGAACATTTGTGTCTTGCTCATGGCTGTGTGGCCATTGTTTAGAAGAGGTCCTGGCACACAGTAGGTGCTTTTTTCATGTGTGAACTGGACTGGGCAGGCTGGCAGGGACATGGTCCTGCGGAGCCCTTGGCCAAGTCGTGTGTCTTCCTCTAGGTCCTAAGAGCCAGGGGAAGTCATGAAGGCTTTAAAGAAGCGTAATGCTGACTTAAATGCCGAAAAGATAGAGAATAGACTGGAGCGTGGTAAGAGAGGCGCCTGAGAACCTAAGTGAGAGTACGTGAAGTAGGAGAAAATCAGGAGAGAGAAGCGGGTGTTTCAGGAAAGAGCAAGACAGGAGGGCTGAGTGAACGAAGCTTATGGTCCAAGGAAAAGGGCTAGAGAGAACCTGCTGGCTGCGTGACAGGAAAGTGGTTCAGGCTATGGGCAGGAGTGTGTAACTGATAGACCAGGGAGGGAGGGTAGGTGATAGGCTGGGGGGAAGCAGAGGGGTGTGTGGTGGGGGGAGGAGCATCAGAGGCCTGTGATGTTAGGGAAAGGCAGTGGTGTTCTGAGTAAGTGAGCTGGCGGGGAAGGAAGTTGTGTTTGGAAGTTAAATTGGGTGCTGAATTAGTTAGTGATTTTCGAGCCGGAGAAGCTCGGAATGATAATGTCTAGATTGTGATCATACGTGGAGTTCTGTGAATAAGGGTACAGTTTTAATGTGTCACAATTCTCTTCATTGGTATAAAATTCATTTGGATTGGTAATGTACCGTTCCAACGTTTGGACAATCTTAAGGAAATATTTTCTCTAAGCAGCACCTAATTTCTTTTGCTTTCATAGAAATTATATTTTACCTTTCTGGGTAGTACCTGATCATTTTGTGATTTTAGTTGCTATGTTGCAGGAGTGTTCTTGTGGTTATGACCCTAACTTGGTTTTTCTGTGAGAGAACTGATTGCTGATGTCATTAAAATCAGTGTGCCTGCTAATCCTAATTGCTCATTTTTATCCAGCACATTGTCTTTCTAGGTAACACACTGCCTTTTACTTGTGCTTATGGGTTATCCTGAGATAGTGCTCAGACTGTATCTTCTGTGCCTTTCAAATCATTCCTAATGCGGTACCATTTAGGTAGGAGTATCTGGCTTATCGTCTCCAATTACCAGTAGGGTGTTTATCAGCCAGATCATATGGTCATTTTTCAGTTCTCTTCATCCAGCTTCTGATGAGGCATCTTATCAACCTCATGTATAACACAGTGAAAAACTGGAAGCAGTACCTGCATGGGCAACGCAGGAAGAGACCTCTAACCAGATCATAATGGTCAGGTAGTAAATAGTACTTTAAGTAGAACAGTAGGAAGTTTTAGATAGTTTTGTGCATTTGAAACTGCCTTTTTCTTGAATGGGTTAAATATCTTCTGTGCTGTTAGCTTCACCACTTTCCCTTCCACTTCATTTTAGGAAGAAAAAAAAAAGAGCCCCAGAGACTGCTGGGCCGTTCCCTCGGCTACGTACACAGTGCTAATGAGGTGCCTTCGGGAAGGGGTAAGCCTCCTTTGTTGTCCTCTGTAGACTCCAATTGTAATAACCCTTCGGGCGCTGTGCGAGGGTTGTAGCCTGCAGCAGTGCAGGCGCGTGTCAGCCAGGTATCGCTCCTGAATTTAAATAATCCCGACAAGCCACCCTCAGCGAGTGACCTACAGTGGAGCACGTGTAAAAATGAACCAGTGTTCTCATTCACTTTTTAAAATGTCCTGCTTTTTAAAGGATGATAGCCAATACAAACAACATATGTGGCTTTTAAGAACGTATTCTTAATCCTTTTCCCCTTTGAAAGTTATGGATACGCCAGTTTGGGAAGCCAGGTGTCTGCAGGGGATTTTCTGTGAGCCCCGAAAGCCCATGCTTATCTTGTCAGGATGCTATTTTGTGGTTCAGAAACAGGGAAGCTTCTACTAGTATCCATTGGCTTTAATATTCAGTAGTATTTATTATGTGATGTGATTTTTCAGTTTATTCACATCCCTTCTCATGCTGCTTTTAATGGCTGTAAACCAGCTAACCAACCAATTCACATGTGTAGCTCCTATGCGAGGCTATGTAACGCATTTTAGTAACTGACCTAAAAGGTTGGCATTTTCGGTTTGCTTGAAACCATTTGACATTGTTTCACCCATGGCAAAGCCATAGGCTAAACACATTCCTTACAAAAGGAAAAAAATTTGTCACAGTAAACATCTTCCTTTTGAGTTTATTACTGCCTGGTAAAGGATGGAATAACGTTCCAGGTGTAAAATACTCCACAAGGTTCTCCCCTAGTGATCCCCAAGTGAAGCCTGAACACCTTCTAGCCTGTAGGGTTTATACGAAGTCAGTTGTCATGGGATATGAATGAAGCCAGCAAATTGTACTTTATCAATAATACGAGAATCAAGTCATCTTTATCTATCGTCAGAAGACATGCATGGGTTTATCATCCAGGGCCTCAAGCGAGGCACACTCGGGGACTCACAGATGAAGAAGGTGACATTTCTATCCACACTCAGATCCCATGTATTGTGGGAGATTAGATAAAAATATAAAGTGGAGTATGTCAATAAATAAATGCAAAAGAACAAAATGTAGGAACTCAAAGGAGAAAGGCGTCTTCTAGGAATTCCTTACTAGTGTAAAAGAAATTTTTAAAACTTGGCATTTTCAATTTTTATAACTTAGATTAATGCCTCCTAAAGATTTTTAATTCTAGTCCATGAGGTTGTATCTCTTAATAAATATCTTCTCCCTACCCCTCCCATATTTTTCATTGTATACATAATATGAAGAATAATGTTTGATATCCATGTGTATTATTAAATTATTGTAAAATAATATTGTTTTATATTTTAGTAACATACTTGTCTTTTATTGTTCTTTGTATGTATGGCAAGTCTTGCGTATTTTTCATAAACAGGGAAGAAAGTCCAGAACTCTCTAATTTATGAAGATTTTATGCTATTTGAGCTGCAGTTACTGTGTGTTCTGGCAGCATATACACTAACATTGTCGCTATGAAACAGATAAATTACGGGTGATTATTCCATCTAAAAAAAATCCCTCTCTGTACAAAAAAAATTCAGTTGTAGCTCTTCTTTCGTGTATGTCTAATGTATTCAGGACATACTTGAAGGTAAATAATTTTAAGCCTTTTATCTTCAACAATTAAAAATTTTTTTGCATGTAGAAAATTATTTTCCCAGCACCTACTGGTATTCCTGTGTGGAGGTTCTTTTTTTTTTTTTTTTTTAAATATATCTCATATACAGAAGAATATGTGAAATGTGTGTGTGGATAAAAGCTCACACTCTCACGCACTCCCTTAAAAAAGAAAAAGGACTGGTAGCTTTGAAGATTCTTTCTGTTCCTCTTGGATTGCAGCTTGTTCTTTCTTTCAAGGAGTAGCCACTATTCTGACTTTAGTGACTGTTATTCCTAAGATTTTTATTAAAAAAAAAATTTTTATTGATCACATTTCCATGTTTGAATTGCCAAATATTTTATTGATTGGCTCATAAGGCTGAACTTCATACAAATGGAATGGCACCAGATTCTTTGGAGACTTAATTCTTTTGCTCAAAGTTAGGTTGAGGTTGTTGATACATAGTGATTGTGCAAACAATAGCTCATCTATACCACTTTATAGTGTGTTAGTATGTTGCTATTGGAATATACCTCAACATACGCGTGTGTGTGTGTGTGTGTGTGTGTGTGTGTGAGAGAGAGAGAGAGAGAGAGAGAGAGAGATTGATTGATTGAGAGGTTATACATCCACAGAAGGGTATAGGAGTATCCATTAACCCACATCATCTCGAACATTTGTATATCAAATTTTTGTCAATCTCATGAGCATTAAATGGTTTCTCATAATAGTTTTAATGTGCATTTTCCTTATTACTAATGAGGATGACCATCTTTTTCTATTTAGGTTTTTTTGTTTCCTCTTTTTTTTTTTTTTTTTAAAGATTTTTATTGGGGAATTGAGGGGATGGGAACAGTGCTGGGGGATTGGGGAAGGGGAACAGACAAGTTGCTGTCGTTTTTTTTGTTCTTCAGTCTAGTTGTGGAGGACGTTGCTTCACTGGCCCAAGTTGGCACCATCATTGCGCTCTTCCCTGGCGAGGCAGATCAGTCGCCGGCTTCTGGACGGCCGCTCACTGCGGCTGCTGGCCGCTCACGCTGGCTGCTGGCTACACACGGTAGTCCATGGCAACCCACTGCCACAGGGACTGCAGCCTACGCCGTCGCCAGCGACTCACGGCAGCCCAGCTCCAGGTTGAGCTGTTGTTCAGCATCTTAGCTGTAGAGGGCAGTGTCACTGGCCCTCATATGTGGGATCCGAACCGGGGCCCTCTGGCATCCCAAGCGAGTTCTTAACCATCGCGCCACTCGGCCGGCCCTGTTTCCTCTTTAGAAAACCATTTTTTCCCATTTTTATGTAGGACTTCTGTACACCCCACTCCAGCCTATTGTTATAAAATGTTTCAAATATTAGAAAAGGAAAAAAAATACTATAGTGATCACCTTTATTTCTATTACCTAGATTCAAGTTTTTAGCCTTTTGCCTTCTTTGCTTTGTTGTAATATGTGTGTGTATATATCCCTATGTATGTTATTTATTATTCATTTATTCATTTGTTTATTTTCTGAACTGTTGGAAAAAAATTGTAGATGTCATGGCACTCCATCCATTGGAATTTTTATGTAATCTAGACATTAATCTTTTGGTTATATGTGTCATAGATACTTTCAAATTTGTGGTTGGACTTTTCATTTTCTTTACAGTGTCTGTTGATAAGCAGACATTCTTAATTTTAATGTAGCTGAATTTATCAATCTATTTGTGATTTATGCTTTTTGTCTTAAGAAAAGTTTACTCCAACATCAAGATGGTCTATTACATTTCCTTCTAAAAGTTTTATTATTTTTCCTTTTTTCCATTTAGAACCTTATTAGTAATTGTTTTTTTTGTGTTAGTGATGCTACCATGTTTTCCTGAAAATAAGACCTAGCTGGAGAATAAGCCGTAACATGATTCCTCCAGGATATGGAGGGCACACACCGCTCACATGAGGGTTTTATGACTTGTTTCAGGGAGAAGGGTGCCTTTTCCACAAACTCCATCAGCTTAAAATATTCAGTATGCCAAGGTGCCATATTTTGGCTCCTAAAATCATGTTACGGCTTATTCTCCAGCTAGGTCTTATTTTTGGGGAAACAGTATATGGCACAGTTTTATCTTTAAAAATAAATATAGGTAGCATAAAACCTAGCGTTTTAACCATTAAGTGTACAGTTCTGTGGCATTAAGTGCATTCATTCACATTGTTGTTTTTAAATATATTGACATGTTGTTTTGCCTAACTTACTGAGATATTTTTTTTCCCCCACATTAAAACTTAGTAATGTGCCTTGTTGAATGTGGGCTATTAACTCCGGTTTTTTACCCCACCCCCTTTTTTCTCCCTCTTATCTCTGCTTTGGGAAAAAAGTACAGAAATTTTACTTCTTTGTTTTAATTTGATATGTAGACTTCTTAGAAGGCAATTTTATTTTTAAATTATAATTTTTTTGTTTATTATGCATAGAAAACTAGTTTTGCCATAGAATATTTATAAGTGTTATATGAATAAAGGGTTTTCTAGTCAAATACATTGGGACACTCTGGGTTAAATAAGATTCAACAGTTTTATTTGCTTTTAGTACTTTTCTGAACTTTTAATTATGAATCTACTTGGGGAGCATTGTATGCCACATTTTCCAAGTTCTTTTGTCACAGACCTACCTGATTCTGAGGGATACGCTTTGGGACAGGAAGCTTTCTAGCCTTATGCTGAAATAGTAATGACTTGGCTAAAATAGTTCTCAGTAGGTGTTCTCTTTTTAGGCTACCTGAGAAACTACGTCACTGTTTATCAAACAGGTCAATCTGCTTTATGAACATGAATTCTGTCACTTTAACAGCGGTGTTAAAGTCCTTGTCCTTGTCACAGATGGAAGTGCTCAAGTGGAAAGAGGGGATGTCTTTAGAGTGAGAGACTCATGGTGGAATACACAGGGTAGGAAGATTTGGTATAACTGTTCAAAGAAGAGGGTGGCAGTGTAGAAGAAGAGGGATCCGCGATGATACTGAGTCATAGTTTCAGATTTGCGGCTGACATTTCAGAGACCTTGAGCTGGCGGTGACAGGATGTGGATTTCAGTCCCAGGTGTGCAGCTCTTTACTGGTTTGATATTGGCTGAGCCCTGGGGGCCCCACCTGGTGGTGGTGTTTTCCTACCCATTAGGTCAAGCTAGTTAATTTGATATATAGACAGATGGAGATACAAATCTTCTATGTCTGTGCTCATTGTTTTTTGTCTCTTTTATCAGCTACTGAGATATATGTTTAAATTGCTTTCTTTGGTAGGATTGCAATTTTGTCAAATTTTGCTTTTGTGTATTTCCAATATTAGTCATTAGATATACAGAAAATGTAGATTGTTTTTTTCCTTGGTTTATTGACGTTTTTATCGTTATATTGTGATCTTTAAAAATCACCATTAATGCTCCTTATCCAAAGTCTATCCTGTCAGATATTAATATAGTTAAACCATCCTTATTTGGGTCAGACCTGACTGGTATATCTTTCTCCATTCTCTTATTTTCAGCCCTACTAACTGAATAACTATATTTTTGATGTCTCTCTTTATATTGTTGTATTTTTTAAACCTTCCATTTTCTAGTCATTTTCTCTTAACTATTTAGTCCATTTATATTTATTGTAATTGTTGGTTTGGTTGGATATATAGCTGCCATCGTGTTTTGTACTATTTGTTCCATCTATTTTGTGTTTATTTTTTTCTTCATGCCTTTTTTGGTTTTACTATTCATTTTCTAATTCCTATTTTAGTAGTTATTCTGTTGCTTTTGTTTTTTGAAATATTATATTTTTTTCTGTGAATAAAATGGTAGGTTGACAATGCTTTTAGCACCTAAAGATACGGTCTTACTATCTTCTGGCTGTAGCTATTGCTTTTAAGAAGTCAACGTCAGAACAACTGTGGCTCCCTTAGCTTCTCATCGACTTCCCCTCCTGCAGTCGACTCTCCTCAGCATACACCTTCAGCCCCCAACTCTGATTGTGGGGAGACGGGAATGGGAGAATGTTTCTTGCTCCCATCTATTATACTGGGTTGTAGCCACTGGGGGCTCTAGCTTTAACTGGGGCTGGAAGAGGGGTCTTTATTTGACTTTCTACTTGTGTGGGCCCTCAGCCTTGCCTCTCACTCCTCATGTTCACCTTTGTTGGACAAATGCTTTTGGGACAAACATCAGTTTTAAGTTCTCTGGGCACCTCTCAGGGTTCTTGCCTACACAGCCAGTGGCCTTAGAACTTGGTGCTAGTTCATTGATGCTTAAGGTTTATTTTCTTATTTTATATTTAGCATTTTTAGTTGTGTTTAGAGGGCTAGAGTTGTGCAGATAATTTAGCCCACAACATTGGAAGAAATGGAAATCCCGTTTTCTTCATTGCATGAGTTACTAAAACAGTAAACTCTGCAAAATCTTCAGGTACCTTGAAGCCTATAGAAGAAAGGCCAAAGATTTTTTACTAAATCTACAAATGTGAAAATATTTAATGTCAGTATTATACATGTTAATTTTAGTACTCTATTTTGGAAAAGTAGGCAGGTAGATTATAATTATATTGGCAGCAAAACTTTCTTCTTTGTTAAGACTGCCTGCCATACATATGATCTTAACACTATGAAAATGTAGTGCAGCTCCTCATTAAAAGTCTGATTATCAGAGACTTATTTTCATAGGATCGTTTTCTAATCATCAGCGTTTATCCTTATGATGTGATGAAATAGATATTTGATTTAAGTGACAGATATCAGTTCAGTTCAGTTAGCCCTTCCGAAGAGTTAATTAAGCAGAAAATAGCACCAATCTTAGTGCTTGTGTAGTGTCCTAAAAGGGATCCCAGAGGGACTAGGATAGCTCATTTCAGGTGGTGGCAAGCAGAGTTGGCCTGACAGCGTCACTGAGTTTATAGAACACCAGGATGACACATGGCCTCTTTCCAACCTAGGTGCTGAAATAGTTGTGGTTTTCTACTTCTAGGAACTGAGTCCTCCAGGAATTGACTGACAGTTGTGATGCAAAGCACATGTTAAGGTATTTGAGAGGGCCCCCATAAATAGCACCTTCCCTCACCCTACCTTTAGGAGAAAGGTTTCAGAACCTAATGAGAACTAAGACAGAGCAAGGCATGTGGGACAAAAAATACCATATGTGTATGTAATGAGAGCCAGAGCGGAGGACATGGCTTACATCTGTGGGCACCTAGGCTGCCTTATATTGAATGCGCACGTTAGGGAATCCTAGCACCCCGATACAGCTGCGCTCTCCAAGTGGAGTAAGAGTCACAAGGGGACATGAGAGGACGACTCTGTGGGCGGGCTTGTGCTCCAGGGAAAGGGGGAGGAGCTGAGCACTTAGGCACACCCAGTCTGTTTTTCTCAAATACCAGCTAGATGAAGCGTTTTATAGTACTCCCCCTTGGATGGAGTTGAGCGAAGGAACAGAGAGATTAAAAGTGTTACATTAATGTGTTCTAGCGACATGGAGGAAACATCAGGAACGGAGAGGAAGCTTTCTCTCCAATATGCATTCTGAGAAATGAAATGTGTCAAAGTTGGAGGAAGTTAAGTAGCTTTAAAATTTCTTTTCTAGCAGCCTTCCAATTCCTACTGTATGATATTAATAATAATAGGAAGCAAAGCTAACACATTGAGAATTTACCACTTTTTATGACTTAGATTAAATATTCATGTATGTTGTCTCATTTAATTTTCCATCTGCCTTGTGTTTTATTATCTGTTTTATAGATGATGAAGTTGAAGCATGGAGATGATAATGCTCAAGAATATATAGCAAGCAGAGTGTAAAACCAAGGCTTGAACCTCGACATAACTCTATGCCTTCACACTGTTTAAAAAAATTTTTTTTTTCATGGAAAATACATACTTTTGGGTTGAAAAGCAATACGCACATACTGTAACAATCCAAACAATATACAAATGTCTAAAGTAGAATTAGTGGGCCCTCCTCCCCACCGCCCTATTGTAATCACTATTAACAGAGTATTGTATATCTTTCTATGCCCTTCCTTTACTTGTATATTTACATATGTTTATTTTGTGTTAAACAAACATGGGATTATATTATACACATAATTCTTTTTTTTTTTTAAGATTTTTATTGGGGAATTGGGGGATGGGAACAGCGCTGGGGAATTGGGGGAAGG
>NW_017731368.1:6833043-6863398 GCF_001890085.2 Hipposideros armiger
CCAAGTTGGCACCATCATTGTGCTCTTCCTGCGCGAGGCAGATCAGTCATGGGCTTTTGGATGGCTGCTCACTGCGGCTGCTGGCCACTCAACGGTAGCCCATGGCAACCCACTGCAGCTGGGGTTGCAGCCTACACCGTTACCTGCGACTCACAGCAGCCCAGCTCCAAGTTGAGCTGTTGTTCAGCATCTTAGCTGTAGAGGACAGTGTCACTGGCCCTCATATGTGGGGTCCGAACCAGGGCCCTCTGGCGTCCCAAGCCAGCTCTTAACCAATGTGCCACTTGGCCGGCCCTATCCACATAATTCTTTAACATATTTTTAAATATTTTAATTGATATGTAACATATAAAATGCTCAGGTATTTAGTGTGTATTGCAAATATTTTCTCCCAGTCTGAGACAGTATGAGACATAACCAAGATATTCTTTATGATCTCTTCTGGAAGATTTTTGGTTCTAGTGTTTATAGCTCTGTCTGTGATTCATCTCAAATTAACTTGTGAATATAGAGTTTACTCAGATGTGTTTTATGGTCCAGAATATAGTCTGTCATGGTAATGCTTCATGTGATCTTGAAAAGAATGTGTTTTCTACTTTTGCTGAGTAGAGTTAAATGCCAAAGTCAGTTGATAGTGTTATCCTAACTGACTTTCTGGCTACTTGTTCTGTCAGTTATTGAGAAAGTATATTGAATTCCCCAACTAAAACTTTGAATTTATCTGTTTATTCTCTCAATTTTATCAATTTTTGCTTCTGGTATTTTGAAGGTCTGTTATTAGGGGCATAAATATTTAGGATATTTATATCTTCGGGTTGAATGACTCCTATCATTGTGAAATGACCATTATTCCTGGATAGTCTTTGCTTTGAGATCTGCTTTTCTGAAGTCACAGAGCTACTCCCACTTTCTTTATACATGTTAGCATGGTACACATGTCTTGATTCGTTCTTACGCTTACTTTTAGCCTATCAGTGAATTTATATATCGGGGGGTTTCTTGAATACAGCCTACATTTGGGTCTTGCTTTAAAAAAAAAATCTAAATTACGAATTTCTGCCTTTCAATTAGTGTGTATAGACCTTTATATTTACTGTGCTTGTTGAAATGGTTGAGTTTAGGTTTTTTTTTGTTTGTTTTGTTTTTTTTAACTGAGCCATCCTGCTACCTGTTGGCAGCTCAGCGGCTGCTCAGCTTGGACCAGGACTCGAACCACTGTTGCTCAGAGCTCAAACTCTTCAGCGAGCTCTTAACCAACTGAGCCACTCGCCCAGCCTCCTGAAATGGTTGAGTTTAAATGTGCAGTGTTGGAACTTGTATTCTATTTGTCTGTGTTTTTTGTTTGTTTCCTTTTTCTCTCTTTTTGCCTTCTTTTGGATTAATTGACTTTTTAATGATTCCACTTTATCTCCTTTATTGAATTATACATTTTTTTGCTGTATATATCTCTAACTTAACCACAGTTGACCTTCAAGTAATGACAAATTAATTCATATATAATATATAGGAACCTTTATAACAACCTTACACCAGAATTTGCTGTATATAATGATATGCTTGTTCATATATACTATATAAGAATTATATATAAGAATCTTACACTATAATATATCTAGTACTCCCCTTCTAGCCTTTCTATTGTACATTTTACTTCTACATTTGTTTTGTTTTTTTAGCATTATTGTAGTATAGTCAATATGTAAAATTGTAAGATATTTAAAGGGTACAAAGTGATGATTTGATTTGCATATCTATTTTGAAAAGATTTTCCCATTGAGTTAATTAATACATCAATCACTCCACATGTTTACCTTTTTATTGGTGAGAACATTTAAATTCTTTTAGCAAATTTCAAATATTCAGTCTTATCAACTCTAGTTATCATGTTTTACATTAGATCCTCAGACCTTATTCATCTTTCAGCTGAAAGCTTGTGACATTTCCCAACCTCTTCATATTTCCCCCACCTTTACCTTTGGTTTTGAAAGGTGTGATTTTGGGGTATGGATTTGTAGGTTGATAGTTACCATTCTTCTTTTTTCCTTTTGGTACTTTAAAGATACTGCCCCACTGTCTTCTGGTTTGCGTTGGTTTCTGATGAGAAGTCTCCCGTCCTTATCTTTGTTCTTCTCTACATAATGGGTCTTTTTACTCGAGCTGCTTTTAAGGTTTCTGTTTATTATTGGTGTGTAGCAGTTTGATTATGATATATGATACGCCTTGGTGTGACTTTTCTTTGTTTCTTCTGCTTGGTTTCATTGAGTTTCTTAGATAGAGTTTTCATGAATTTGAAAAATTTTCAGGCAATATTTTCTTCAAACAAGTTTTTCTTCTACCGCCCTGTCCCTCCACCTATCACACACGTTCTTTCGGGGTTCTCATTGCATGTATGCACATTCAGTCATTTGAAGTTGTCCCCTGGCTCATTGATGCTCTGTGTTTTTTCAGTCTTATTTCATTCTGTGTTTATGTTGGGTAGTTTTTATGGATTATTGCTACGTCTTCAAGTTCGCTAATCATTTAGTCCACAGAGTCTAATTTGTTAAGCCAGTCTAGTGTATTTTTCATATAGGAAATTGTATTGTTTATCTCCAGCCTTTTGATTTTGGTCATTTTTATATCTTCTGTTTCTCTCCCCATGCTTATGTTTTCCTCTTCCTTCTTGAGTATACTGATTATGTTTATAATAGCCATTTTAACATATTATACTCCTGATTCTGTCATCTGTGTCATTTTTATTGATTGCATTTATTTTTATACTCATGAGTCATATTTTCCTGCTTTGCATTCGTGGTCATGT
The DNA here is from genome assembly GCF_001890085.2 of Hipposideros armiger. Lineage (NCBI taxonomy): Eukaryota > Metazoa > Chordata > Mammalia > Chiroptera > Hipposideridae > Hipposideros > Hipposideros armiger. The sequence goes on from NW_017731368.1 coordinate 6,835,844, forward strand.
TTAATTGGATTTCAGACATTGTGATTTTTATATGTTGAATGCTGGAGTTCTTGTATTCTTTTAAGTATTTTTGTCCTTTTTCTTGGAACCACTTCAGTTACTTGTAAACAGTTTGATCCTTTTAGAGGCTGGATTTTAAGCATTCGCCAGGACAATCCAGAATAGCAGTTAGGGTTAATTTGGTCACATCACTGAAGCAGTGCCTTTCTTAGTATTTTCCTGGATCCCATATTTAGGTGGTCTTTGGCCAATCGAAACACTGTTGTTCCAAGCCCTGACTGATTTCTCAGGGTCGTTTTGCTTGCTCCTTATGACTTTAAACTTACCCCCAATTTTTATGTTATGCTTATATTGTGCATTTTCCAGGTTATTTCATCACATTTATTAAAATATGATTATACTAGGCTAGGTTTAATGATTCACTAAATGATTATTGGTAACAATTTCTTAATAGCCTGAAAGAATAACTACATCTCCTAATCTACCTAACACATCCAGAGGCAGATAATACTCGCCTGGTATCAGGCCCTTACTTGCAATAGTTAATGAAAAAAATGACATGTATGTGTTTCTTATACTAAATAATACCCTTTTAATCTTCTCCATGTTCTCTGCTCTCTCATTCTCTAGGAGGAACGTGTTGTGAATCACATGGCAGCAAAGATTATTGAAAATGTCTGCACTACCTTTTCTGCTCAGGCCCAGGGCTTTATTACAGGAGAAATTGGACCTGTTTTATGGTACCTGTTCAAACACTCCACTGCTGATTCTCTCAGGATCACAGCGATATCGGTAAGATGGAGCACATTTTGGGGATATGTTTGCATATATTTAAACACCAAGTTTGCAAAAACTATGCCAGAATTAGAGTAGATTTAATGGGGTAGGTAGGAAACAGAAATCTCAGAGTCATAGTTGGTGAGGACCATAATTTGATTTTCTCCTAAAGCAGAGTTTCCAATACTGGGGCTGGATAACCTTGGGACTGTCAGGAAATTCCAGTAGGACCTTGGAGGACCATGATATCGTGGTTTCAAAAACTGTATGAGGGTGACTGTGAAAAGCTGACAGTGGATAGGATACCAGATTTGGTGTATTCTTAGTGTTCCCTGACTTTTCCTGTTAGCGCTCTCTTTCAGATTTTATATTAAATGGGTTATCGTGTGATTCAGAGGCATTCATTTTAATGTTCAGCTCTCTGGTTTTGCAGGCTTTGTAATTTGGTTGTCTACTACTTTGTTCACATGGCTGTAATGACTTGGTGTGAAGGATGATTATGAAGATGTGTTAACATGGTTGTATCAATTTAATAGTCTGTTGAACACATACAATCCTTTCTCATATGATTTGTTTAAATACTCTATTTGATCACCAGTCTCATCTGGACTCTCGACATTGTATGGAAACCTCACTGTATTTTTCTTTTCTTTCTTTTTAAAAAGATTTTATTGGGAAATTGGGGGAGGGGAACAGCATTGGGGAATTGGGGAAGGTGAACAGACAAGTTGCTGTCCTTTGGTTCTTCAGTCTAGTTGTGGAGGACGCCGCTTCACTGGCCCATGTTGGTATTATCATTGCGCTTTTCCAAGCTGAGGTAGATCGGTCACCGGCCACTGGATGGTCGCTCACGGTGGCTCTTGGTGGTTCATGCCGGCTGCCAGCCACTCACGGTAGCTAATGGTAGCCCACTGCAGATCCACTGCAGCCTACGCTGTCACCAGCGACTCACGGCAGCCCAGCTCCAGGTTAAGCTGTTGTTCACCATCTTAGCTGTAGAGGGCAGTGTCACTGGCCCTCATGTGGGATCCGAACTGGGGCCCTGCTACTTAGAGCTGGCGTCCCAAGCCAGCTCCTAACCAATGTGCCACTTGGCCGGCCCACTCACTGTATTTTTCTTGTCTGCTCATTCTTGCAACTCCTCACTGTGGCAGTTTCATAACTTACTTCTTTCCTTGAATCTCCAATCCCACATTTTCTTTCTGCATCCTCAGTAAATGACTTTGCCCCATACATTGCAGAGAAAATGAAGCCATCCAATGGGAGTTGTCCCAACGGTGTCTGCCATATCTGTAGACATACTGATACCCATACCTGTCCTCTCTGAGTTCATTCTCTCCTGCTGCAATTGATAAACTATCCTTTCTCCTGTCAGAGACACACTTCTTGTGTTTCTCCAGATTTTCCTGTTCCCTTCTTGGGAACCTCCCTCAAATGTTTTTTTTTGCTCTTTCCTAAATCTTTAACCTGTCCTTGTCTGCTAGAGCCATCTAATCAGCATTCAGTATTCTTTGCCCCATTAAAAAAAAAAATCACACACACATACATGTCAGAAGTCCTCTAGGCTGCACGTTCCCCTTCACAGCCGTACTTCTTCCTACAGAGTTATCGCCACAAGTTACTGCTCCTTGCTGGCCCGTTTCCTCCTCAACCCAATCTGGTATCTGTCCTAAAAATGTCACTGAAGCTGATCCTGTGAAGATCTCTAGTGACTTGTATGTTGCTAAATCCTATGGATATTTTTCTCTTCTTAAATTTACCTTTGCGATTTTGAAGATTCAAGGGCTAACAATCCTGCTCATGGAATATCATTAAGCAGATCATATATAGCATCCATCAAACACACACACACACACACACACAGCAACACACACACACANCCCCCCCGCCCCTTCAGGAGCCAGATGATTTCAAAATACAAAAACCCTCAGTATGGTATGAGTAATCATGGAGAACCTGTCAGAAGGAGTTACAAAGTACACCAGTGAACTTTCTTGAGACATCTTGGAATCATATCTTAGGCATCCATTTTAATCTTGGGCCTTTTAAAAAAAAAATCTGTCCTGCTTTAATTGGATTACTGTTAATCATTTTCATCTTTATATCAGCATGGTTTCTTTTCTTGGTCAAGGTTTTTGGTCTTCCTCACCAAAGTCTTGTTCTTTCTAGCCATTTCTTCATCTGACACATGAAGCTTCACTCTTTCATCTGGGACTTATATTTTGTTCTTAGCATTCATCTAAATAATTAATTTTTCACTGACGTTTTGCCAGTTGTCCCCAATATGTCCCTTTTTTTCTGCTCCAGGAGCCTATCAGTATCATGTGTTATATATTGTTTTCATGTCTCTTTAGTCCCCTGTAATGGAAAACAGTTCCTCAGCGTTTCTGTGCACTTCATGTCATTTACAGTTTTAAAGAATCCAGGGCTTTTATTTTGTAGGGTAGAGGTCCATCCGGGTCCCTCTGGTGGTTCCTCATGAAACCTCCTCAGCACCACTGAGGACTCCTACCTACACCAGACACCTCCATAATGTGTGCTATATAGTGACCATCTATTTTTCTTTTTTCTAGATGTGAACTATTTATAGTTGTTTTTATATAGGAGCTTCTAAACTAGGCATAATAGAAATCTTTTTAGGATCTATATAGTTACTTTATTTTTAAAAGATTTTTATTAAAATATAGCAAACATACAATAGTATATTAATTTCAGGTGTACACCATAGTTATTCAACATTTATATACCTGAAGCAGTAATCACCATAAGTCCATCTGACACTGCTGTGCCATTGCGATATTATTGACTATATTCCCTAAGCTGTACATTACATCCCCATGACTTATTCTATACCTGGAAATTTGAACCTCTTATTCCCCTTCACCTTCCCCCGCTTTTTAATTTTTCAATTACAGTTAACATTCAGTATTATATTAGTTTCGGGAGTACAGCATAGTGGTTAGACATTTGTATAACTTATGAAGTGATCCCCGTGACTAGCCTAGTACCCACCTGGCACTATACATAGTTATTACCATATTATTGACTATATTCCCTGTGCTTTTCTTTACATCCCCATGACTATTTTGAAACTACCAATTTATATTTGTTAATCCATTACTCGTTTTCACCCCCCAAACCCCTTCCAATCTGGCAACCATCAAAATGTTCTCTGTATATATGATTTTGTTTCTGTTTTGTTTATTTGTTCATTTTGTTCTTTAGGTTCCACATGTAGGCGAAATCACATTGCATCTGTCTTTCTCTGTCAGACATACTCCATTCAGCACAACACCCTCCAGGTCCATCCATGCCGCCGCAGATGGCCAGAACCCATTCCCTTCCATGGCCGAGCAATATTACAGTGTATATATATATATGTACCACCTCCTCTTTATCCATTCTTCCATGAATGGACACCCAGGCTGCCTCCACATCTTGGCCATTGTAAACAATGCTGCAATGAACATATGGATGCACTTGTCCCCTTGAAGTAGCGTTTTGGGTTTCTTTGAATAAATACTGAGAAGTGGGATTACTGGGTCCTTCTTTGTCTCTTGTTATAGTGTTAGTTTTAAAGTCTGTTTTGTCTGGTATAAGTATTGCTACTCCAGCTTTTTTTGTTTGTTTCTATTTCCATGAAATATCTTTTTCCAAACCTTTACTTTCACTCTGTGTGTGTCTTTCGATCTGAAGTGAGTTTCTTGTAAGCAGCATATATGAGTTTTTTTTTTGTTTGTTTTACCTTATTTTACCTTTCATTATTATTATTATTATTATTATTATTATTATTATTATTATTAGTTTCAGGTATACAAAACAATGCAATAGTTATCCTTTTCACCCCTCACAAAGTGACAGTCCCCCTCCCCCCATAATGACCATCTATTTGTAGCATTCCTTTTATACGAGAGGTGGGCAGATATTTTCTAAAAAGGGCCAGATAATAAAGATCTTTGGCCGGCTTTTCACATGTCTGAGTCCTCATTTTTCAGGCCTTAACTTAAATGTCACCTCCTCTGTTATGACACCCCCTTGTCTCTCATTGTGTTTTCTGTCGCAGCAGGGAGCACAGCTGTGTTTGTGTGATTCACACATGCACATTTTCTCCTGCTGGAGTGTCCATTGCAGGAAGTTAGGAGCCCTGTTCCTTTCGCCCCCTCCCTGAGTACACGGGGCAGGTGCTCCGCAGACACTCATTGACAGAGTGAACGTCTGAGCGCTGGCTGGAGGGCAGTGTTGCTCGGAGCTGAGGCAGCACCCTGCTCCTTGTCCCAGTTGTAACGTTTGCCTCCGCTGCCCCATGATGATTTTCTCCTACTCATCCCGTGGCCCCACAGGTTCCCCCATGCCAGTGTGGTCCCCAGACCTGCAGCATCCACATCAGCTGGAAACTTGTTTGAAATACAGATTTTGGGGCCCTAACCCCAACGTGCTGAATCAATCTCTGGGGAAGAGGCCCAGTAATCTGCATTTTAACAAGCCTCCAGTTGATTCTAATGCCTGCTGACGTTTGAGGACCACCGCTCTAGACCTTGGGGCTCTTGGAAATACTGGCATGGCTTGGAGTAAAAGATGGCTAATTTCTCCTCCCACCCGGGAGTGGCATTTGTTTGCTTAGGGAGTGGTATTTGGAGGGTATGGACCTGGCTTGGGAAATGGATTGAATGGATAAAGAAGTTTCTGGAATTGTTAGGATTACAGAGGATCCCTCTGACCAGAGTGGGAAACTGAGAAACCTGTCAAATTAGATTGCGTGAAGTGGCTCCTGTGAGGGCGACCACTGGGGTAGTCCTCATCGTTACTGAAGTGCTGAGATGAAGGGTGTAGAAAGTGAAGAAGTTTGCAGGGTAGTGGTTCTCACAGGGGTTGGTGAGAGCTTTGCAAGCAACACGACTACTTCCTCTTCTCTGTCCAGCCTGGCCCTTATTTTTATGTATCTGAAAATCTCTCAGGGGTCAGATGAGAGTGTGTATAGTTTGAAAGAGCTCCCAAGGTAATTTTTGATATGACATCAAAAAATCATGCAAAACACAAAAAACAAATGATTCTTAAATTTATTACATGGTGATTCTATTCATGTTTCTAATATATATGCAGCCTTCTCTTTTGAATTAGTGTGTTTCTTAGAAAGCTTTTATTAAATAGACTCAAGTTCTGGGGATAATATCGTGTTCTTTTTGAAGCAAATTTTGAACTGGAACTGTTCTTTATAGTTGTAGAATAGAGTCTCAAACTCTTTTTAAAAAGTAAATACTTCAAAACCAAATCACTGAAGACCAGACTTGAGGTTTATTTATTTTTTGATTCAGAAAATACAACAAGCACTAATGAGCTCTTAAGCCTCCGTGAAGCTCTCAACTCTGTTTGTTATCCAGAAGTGACCAGTGAAATGGAAAGTCTCTTAGGCTTGTGAGCAGCATTCTGAAGACAAGATCATTCATTTCCTTTCAATTGCTTTGAATATACTTAGACATAGCTTGAGCAAATCTTTTATCATGAAGTGTCCCCATTATCATCGGGTAGGGATTTTATATTATTAGGAAGTCAGTTTTGCTGATGAGAACTACTGTTTCTCTGTGTTGAAGTCCCCGTTGGGAGAACCCTTAATTTGCTTGAGCAGTTCTGATTGTAGCATGATCTTGAGGGACTCCATATAAAATGTTCTCATTTTTTAATCCTTGGATAATAAAAATAATGAAACAATTCTGTTTTGATCTCATAAACAGAAATTTTCTTAGGTTTATTACAAATGAATTTTTAAAAACTTTCACTTTCAAAACCAGCATTGTTTTAGTGAATTTATTTTTCATATTCCTGTGTTCAGATATTAGCTGCTACTTTTCTACCAAAACTTACACCATTTGGGTTTGAGACTTGAAGAACCCTACTTTCATAGCTTATAAACTTACTCACCTGTATGTAATAAAGGAGAGAATGAAATGTTATTTGGAAGGTGTCCAAAGTAGAGTTTATATCATGGAATTTCATCCTGATATGGCTATCTGTAAGTGAATACAGATTCTTGGTCTATGTTTGAAATGGAGTCAATGATTATTATTTTCTTCCAGATTTATTGAGATGTAGTTGACATATAACAGACATTGTGTAAATTTAAGGTGTACCTCATGTTGATTTGGTACTTACGTATTGCAGAATGTTGGTCGTCATAGGCGTTGGCTAACACCTCCATCACATCACATAGCTACCACTTCTCTTTTGTGGAGAAACACTTCAGATCTATTTATTCTCTTAGCAACTTTCAAGTATATATTACAATATTATTAACTATAATTACCATGTTGTACATTAGATTTCTAGAATTTACTCATCTTAAAATGGGAAGTTTGTACTGTTGGACCAACCTCTCCCCACTTCCCCCACCCTCTTGCCCTTGATAACCACTGTTCTACTCTCTGTTTCTATGAGCTCAGCTTTTTAAGATTCCACATCTAAGTGATATCATACAGTATTTGTCTTTCTCTGTCTGACTCATCTCACTTAACATAATGCCTTCAAGGTCCACCCATGTTGTCGCAAATGGCAAGATTTTCTTCTTTCTCACGGCTGAGTAATATTCCGTTGTATGTATGTACCACACCTTTATTCACCTGTTGCTGGACGCTTAGGTTGTTTCCATACCTTGGCTATTGCGAATAATGCTGCAGTGAACATGGGAGTGCAGATATTAGTTTGAGATCCTGTTTTCGTTTGTCAATGATGATTAAAACAAGACTTTTGTAAGTATATCAAGACTTTTATATGATAATCAGTTCCATAAGGAAAGGGACACTTTTTTGGGTGATTGTTCTAGGAAACAGTATATATGTAGCTCTTCACAAATGTTCATTTTTCAGTATATTTGTTTACTCAGTAACTTCAGAAATGATAGTAAATATATACATTATTAATAAAGTCAACTTTCCCGTAAATGTTTATTTCCATATAGTAATTTTGAAAATGCCTAATATACTCATGGCATTAGAGTGTAATTAAAATCCTTACAGAATAATATGTATTTATTTGAAAAATTTGAACAGCAATCGGAGAAGGTTTCTCTAGATTTTCATTGTTACTATGTGCATTTACCTTTTCCTTTCTGGTTGTAATAAGGTCACATTAGCATTTTCATGAAGATTGAAAGTAAGGTTTAGCATAAAATAAATACATTTACTTTAAACATTTCAATTTGGTGGAAGATTTGAGTTTGATATCAGTCAACACTTGTTTTTCTTATTTTATCAATAGGAATAACTTTTCAAGGAAGTTCATTCTCAGGAACAGAAAAAATATTTAATATTTTTCCTGAGATGTTCAGAAAATGAAAATATTTTTCAAAGTCTGTATCTTTTCCTTCTCTCCCTCCTACCTTTTTTTCTTTTGACATCATTATATTTCTTACAATTTATCTTATCCTTGATCTTTTCATTATTACTCAAGGTTATAAATCTGTTTCAAGTATAAATCAGGAAGGAGGTTATATGACATTAATTATAATGAATGTTTTTGTAAAACTATTTCTGGTTTTCATTTGTTTCTCTCTTTGGAGTCTCCCACGTGCACACAGAATATCAGCATCCCTCTCTTTTGCTTCAAACTGTTGAGGTTTTCCCATTGCTTATGGCATAAAATTCAAAGGTCCTAGCTTGGCAGACCATTTCTGAGTCCAACCTGCTTTTCTAGATGGATCATGTTTTCCTCTTTCCTACTCTCTGCCTCTCTTCCTTTACCAGAAGTGTGTTCTAATTTCATCAGACAGCTTGCCTTTCCTAGAACATGCTCTACATCTTTATGTCTCCATGTGAATAATCGTTCTCTTCTCTGGCTAGAATTTTCTTATTTTCTCGCCTGTCCATTCCCCACTTATCCTTCAGAAACTAGCTCAGTATCATCTTAAATATGGAACTGTTGTTGACTTGCTTTTTTGCCTTTCCAAGCATCATTACTGAGCTCACTTCTATTATAACACTCGTTAAATTCTATTAGTTTATTAATAACAAGTTTTTTAATATATTTTTTATTTTTCAATTACAGTTGACATACCACATTATATTAGTTACAGGTGTACAACACAGCAATTAGACATTTATATAACTTACGAGGTGATCACCCGATAAATCTAGAACCCAAATGATACCATATACAGTTATTACAACATTATTGACTATATTCCTTATACTATATTTTACATCCCCATGACTATTTTGTAACTACCAATTTGTACTTCTTAATCCTGTTACCTTTTTCACTCACCAACCCCTGCTTCCCATCTGGCAACCATCAAAATAATCTCTGTATCTATGAGTCTGTTTCTGTTTTGTTTGTTCATTTATTTTGTTCTTTAGATTTCACCTATAAGTGAAATCATATGGTATTTGTCTTTCTCTGTCTGACTTACTCCAATAAGCACTATACCTCCAGGTCTATCCATGCCGCTGCAGATGGCAAGAACCCATTCCCTTCCATGGTTGAGCAATATTCCGTGCTATATATGTACCATCTCCTCTTTGACTGATACACAGGCTGTCTCCAAATCTTGGCCATTCTAAACAATGCTGCTATGAACATATGGATTCGCACATTCCCTCAGAGTAGCGTTTTGGGCTTCTTCAGATAAATGCCCAGAAGTGGGATTGCTGGGTCCTTCTTTGTCTTGTGTTATAGCCTTTGTTTTAAAGTCTATTTTGTCTGGTACATGTATTTCCACTCCAGCTTTTTCTTTCATTTTCATTTTCATGAAATATCTTTTTATTTTTTAAAAAAGATTTTATTGGGGAATTGGGGGAGTGAACAGCATTGGGGAATCGGGAAAGGGGAACAGACAAGTTGCTGTCCTTTTGTTCTTCAGTCTAGTTGTGGATGATGTCACTTCACTGGCCCATGTTGGTATTACCATTGCGCTCTTCCCGGGTGAGGCAGTTGCTCGCCGGCCGTTGGATGGCTGCTTATGGTAGCTCACGCTGGTTGCCAGCTGCTCATGCTTGACTGCCAACCACTCATGGTAGCCCACTGCAGCCTATGCTGTTGCCAGCGACTCACAGCAGCCCAGCTCCAGATCGAGCTGTTGTTCAGCATCTTAGCTATAGAGGGCGCAGCATCTCTGGCCCATGTGGGATCCGAACTGGCAGCCCTGCTGCTCAGAGCTCGCGCTCCCAAGCCAACTCTTAACCAACAAGCCACTTGGCCAGTCCATGAAATATCTTTATTCATCCTGTTACTTTCAGCCTGCGTGTGTGTCTTGTGATCTGAAGTGAGTGTCTTGTAGGCAGCATATTTAAGGGTTTTATTTTTTTATCCATTCAGCTACCCTGTGTCTTATGATTGGTGTATTTAATCTATTTACATAGAAAGTACTTGTTGATAGATACGTAGTTATTGCAATTTTATTCATATTTTTGATCTTTTTTTCTTCTTCTTAAAGAAGTTCTTTTAACATTTTTTATTTACAAGTTTTACCTCTAATAGTCTATGAGCAATTTAGGAAAAGCTTAGGGGTCTGACTACCTGATTTGAATTTCAGCTTTGCCACTTACTACTTATATGTCTTTGGTAAAATTACCAAATTTTTGGTAAATATTTTATGCCTTAGTTTTTACAAGCTATAATAACAATACCTTTGTTATATGTTGTTGGGAGAATTAAATTAGATAGTCTTCATATATTCTCAGATAGTGTTCTTGATATACTAAACAGTAAGTGAGATGTTTACTTTAATGGCGATTGGTTCAGCCTTTAGCTTAGTGTCTGCACAAAGAAGGCACTTAATGATGCTTATTACTTAAAGGGAAATTTTTCTATATAGACTTATGAATTCGTTGATCATTTTAGCTAGCTCCTCATCATTTATGTGATCATTATTCTAAGAGTCTCCAATGTATTAAAACAGCATTTTAGTTTTCATTAGCAGCTGGGTTGTTTTATTTTTAAATGTGCTCAACTTTTCCAACTTTCTTACACCGAAATAAGTAATGAAGGAGCGAGGAACGTACCTTCCGCTCCTTTACCCAGAAGCCGTTGTTACCTTTCTGGGGCCTGGTGAATGCACTTGGAGCTGTCTGACGGATGTGTCCTCCTGTCTCTGCAGGCCTTGTGCAGAATCACTCGCCATTCTCCTACCGCCTTCCAGAACGTCATTGAGAAGGTGGGACTGAACTCGGTGATGAGCTCGCTGGCATCTGCCATCTGCAAAGTGCAGCAGTCCATGCTGACCTTATTCACCGCTCTGTTGTCCCGTGGGATTCACCTCCAGAGACTGATCCAAGAGAAGGTTCGACACAGATTTCACCTGTGCCTCTACTATAAAAATGGTTCTCTTCTGCAGCGTTAGTAGTTCAACAAGTAATATCATCTCTGTAGAATTTACTGTTTAACTCAAGGGGCCTTTGTGAAGTTTGCCAAACCTGTGTATCATAGGCCATTCATCTGAGGATTTATGAGAGTCTCTTAGTGATTAAAATAGAAATCCAGTAAATGGCTCTGCCCGCTTGTCCCATTTTAGTGATGAAAAGTTAGAAAATGAGTCCCGTCTTATATGCTAGTATTTCTTACGCCATCTCCTCCTCAGCCCCCACCTCTTTTCCCATATCCATTGCCTGCCTTGGGTGGGGGGGTCTCTTTATATTCTGACTCATTTTTATTCCTTTCCTTATACCTTGCTATTGATTGCAAATCACCTTTAGAGCTCCCTTTCTCCTGTTTTCACTCAGTCCCCTTCTAATCCTTTGTCTTTATTTTATGTACAGTAGAGTTTGTAAGTATTAAAGTCACATCACAAGACGATAGCTATAGAGAAGTCTTTGTAGGGTCACCTTTGTCAAAGCGTGTCCTCTAGGCCTTGCTAAAGAGTGATTCTGGGCCAGAGCACTGCATCATCTGGGAGGTATGTCAGCCATGTAGACCCTCAGGCCCCACCTAAGGCCAGCCGAATAAGGACTGACTTTTTTTTTTTTCTGTTTACTTTGCTCATTTATTCAGTTCTTTAGATTCCACATATAAGTGAGATCATATGGTATTTGTCTTTCTTTGACTTATTTCACTTAGCATAGTGTTCTCTAGGTTCATCCACATTGTTGCAAATGGTAAGATTTCATTCAGGATTGACATTTTAATGAGATATCTAGATGATTTGTTTTGTTTGAACTTTATGGTTTGAGAAGCCCTGTCCTGGAATACGTGTGTGCAGTGAGGTATTAACAGATCAAAAAAGTGGACCATGGTTACATATATATATTTGAAAAGACCGAGTTAAAGTTAGATATTTTCAATTGTACAGACTTTCCCATTTTTTTCATATGCTCATGTATATTATAAAAACTTCATGAGGGGAACGTAATGTACAGTGTTTTTTTAAACTTATTGGACCAATTATCCCTTTTTGGAGGGGAGATACCTGTCAAATTGGAGGTTTGTAGAATATGGTGAAGGTAATGCTAAATGTAGAATGGATCCACTGAAATAAGTGTTTGCCCTGGTTCCTCTGCATTGAATGCAACACATTAAATTTTGGGTTTTATACTCAAAGTTAAAATGTCAATAATTATTATTAATGGTCAGGTTCACATAGCTTGATCTGTGAAAGTCAAAATAGAGAGCAAGTCACTTCTTCTTGTCTTTAATTAGCCTGATTTAGATTCTGCTAAGAAATTTGAGCCTCAGAATGTATTTTTTTCTGACAGTCTGTATTTTTAATTATTGCTACCAAATTTCTCAAATCATTATTGTTGTTATTGTATGAGCGAAAGTACCATTTGAGTAGTTTTCCTGTGTAAGTTGTGATAATAGCTGCTGAGGGTTTTAGCAGTTTTGCTCCCCCCCCCCCCCCCCCCCCAGTACAGGCCTGGATTGATTTAGTTTCCAATAAGCTATTTCACAAAGCTAGTAAAACAAGAACTTTGTGGTTCAGCTTTCCTGAGACGTGAGAGATGTTGGGGAGGTCCGGGAAGAGAAAGAAGGCAGCGCAGCTGTGCACAGGCTGCAGGGAGTAAGGGACATGGACACAGGCTGGGAAGGAGGAAAAAGACCAGATCCAGCACGGTCGAGATAACTGGCCTTTCTTCGGGGTTTTGACACAGTAGTCATTGTTTTATTTTTACCTAAAGTGCATGTATTTCTCTATATACGTGTATTTTAGGGGCAGGTTGACTCACCTTCTTGCTAAGCTGAGGCAGCCTCAGGTGTTGGATCGTTGATAGAGGTCGGATGAGTGGAAGAGGAAGGAATCCAGGAACAAGAGTGGGTTTACTGCTTACTGTTGGGCAGAGAGAAGGGAACTGCATGTGTTCTTCTCTTTGGGTAACTGGTGCCTGTGTATCATGGCATTTTTTAATTGAAACACAGTCCCCCAAAGAGGTCCATGCCATTGTTTTTTAAATAAAAGAAGTTACTATTCACTGCAGAAGATTTAGAAGAACCCAAAGAAGAAAACAAAATCAACTGTAATGTCACTACCTAGAGATTGGTGCTGTTAACACACTGGTTTATCTCTTTTTGTCTATTTGTGTGTCTGTGTATTTTATATACACATTTTTATATACAAAATTAAGATCAAAATGTGTGTGTCATTCAGTATTCCCCAAGAACATTTAAATTATTACATAATTTTTCGTTCTGTGACACCATAATAACTGAACTCTTCCCCCACTATTAACTGCTTGGCTCTCATGTTTTGGTTGGTACTCAGCCCGATGCAGCGAACGCCCTGTTACGGACATCTTGTGTCCGCCGCTAATAGAGTTCCACAGGTGTTATCCACATAATGCTAGATTTTCCTCTAGAAAGGTAGATGATGAGAGTACCACTCACTTGTAATTTCACCGGCAGTCATTAAGACACATGCAAGAGTTCTCTTACAATAAAACCTGGAGTTCAGGATTATTAAATTAGTAGTATACTTCCTGTTTTCGAAGTTAGTTCGCAGTTAATGCATCTGATTCTCCATTTGAAGTATGTAACTCTAGCCATGTGTTCATCTTCAACTAGATCAACTAGATTGTATTATTATTCCCTTCTGAGTCATGCTCATGTTCTTGACTGGATATTGAGGTACTGAGGGAATTTGTTTAGTTCGCACTCTCGCCTAGATCAGCTGTGCGGGTATCAGTGTCCTCAGATGACCACACACAGCAGCCCCGTTCATTACTGGTGTCATCATCTCCAGAAGGCCCTGCTTGCCCATAGATGTGCGAAATGGCAGAAGATGCCTTGATCCAAAACAAGTGTTGGTTCCATATACCACGAAGTGAAAAGTGAGCGTTCACAGCCATGGTGACAAAGGACTCGAGTTAAAATTATGTGCTCTGCATATTCTAGTCATTGGACAAATCGGGCAAAACAAAAATTGTCAAACTGCTTTTCCATTGCCCCTCACCCCCCAACGCTTCACAGGATACTTTTGAACCATTGGTAGATGGTACCTTACAGGCACTTGTTGCATCACCTTTTTACAATTCAGGTGCTTGAATGACTATGAACAAGAGGCGTCCAGAAGGCTTGACCAGGTGTAAGAAAGAACCTTGTCAGTTAGGTGTGAGTTTATGTACTTATCTTTGCCCTATGAGCTGTTTTGTTTTGTTTTGTTGTTAAATTCCTGGTTTACTTTGCAGTTTTATTTTTCTGGTTCTTCCAAGCTGTTAATGTTGTCCTATGAATGTTCGATCTTCATGGTCTGAGGCTGGAGGAGTCTGAGAGTTCATAAGTGTGTTTCCTGCTTTTTTTTTGGGAAGAAAGAGATTGGACGAGGTCATTTTTCTTATATAGTATCTAGAAACTTAAAGTAGCTAATGTGAACTTATTTTTATCAGATTATGTTTATAACCTTTATGAATTTTAGGGTTTACATGTTTAGTATAGAAAATCTAGTATGTATGGAATACAGAATACAGAAGACTGGAAGAAAATGCTTACCTTTCTAAGATAATCTCTTTAAAATTTTTGATATATACCTTTCAGATTCATATTTGTTGTGCATATGTATGTGCACATACACATACACTCAAGCACCCCCCTACCGCCTGCTGCCACACACATGCTGTTAGAATCTTTGTACAGAAATTGGATCAATTATGCATTGTTTGGTAATCCGTACTTTTTCCTATTCAGTGATGTCTTTATAACTTTCATGAATTTTATGTTTGAATAAGCTACGGCCAAGTAATGAGAATAAGGGTGGCAGAATAGTATGTCATTCTAAACCCTCAGTGACACACACCACATGTATATATACACAATATGTATGTACATATATACATGTATATGTATTTATAAAGGCATATAGGGAGAAGGGGAGAAGTCTATGAATATTACACTAAACTAGACAACTCCTTTGTAAATAAATCACTGGTGTGGGTTAAAAAAAAAACTTACCTTAAAAACTCAGTGCCAGATTCCTGATGTTAGGAAATCAGAAGCATCTAAAGCTCCTGGAACCCCCCTCTGCTGCATGTCAATTAGTTGAGCTTAAAAAACTCACATCGACTTGTTGAAGGTACATAGATTCAAACATCTGCCTCAGTCTTTTTTTTCCTGAGGTTTGTGACTTTGAATTTCGTAGCTGGAGAATCAGTAATGCACACTTTGGGGGTCACTTAATGATTTAGACATTAATTTTTAAAGCCATACCACATTTCATAGGTTAGTTTGTTCTTGCTCGCTAGTAACATCCTTCTGAGGGTACTGACTAGAGATGCTGCCTTGTAAAGCATTTGCTTATTAATTTTGACAATAGCTGCTGTCCGTTTTAATCTTAGTGTAGTTTGGGGCCATTGCTTCGAGTTTAGCATTTTGACCAAGCAGCACAACAGTGATTAATGATAAACCAGACGCTGCAGATCTCGGTTATTTGTAAACACTGTGGAAGATCAGGATGAAATTTCATGCCTGTGGAATTTTGAAAAATTTGAATGCTAAGTCTGCTAAGGTTTTTTTTTCTTCTCACAAGTCACTAGGCATACTGACTCAAAGGTTGCAAATCCAGCATTTAAAATATAATTAATTGATGCATATTAATCAGATTATGTGTTTGTATTGTGATATTTTTAGTGTATCTACTTTAATGTATTCTATGAGAGACATTTTACTCAGGTATTTGGCTAAACTTCTTTAAGGAAAGTGTAATCTAAAAACAATTTTATATTTAATCAGCACATTTTCCATTTCCGTCAATATTAAACAGGAAAATTGTGTCAGCATAGTTATTCACGAGATTTCTCATTGTTTTTCCCTGAGGCTGTTAGCAGTTGATGGCCAGGCTGTACTCATTGCTTTTCACCTGTGACAGGCGATTGAAGCAGATCAATTTTACTGCTTGAGGTTTACAATCTTGAAGTTCTCATCATCATTTTTTTTTCATCTAATAATTTTGTCTTTATATCTGTACCCGAGGGATGTTTCATCCTTTTGCTTAATTTTGATAATATTATTTTGTTTGTGATGGATGCTTCATAGATTTGGGCCCATTCCCAACATTTGGACTATTTCACCATATCATCTTTATGTTAGATAGATATGTTCATTCTGAAATCACTGCCAAGTAGCATTTGAATATTGGACGTAAACTTGTCATGCTATGGTTTGGCTTATAGACTTAAACAGCTTCTGCTTTTTACTCCACATGTAATATTTAGGCATGTTGAGCTGAATGGCAAGATGAATTTAAATCAAAGCCGAACACATAGTGGATTGCACACTGAAGTGACCTGAGTTCATTTTTGGTTCCCAAAGGTCATTTTGATTATTCACCGTCTGCGCAAAGTCTTTGCCTGCAGCTTGTAATCTCCCCTCCTCAAGTGTTTGTAAGATTAATACTGTTCTAGAGGGGCGGTGCCCGTTACTTAAGATTAAATATGGAGCCCTGGGCAATTAGTTGCAGAGTGTCGGTCAATACCGCCCATTCAGTTTTTCTGAAGTGGCTAAAGGAGCATCTGTTTAGGGTACAAGGTGCTTTTAGGCTTAGATCCAAAATTTTCTGTAATACAGGCATTTAGGAAGTCGGAGTTGCGTTACAAACAAATCTCGTACCCAGCATCTTTTATTTTTTATATTTGCTGTAGTTTGTCTAGTTTGTTTCACTCAAAATCATAAGCATATTATTTTAATTTTATAAGATTCTTAGTAATGGCTTCATCTCAAGAGTTGTAGCAACTATTGAGAATATTTTATAGGTAAATAATAATCATATTTGCTGTCATAGAAACTCACTGTAGCTGCATCTTGTAGCATAGATAGAAGAAAGCAAAGTTAGATAAAGCCTGTTACAGTAATTCAAGAAATATAGAATGGTACATTGAAAGAAGGCAGTGATGCTGATGGTGGTGTTCTCGCAGAAATTGGGGATCAGTTGGCCATGGGAGGGAAGAGGAAGAAAGTCAGGGGAGGTGCTCAGAGTTCTATTTTTAGCTATTGGATCGATGATCCTCAGAGCAGATCACCTGTTAGGCGCTGAGTTTACTGTTGGATGTGTAATACAAAGAATTGCAATATACCCTTCACCCACATTCACCTGTATTCACCAAAGGTTACCATTTTGCCCTGTTTGCTTTATGGTTTCTCTCTCTCTCTCTCTCTCTCTCTCTTCTTACCCATTTGAGAAGAGGTTGCAGACCTGATGCTCCATTACCTTCAATTACTTCACTGAATACTCCCTAAAAACAAGGCATGGATTTAATCTAGAAGTTAACATTTATTTAGCGTGATTATTGGCTAACCTACAGCCCTTATTCAGATTTTGCAGTTGTACCAGTAATATTCTTTTATGTGGCACAAAACTTGCAGATCTTGAATTGCAGTTAGTTATGTCTCTTTTGTGTCCTACAACTGGAAGAGTTTTTCAGTCTATGGCTAGTGGCTGTTTGAATGGTTTTTGAATTATGTGTGTATATATATAGGGTTGTGTTGATGTGGGAAACAATTTGTGATCGTGGCCCTTGACCATAGAGTATAAATTAGAATTGGGAGTTGCCTTTGGGGAAATGGGCTTTCTCCTGTCTGTGCTGGAAGGGTGAAAACAGATCTGTTACTCAAGGACACCTTGGTGTTGATTCTGTTTTCAATCAGAATGATGATGAATTAATTTGATTATTTGGCTCAGGAATCAGGTGAGAGTGATGCATAGATGGAGATATAGCTCCATCCTTAAATAGAAGCATATTCCCGACTGTAAATTCTTCCTGCCTGGCAATATGGCACCCAATGTGAAAGGACTATGGCATGGCAAAAAAATTGAGCTGCCTTGGACACAGTGTCACTGCTAGGTGCTTGCCTCTGTTAAGGACTCTTGGGAACTTAGATTCCTGCTGTCTGTAACCATCTTGCTAACAGTACAGTTCCATATTCCTGCCTACTTACATTCATTAACCGTGTGTGTGTGTGTGTGTGTGTGCGTGCGTGTGCGTGCGCGCGCGCATGCATGTGTGTGTGCGCGTGTGCGCGTGCGCACGTGTGTCTGTCTGTTATTTCCTTTTTTGTGTATCAGTAGGTACCTGAAATGATGTACAGTTTTTCTCTGTTAGAAGAGAAAATAACAGTATTGTCAATATTTATTCCCGTGTTGTGTTATATCTTTAAAGAAGCTATAGGACTATAGGTTTTTCTTTTGGGTCGTGTGTTGGGTATTTATGTCTGTAGGACCTCAGGTGTGTATATTAGAGAAGTGATCTCTGTATGTACAGGTTTGCTCAGAGGTCCATGTCTATGTGCAGGCGTGACTGCCAGTTCTTCTAGTTATTTGCTGCCACGCTTCCATTAGTGTGGTGGAGTGGGTAAGAGGCAGGCTTTATTGTCTGACTGGCCTGGCTTTGAATTTAACTTTGAATTTGGGCAAATGGCTGAACCTTTCAAAATTCAGTTTCCTTTTTAAAATAGGGGTAATATTGTCAACATTTTATGGCTCATTTTCAGGTTTAAAATGAGATAAAACAACACATATTAAAAAGGTAGTGCAGAGTCTGGCACAAAATAAGAATGCAGAAATGGTGGTTGATATTTTATTTCTTGCTGTCGGTTCGGTTATTATAATAATCTTTTTGTTCTGGAAATTGACTGCCTTATTTTGTGTTTTCTCAAAAAAATGTTTAATGTCCTCCACAGGATTTTGTCTCTACAATTATCCGTTTACTTGACAGCCCCTCAACTTCCATTAGAGCAAAAGCCTTCCTGGTTCTTCTGTATATTTTGATTCATAACCACGAGATGCTGCTGCTCAGCTGTCAGTCAAGGTAGGACGTTCTCTGATGATTTCATCAATAACTTCAATTTGGTGCCTGTTTTATTAGTTTCAATAAGAGTGCTTCTTGGCCTCTGTGTGCCTGGTATGGAAATTGTTTCCCTGGACTTTCCCAGGGGTATGATATTTCACATACAGCCTCAGCGTGGAAACCCTGAAGACTCAGAGAGGGCCTCGGGAATGGAACTGGGGTGGCGGGAGATACCTGGAGTTTCCCGGGTCTGAGGATAACCCAAGGGAGGGTGCTAACGCTGGTCCTGGTGTGTCTCTGGGAGGTCTTTTCGGCTGGGGTTCCGTTATTGCGGGGTTCTGGAATGGGGAGGTGAAAGCCCAGAGGGGCTGCCTGGTACAGTAGGGGAAGGCGCAGGGCAGCTTCTCGACTGGCCTGTGCTCGCGGATCTCTTCCTGTCTCTGGCTCTCACCTCCCCGAAGCTCTCCTGGAGGCGCCTCAGGTGCCCTTCATGCTCTGATGCTTCTTCCTGAGGAACATCTTCCGCGCTGTCCAGTCCACATGCTCTGTTGAAAGCCCAGAGGAACCTTGAAAACATGGTTTAATGTCCGTTTCTCAGCCCAGCTTTTTACTTATTGTAGAATATTGAGGAGACCCTGGCATTGCTGAACTTGATCTAGATGAGGGATTGGCAAAATTTTTCTGGTAAATAGCTAGTGAGTAAGTATTTTAGGATTCGTGGACCAAGAGGCAAAATTGTGGGCATTATGTAGGCACTTACATAACAAGAGGGAAAACAAATTTTCATATATATTTTATTGACATAAAAAATATGCTACTAATAATTGAGTAATTTTTTTTTTTGTAATGCAGATCTAATGAGGAGAGTAGAATTCTTTTTTTGGGGGAAGAGATAACAGTTTGCCTAATTAGGGGTCATAGTTAGTGTCCCCATTATCAAAGCCATTGCCAGCGTCCCCGTCAGCACTCATCTCCAATGCAGTTTTGTGTATGTTATCTTTGAGGATGTCTTTCACACAGGTAGGCACTGCCACATGCCAGTATCACTTCAGGAGCATGTGACTTTAATTGAGCATGTTCTTGCTTGGAAGGTATTTGTAGGATTCTGTTGGGTTCCTCCTTGATTCTTGCCTGTTGGCATGTCATTACATTGCCGACTAATCACTTCTAAGTGAAGGTTATGTGGACGCTCCAAACAGGCCTCCTTTGTTTCTCATGTCCCAGGGATCACTGTACGTCATTGTTTTATGTCCATCGTCTTGAAAACTGATTTCATGTATTTTGTCTACTTTTTGGTTGTTTTCCATGGGAGTGCGAACCCTGTCCCTTTTAGCCCATTAGGGCTGGAAGCAGACCTTGCTGTCGTCTGTTTTTAAAGGCCTCGCCCCTGGCTTTGAGGAGGCCTCTAATCGCTCCTCGTCTCCACCATCATTTTACACCCGGACAAACAATAGTTTCTCAGCAGATGTTCTTACATCATTTCTTGGACTCACAGCCTGGTCTCTGTGTAGCGACTGGAGTATCGCGCACACAGTGCGAATCAGCTTTTGTTTCTTCCCTGCTCAGACTCTTCCAATGACATCCCATCACCCTGAAGTGACACCCCTGCCGCTTCCCGGCCTGGCCTCCCTCTGGCTCCTGGCCCTCCCTAAGCCCTTATCTTCTATAGCTGTTCTTTGCACTCACTCCATTCCTGCCATAGTTTCTCTTGTTGCTTTTAAACACGCGAAACCTGTGATAGTCACCTCGGGACTGTTCCCAGTTGCCATTCCCTGCGCCCATACCAGACTTCCCCCAGATGTTTGCATGGCTGGCTTCCGTAGGTCATCCCCGTGTCTGTTCGATGAAGGGTTACTTCTTCTGAGAGCCACTCCGATCGTTTCACCTAAAACACCCCTGGAGACCCCAACTCCAGAAACTCCTTACCTGGAAAGAGCTAACCCACGTCAGACCACCAGGGTCTGGGCATGACGCATTTGGTCCTCCCAGGAAATTGCTGTAATTTCGCTCTCTGAATGAAAATTTAGAAACTTCAGTAGTGGTGGGAAGATGGTGGCCTGAATGTGTACTCTGACCTGGACCTGCACTCTGCTCTCTCCAGAGCAGCACAGTGAGAAGGATGTGTGTGTGTGTGTCCGTGCATGTGCGCGTGTGTGTGTGCATGTGTGTGTGTGTGTGTGTGTGTGTGTGTGTGTGCGCGCGTGCGTGTGCGCGCGCGTGTGTGTGCGTGTGTGTGCATATGTGTGTGTGTGTGTGTGTGCGCGCGCGCGTGCGCGCACGTGTGTCCCTGGAAGGTGAGGTAAGGGCGGGCCGCAGTCTTCTTCGCTGTGTGGCGGAGGTGATGTCCTGCCTTCTAAGCCCGGCTGAATACAAGCTCATGGTGCTCCTGGAGGGTCCAAAATGCAGGTGCTTTCTGTGTATGGTTGTTGGGGCCGCACTTCTGTTTCCAGGAGATGGGGAGTGGGACTGACGTGGGGGCCAGTCTGCCCCAGGCTGTGAGGCTCAGCGGGATGACCTCCTTTTCCTGTCATTGAATTGAACTGTTACAGTTATAGCTGTTATAATTCTATTGACTCTATTCCCTACACTGTACTCCACACAGATATAGGGGAAAACAAACAAACAAACAAAAACTGATGGTTGCTAGATGGGAGGGGGTTGGGGATGGCAGACAAGGTAAAGGGATTAGAAAGTACAAATTAGTAATCACAATATAGCTACGGGGATATGAAATACAGTTTGGGGAAGATAACGTTGTAAAGATTTTGTTGTAGGAGGTCAGATGGGCACTTGTCTTATTAGGGAGATCACTTCATGGACCATGTAGTTGCCTGACCACTGCTCTGTACACCTGAAGCTGAAGATGAATAATACTGAATGTCAGGGACCAGAGTTTTGAACAGGCAGTTCGTGGAAATGAGACTGACCCTTAAATCTATGAGTAAATGCTCCATCTTCTTCATTTCAAGAGAACTGCACATTATTATTCCTCATTATAAAAGAAACCACACCAAGGTACCATTTATCACTCAATGCTTTGACAGTGTCTGAAAATGTAATCTCATGGTGAGGCTGTGGAGAAGCGGGACGCTCATGCATTGCTGGTGGGAATGCAAAGTATGAAGAGGAGTATGGCAATAGCTAGAAACAGTTTTCACTCTTGGCCCAGCCATCTCACTTCTAGGATACACTGTCCCAAGATCTGTTAGCAGACAAGTGAAATGACATATGTACTAGGCATTATTTGTTACGGCAAAAGCCTACACACAACTCAACTACCCATCAGCAGAAGACTGGCTGGAGAACCGTGGTCATCCTTGTGTGTTCCCTTCCCGCCATGACAAATTGCCACCAGCTCAGTGGTTTAAGACAAGGCACATGTATTACTCTGGTCAGGAGTCAGGGCTCCATGTAGCCGGACCCTCTGCTCACGTCTCACAGACTTGAAGGGAAGGTGTAGGCTGCTGCTGCAGTCTGCATCTGAGCTTGCTGATTGTTGGCAGAATACATGTCCTTGTGGCTGTAGGACTGAAGTCCCCATTTCCTTGCTGCTTTCTGGCTGGAGCTTGCTCTCAGCTGCTAGAAGCTGTCCTTCCTCTGCACTGGCGATTTCCTGGAGCCAGTAGGAACGCTTCTTACACCTTGAATCCCCTCTACCCTCAACTCCGCAAATGGCTTTGACCTCCCTCATCTGCCACCAGCCACAGAAAACTCCCCTTTTACAGGTTTCACCAGCTGGGGTTGGACTCATGCAGATAATCTACATACTTCAAGATTAATTGAATTGGGCCTTGAATTACATCTTTAAACTCTCTTGACCTTAGTACCTAGATCAGTGTTTGAATAGCTAGGGTGGTGGGAATCTCGGGAGAGGACCATCTTTAGGATCCTGCCAACCGTAATCCCCACGATGGAGGACTTTGCAGCTGTGAAAAGGAACCAGCAGGATCCGTGTGCACGGCCGTGGACTCATCGCCAGGATCCATGATTACCCTGATAGAAGCAGGCACAGAACAGTATAGTACACACTACCTTTTGTATAAGGAAGGGATGAAAACAAAAGATTAACGCATTTACTAATATTTCCAAAAGAAAGAATGGAGGTATAAATACAAAATGAACCAAAAATGGCAATGTGTAGGGGTGGGAAGACGGTAGGGAGCAGGGGCAGGAAGAAAGCTATGCTTCTCTGAAGGCACCTGTTTTATGATTTCGAGTTAAGAACCATGTAAGTGTTTTATATAATTAAAAATAACATTAAGTCAAAATGATAAAAATAAAGCCATCTCTAAAAATTGAAAACAACCTGTGTATTACTAAGTTTGGGTCATAACTCCTTAGATAAGAGAGATTGAAGTGTTAAAATCACAGTATTTGGCAGTATATTTCTATTGGGATATATATGAGGGACAAACCCCATTAAGAAATTTTAAACTGCATTGTATTTTTGTTAGTATAATTGTATTGTTGTTTTGAAACTATTTTATATATATATATACACACACACATGTATATGTATATATATATATACATATACACACATATGTATATGTATATATATATATATTTATGTATAGTAAGAGAAAATTAGTAATATGCCAATTGCAGTAGGAACCAAGATTTTCTGCTTAAAAAAACCCATACAGTTATAAAATACAAATTAAGTAAAAATCCTGTCATCCTTAACTTGAATCAAAAGTACCAGGGTGAAATTCATCATTCTGATTATTATATTATAGCATTATATTAATTTATACTAATTTATTTTTTCTTTTTAAAAAAAGTATTTGTATACTGAAAAGCAAGCACTCAAATTTTAACCCCTAAATGCCATTTTCCACTGAAGGAAACCATGGCCCGTTGCATAAACGGCCTCCAGGTCTGACACAGCTATGCATTCAAACAGGAGATGAGCAAATTGAGGCTGAGACATGTTGTCATTCCTGAAAGCAAGGAAGTTGTCAGAAACTGCTAAGGTCCTGTTGAAGGAATACATGAGCCAACCTGAAGGAGCTTCTACTGGCCCAAGGTGGAATTTTGAGCATTAAAAGAAATACTGACTGTAATATATTAAAATATCAATGCCAAAATTCTTGAGTTCATAATTATATTCAACAACCCTTATTAGGCAGTCACTTCTAGGAAATTGCAAGGGCATACAATCATTATCCTGCAAATTATTCAAAAAGGAACAAAATTAGCATTTATCCAGCATTTAACATATAGATTTTAATTCAGACTAATCAAATAGTTGATTAGGCCAAGTGTTTCTTTATGGAAGTTTTATAGCTAATAAATACAGGAGAAATGATGGAATTAGGACATCTCCATTTTGCAACCCTAAACTCATGGATAGAATTAATTTTAAAAATAGCAATGAATATTTTTGATAAGTCTTTGCATATATGTTTTGACATTTCTCTAGCGTACCTAGAAGTGGAATTGTTGGGTCTTATGCTAGATGTATAACTTTGTAAAACAAGCTATTTTCCTAAATAGTTGTACTATTTTATATTCCAACCACGGTGTATGAGAATTCTAGTTTTTTCACATTCTCACCAACTCAGTATGGTCATTCTTTTTAATTTTAGCTGTTCTTATAGGTGTGTAGTTGTATCTCATTGTGGTTTTAATTTGCATTTTTCCTAGTAACTTATGATTTAGAGCATCTTTTCATGTGCTTATTTGTCATCTTTATATCTTTCATGTTCATATATATGTTCAATCTTCTGACCTTTTATAAAAATGGATTGTTTTTCTTACTGAGTTTTTCTTTTTAATATACAGGATACAATTTTTTCTTAAATATTATTTTTTCAATTACAGTTGACCTTCACTATTATTTTATATTAGTTTCAGGTGTACAGCATAGTGGTTAGACATTTGTATAATTTGCAAAGTGATCCTTCCAATAAGTTTAGTACTCGTCTGGCACCATACATAGTTTACAATATTATTGATTATATTCCCTATGCTGTACTTTACATCTCCATGACTGTTTTGTAACTAGCAATTTGTATTTCTTAATCCCTTCATCTTTTTCTTTTTTTAAAGATTTTATTGAGGAATTGGGGGAAAGGAACAGACAAATCGCTGTTCTTTTGTTCTTCAGTCTAGTTGTGGAGGACACTGCTTCACTGGCCCATGTTGGTATTATGATCATTGCGTTCTTCCTGGCTGAGGCAGTTGGTCCCTGGCCATTGGACGGCCACTCATGGCAGTTCACGGCAGCTCTTGCCAGCTGCTAGCTGCTCACACTCACGGTAGCTCATGGCAGCCCACTGCAGTAGGGGCTGCAGCCTACTCCATCGCTGGCCACTCACAGCAGCCCAGCTCCAGGTCGAGCTGTTGTTCACCGTCTTAGCTGTAGAGGGTGCAGTGTCAGTGGCCCATGTGGGAACCAAACCAGCAGCCCTGCTGCTCAGAGCTTGCGCTCCCAAGCCAACTCTTAACCAACTGAGCCACTTGGCCAGTCCTCCCTTCACCTTTTTTACCCAGGTCCCCAATTCCCCTCCCATCTGGCAACCATCAGTTTGTTCTCTGAGGATACAAGTTTTTTATGAGATAAGTGACTTGCAAATATTTCCTTTCTCTGTGGCTTTTCTACCCTCCAATGGTGTCTTTCAAAGAGCAGAAAGATCCAAATGTAAATTGATAAACAAATTGTGGCGTGGTTGTACAAGGGAATACTCACTTGGCAATAAACATTTTTTAAGAACTGAAAGGTTTATCCTACTTGTAAGCTAACAAGTGAACCTGCCATCTTCATAGACGCAAGAGAAGACATGAGACTTCTGGGTCAGATACAAAGGGCTTGATCACCCACAGCACAGCAGACAGTGTGAGGGTTATGTTTGGATTGGCTCCTCTCAACTCCTAAGCCCCATTGTAGAGGGGAAAAGGTGTAGTCAGGCCCAAGGGGATGCTGTGCATAGAGTGAAGCAGTTTGTGTCACTGAGGAGCCCCATGATTAGGAAACCCCCAGTTCTGTAAGGGGTGCTGGCAGACCCGCCAGCCTTTACCCCCAGAAAGAGACTTGATCTGTAGGATCCTGCTAAGGAAATAAACCTGTCCTCTTCCTGGAGGGAGACATTATATTTTCCAAAGTTTTTTGCTATACAAACAACAACAATAGTTGGGAACAAAAGCTGTCAATTTCTATTCACAAGACATGCAGAAATGCAAGAGACCCATGGAGAATTTTCTCCCAACATTATTGCTATGGTAACTCTTTGTTTAGTGTTTTAAGAAACTGCCAAACTTTTTTTCTGGAATGGCTGCATCATTTTACATCTCCACCAGCAAGGTCTGAGCAATCCAATTGCTCTACATCCTAAGGAGCATTTGGTATTTATTGCCATTTTATATTTTAGTCACTCTAATAGGTGTGTAGTGATATCTTGTTGTGGTTTTAATTTGCATTTCCCTAATTGCTAATGATGCATACCCTTTTATGTGCTTATTTACCTTCTCTATATCCTCTTCAGTGAAATGTCTGTTCATGTTGTGCTTAATTTCACATATTTCTTGCTCTTGAGTTTTGCGCATTCTTTATATATTTTAGACATGAGTCCACTGTTGGATGTACGGTTTGCAAATATTTTCTCCCAGTGTGTAGCTTGTCTTTTCATCCTCTTATCAGAGCCTTCTGCAGAACAAAAGTTTTTAATGTTGATGAGATCTTTATCAATTCTTCCTTTCATGCTTTCACAATCAAGTCTAAGAATTCTGTGTAGATCCCAAAGATTTCCATTGCTTTTTTTGAAAATTTTTATGTTTGTATGCTTTACATTTAAGTTTGTCATCCATTTTGAATTAATTTCTGTATAAACTGTGAGGTTTAGGATATTTTGTTTTTCTTTTTTTTTGCCAGTGCGTATCTAATTGTTTTAGCACTATTTGAAAAGGCTATCTTTCCTAGTAAATTACTTTTGCTCCTTGTCAAAAATCAGTTGGGTATATTTGTGTGGATCTACTTCTGGGTTCTGTATTCTGTTCCATTCATTTGTGTGTCTGTCCTCCACCAATACTATACTGTCGTGATTACTGTAGCTATAGAGTAAGCCTTAATATTGGGTAGAGTGATTCCTCCAATTTTCTTTTTTGGTCAGGACTATTTTAGCTATTTTAGGGCCTGTATGCCTTTACATGTAAGTTTTAGAATAAGCTTGTTTATGTCTGCCAAAGCTTTGGTGAGATTTTGATAGGAATTGCATTAAACCAATGTGTCAATTTAGGGAGAGTTGACATATTACACATTATCATCCAATCTATAAATATGATATGTCTCTCCATTTATTTAGGTCTTTTTATGGTTTCTTTCACTAGAATTTTGTAATTTTCAGTATACTGATCCTGTACATGTTTTGTTAGTTGTATACCTTATATTTAATTTTGGGGGGAGCAATTGTAAATGGTATTGTTTTTAATTTTAGTTCCCACATGTTAATTGTTAGTATATAGAAATGTGATTTTTATGTGCATGTATTGATTTTGTATTTTAAAACCTTGCTGAACTCACTCATTTGTTCTTGGCGGGTTTTGTTGATTCTGGGAGATTTTCTGTATAACAATCATTTATATACGGATT
>NW_017731368.1:6865973-6867690 GCF_001890085.2 Hipposideros armiger
TGTTTTTCCTTCCATACCTGTCCCTTGAAATGCCACTAGCCCCTGGAATTCTGAGCTTGCCATGATGCAGCCGTCTGCCTGAGACCTGAAGCCTCACATCAAGAGCCCATGACAACCTTTGCTACATTAGGTAGATAATTTTTCCTGCTCACCATCACCACCATCAGCCTTCTATGGATTAAATTTCAGCACATTTTTTATGATGTCAGCTCTCAAATCTTTCTAGCGTGACAGGCAGTGAAATCAAGCTGTCAGAATCAGATAAAAATGCTATGATAGTCCCCAGATGTCCACCTAGTTCTTCAAATGGCTTCATGCTCATATCGAATATGGCAGGTGATAAAATAAGGTCTTATATGTCTCTGGTAATGATAACACTTTTAGAGGATGAATAGTCTTGTAAGTTCATTGTATAGGTTTGCTGTGAGCCTGAAATGTCAGTGCCTCCTGATGGATCTGGTTTTCGTAAAGGTTTTTTTTCCCCTTCCCACAGCATTGCTATTAATATGGTAATCAGTGAAATAAAAAAAAAAGCCTGCTTTGATCTTGAAAGAACGATTTTTAAAGAAAAGAAATTTTTACTCTGTGTAATTGGTTAACTGTGTGGGAAAAAATTATCTTCTCAGCTTACACCATACAAAAGTCAATTCCAGATGGATTAAAGAATTATATACCAAAATGAAACTATAAACAGCTGGAAGAAAATATGTTTAAATATGGGTAAGGAAAGCTTTTCTGAGTAGCAAAGCAATGAAAGAAACCATAAAAGGAAACACTGATCGTTTGGCTATATATAGATTAGAAACTTTTATATCTCCCCCCAAAACATAAGTAAATCTTATGCTAACAAAATCAGTCAAGTTTTGCATCAAATATAACAAAGAGTTAATCTATGTACTATAAAGAGATTCATAAAGAAGTAAACAGATATTCAGCTTCATTAGTAATCGAAAAAATGGAAATTAAAACGATAGCCAAATACTACTTCTACCCATCATACTGTCAGATTGTGAAAGAGAACTATCACTATCTTACATCCACAGTACAGATGGAGGGACAACTTTTAACCAGTGGGTGAGGCTACTTTTTGAGGGCATTAAAAAATGAAAACGATGACCCAGTAGTTCCACTGTTATAAATAAACTCGAATCACAGGTTTGCACTTTCCTGGGGAGTCAAGTACCTGAAAGACCTGAACCTGCCTTTTCTTGGTTGCTGAGGTTTTTACTAACTTTAGCTGTTAGCAGCTAGATAGAGGTTCTTCAGAGAGTCCCCTGGGTCCCAGTTGCCCAGTCCCACAGTTTGGCAGCAACCCAGTTTTCTCTTGTTAATCACAATCACATGTGGCTATTTAACTTTCTCCCCACATGTGGCTTTCTAATTTTATTCTTTTACTTTTTTTATTAGTTTCAGGTGTGCAAAACAACATAATGATTAGACATTTACACACCTTACAAAGTGATAACCCGGACAAGACTACTACCCATCTGACATCGTACATAGCTATTCCAACACCAATGACTATATTCCCTATGCTGCACTTTACATCCTGTGACTATATATGTATTTTTAATTATAGTTGACATTCACTATTATTTTATATTAGTTTCAGGTATACAGTGCAGTGGTTAGGCATTTATATAATTTATGAAGTGATCCCCCCACGTGACAGCATACATAGTTTTTACAACATTATTGACTGTATTCCCCATACTGT
>NW_017731368.1:6868995-6873728 GCF_001890085.2 Hipposideros armiger
CCATGCTGTTTTGATTACTGTGGCTTTGTACTATAATTTGATACCTTCAGCTTTGTTCTTCTTTCTCAGGATTACTGTGGCTATTTGGGGTTTTTATGGTTCCATATAAATTTTGGATATTATTTGTTCCGATTCTGTGAAAAATGCCATTGGTATGATCACTCACTCTTAACCAATGGAGTAGCCCTCTTCGTTTTCCAAAATGGAGTTGTGTCCTCTGGTAGAAACTTGCCTTCCTTGGAACCAATCAGGGTCATGGAGACTGGGACAAAATCCTGTGAGCGGGTTATTAGGTGTAATAGTGAGAGGTAGTCCCTCCCTCTGTTACTTCTTGATTACCAGACCTGTGTGTTTTGACTATGGGAGAGGCAAAATTATATATTTTGTTTTCTGATTCAAACATATGCTTCACTGTTGTGAGACAGAGCCCGATTTTTCATTGTATTTCCCAGCTGGCCCATAACTGAGTAGGCCATTTCTTCTTTCAGTGAAGCCTGTTGCTTCTGGGTAATGGCTTACCTGCTGAGATGAATTTCATGGGCCTAAACACCTTACCACACCTCTTTTGCTATCAATAAGTTCCTTGATCAGATACAGTGTTATATCGTTTACCAAGATGATAAGGCATTTCTTAAGTCTATACTTAGTGGTGCTGGCAGAAGCTTATGGGCAGGGAAAGCAAATCCATATCCAGAATATGTAAGTATTCCAGTGAGGAGTGGACTGCCCTTTCCATAAGCCAGCTTGTTGTTAGATGACTGACTGGTCATCCCAGGAAATGGGACCAAGCTGGGGCTCCGCATTGGTTTATCCCATTGGCTGGAGTGGCAGTATCCAGACAAGGAGCATTGCTTTTGCTGAGCCCATGCGTAGCCTCCATCGTCGCCACCTTGGCCACTTGGTGCTTGGGCCCACTGGGAAAGCCCTGGGGCAGCTGGAGAAAGTCTTGACTGAACATGTGCAGAACATGTCATCTTGTCTACCCCGTCATTGAGAGCCGCCTCTGAAGTGGATGCTCTTTAGTGGGCATCCACATGGTACACAATCGTCTTCATGCTTTGTACCCATTCTGAGATGTCCACCCACATCCCCCTCTTCAGAATTTTTTGTCACCAGTCTTCAGATCTTGTTCTTTCTGATTCCCTGACCATCCTATCAAGCTACTAGCCAGGGCTGATAAATCAGCATGCATCTGTACTTCTAGACATTTTTCAGTTTAAACACAGGGTACAACACATTGGGATGTTTGAAGTTCTGCTAACTGGGAGGATTTCCTTTTCAGGAGCTATTTTAATTTGGTTAGTGATGCTGCTGAAGTGTACTTCGATTTGGTGCTAGCATATTGTACCGAACCAGTCACTAATCAGGCTCAGTGCTTCTCCTCTTCAGTTGGCTGGTCATAAATCTTAATCAGGATCAAGAGAGGGGAGGCAATTCAGAAGAGATGAGTAGAAGGAAGCTGAGCCACCTACTCATGCAACTGACTTGTGCTTTCTGGACCTTGTCAAGCGTAGTCTCGTATTGATCAATCCAATTGATGATGGATTACTGCTGTGCATGCCTGACCTAGTAGCTTGGTGTGTCAGATTAACGATAGCTAATTCAGATCACGGGATCATGTGATGTCAATAGTCATGTGCTTATTCTCTATCAGGAGCTGTTTCTCAAAAGAATAGCAGTCTGCGGATGAGAATGTGCTTTGCTCTAAAGCCCTCCAGTCTTAGTCCATCTGCTGTAAAAAAAATCCTGCAGACAGGTAGCTTATAAACAACAGAAATTTATTTCTTACAGTTTTGGAGGCTGGAAGTCTGAGATCAGGATGCCAACATGGTAGGGTGAAGGCCCGCGTCTGGGTTGCAGACTTTTTCTTGTATCCTCACGTGGTGGGACTAGCGAGCTCTGTGGAGTCTTTTATAAGGGCACTAATTTCATTCACGAGGACTCTACCCTTATGACCTAATCACCTCCTAAATGTGACCTAATTACCCCTAACACAATCATGGTGGGTGCTAGAATTCCAACTTGTGAATTTTGGGACAGGCACAAACCTTCAGACCCTATCAACCCCAAAGATCTGCATTGCGATTCACTTATTGGTGCTTCCCTGGGGCTCCAGATAGCCCCCCTGTTTTCCACAGACACTCCAAGTGTCACTACATCTTCTAGGTCAGAAGGCCCATGTGGCAGAGCAGCTTACACTGCAGATCAGGATTGCAGCAGAGCCTTTCTTCACTCCAGCTCTGTTCAAAACTAGCAGGTTTATGGGTTCTGCAGAAAAGGAGTTCAGGGGACACATTTAAAGGTGGTATGCACTACCCCCTAAGTTCACAAAGGCCCACTTTTATGGTCACAGTCAGTAGAAGATGCAATAGCCTGTGTTTGTCTTGGAGGGATGTCCCAAGACATGCTCTAGACCAGCGGTTCTCAACCTTCCTAATGCCGCGACCCCTTAATACAGTTCCTCATGTTGTGGTGACCCCCAACCATAAAGTTATTTTCGTTTTCCGATGGTCTTAGGCGACCCCTGTGAAAGGGTCGTTCGATCCCCAAAGGGGTCGCGACCCACAGGTTGAGAACTGCTGCTCTAGAACATTGAAACCTAGAAACTTCACCGAGGACTAGCAGGCCCATCGATTTGTATGGGGTTGACCTACCTCTTATATGTCTTACTAAGCCAACTGAAGTGCTTGTTGCTAACTGTTTCTCAGGTCCAGTCCGCTTAATTTCATCAAAGTAGTCTACAGGTGTGACATTGGCTGGAACATCAAGATGACCCAGATCTTTGCAGATAGTTTTATGGCCAAGAGCAGGATCGTTGACATAGCTCAAAGGCAAGACAGTGAACATTTACTGTTCACTCTGATGAGTAAAAGCAGATACCTGCTGGGGTTTTTCCAAATTGATGCACAGAAAAAAGTCTTTGCAGGTCAACAGCAACGGAGATGCCAGGGCAAAGTTGATTTGCTCCAGAAGAGATACTAAACCTTAAATTGCAACAGCAATTGGAGTCACAACCTGTTTATATTTTGGATAATCCACAGTCATTCTAGATCCATCACAGTCATTTTCTAAGATTCTGCACAGGCCAAATAGACAATTTAAACGGGGAGAGAACAGATTTTATCACCCCTGCACCTTTCAGTATTTTTGCTGTTGGTATTAATTTCTATAATTTGGTTTTCTGTTGATGTGGATTACTATCTTGTTAGAGAGGGGACATGCCAGGGACTTCCATTTTTCCCCTTCTTATCATCATAGCCCTCGCTGCTCTGATCAGATAGCCAATGTATAGAGTCTGCTGCTTGCTAAGGATGTATCTTGCAGTTGTACATTTAGGAACTGAAGTAATAATCACAGAGTAGGTCTGTAGATACACTGGGTTGCTGTCATTTGATTGGGGCCAAAACTCTACCTGTCGCCTGACTACTGTAAGCTGAGAGACAGTAGCTTTAATCACAAATAGAAGTATTGGATTGGATGATGAGNTGGGTTATTTTTCTATTCTGTGTTTGTTCAGATTCTTGAATCTAGATATTTTGCCTATTAGGAGACTTTGTGTCCTTACTTCATTCTGTGTCATTAAGTCTTGTTGATAGGTGGCAATGGAGGTCCAGGTCATCACTGGACCCCGCTGACCCTAACCTAGTAGGGAATCAGATTACTGTCTGCTTCTGCTGGTTGGGGAATGGCAGATCAGATGTCTTCCTGCTCAGACATGCTGACACTATCCCTAGAGGGAAATTTCAGAGTGGTTTGCTTTGACTGGGCAGGGAATGAAGGATCAGCTGTCTGCTCAGTGTCAAGGGCGCCACCCCCCAGGGGAATCAGGTCACTGCTGCCTGCTTCTGCTGGACAGACGATGGCAAATTAGCGCTCTGTTTGCCCTTGCTCACACCTCCCAGCCAGGGAATTGTAGTGGGTCATCTGCTTCCCTGGAGTCGAGGTGGAAGTTGAGGTGGAAGATCAATCCCCTGATTGGCTCCGCCGAGACGTGGAGAAGGGAGAGGTGGAGGGTTGCAAGTGGGTTTCCATTGGTGTTTTGCCAGACTAGGGCAGCTATTGCCAAGAAGATTTTCTGTTAGCCTATCTTTTTCCTGGCCCTGTGGCTATGAGAAACAGGCCTTTTCTTTTTGGGGGCAGCTCTGGGTTGGAGGCTTCTGTGCCACTTTTTCCTGAATATACGTATGAGAGGTAAAAAGGAAACTGAGGCAGGTCTCTGCCATGTTGTTCTTCAAGTCCTCTGTTCTCTTCAGGTCCTCCATTCTCAAGGTAGTCCCCCTTTTTCTCCCCACCTTTCAGAGTCTTCCTATGTTTGTTTCTAGATTATGTCCAGGGATTTTCAGTTCTAAGAGGGGAGACCTGGGAGGATTGGGTCTACTCTCTGTCTTGGCAGAACTGGAAATACAAAGTCACTTTTAAACATTGCTCATGGAAACATGAATAGCTCTGATGTTTTGCAAAGTAACTTAGAAACATCCATGAATTTTAACAATACCTATCAGTTTGGATCTAACAGGCCTACATTTGGTTTTTAGCTGCCAGAAATAGAGGTATGAATTGTTCATATGCATGAGGGTGTCCAATGTAGCATTCTAGTGGTCAATACCTGGAAATATAGTTAATGTCCGTTGGTATTGAAATACTTCAATAAATGATGGTATAGCTATAATATACAGGGTGGCCCATAAGTCACTTTACCATTTAAAAGTTTAATATTTGTGCTTGTCATTAAT
>NW_017731368.1:6880428-6945244 GCF_001890085.2 Hipposideros armiger
GTGTGTGTATATGCATGATGGCATCTCCAAGGAGGAGCCGGATTAAGTTAACATAAGTAGTGTGGCTTATCCATTTCTGAAACCTACATGATTGACGTCCCATATGCGAATTTGTCATTCTCTCAACAGTAGAGTATTGGAATCTTGTCTCTAGTCACCATTTCCAGGCAGGCCATTCTTCTCTCCTGAGTTCCGTTCTGTTTCTCCTTTTTACCAACACACTTGTAACTCCTAATTGCCTGTCTGGCTCCCTCTCTCTGATCCTTTATCTATGCCACTGTAGATTAATATTCCTCAAATGCCACTTTCATCTAAGTCATTCCTTTGCTTTAAAAACTTACCTTCCTGCGGTCACTCTCTGATCCTTCTCCTTTTGGTCAGCATGGCCTTTGTGCCAGGTGTGCTGGTACGCAGTTCATTTAAAAAAATTGCCCTTCGGAGTGAGAAACTCACCTCTTCTTATCAGCTCCGAAGCCCACACTTGTCTTGCTCCCCTGCCATTTTGAGTTTAGGGTGCTGCTGGGGTTCTGCCTACTTCTCAGGCAGTTTCTTTCATGTGTGTTTGGGCCTTCCCTCAATCCACTTATATCGGCACCATCAGTTTTAGGAAATTCTTTGAAGGTTCTGGCTGTGAATGATACAGTTCTCTTGTTTTTAGGGCTAATTTAGTGGGATTCTTGCGGGAATATGCTAAAAAGGGAAAATGCTTGTGTTCAGCTGGCCCACTTGAACCAGAATTTGCCTTGGTAGTCACAGAGCTCATCGTAGGAACTTCATGTGCGTTTCTTTTTTCTTCTCACCTCAGTCTCTTTGCTGGTCATCTTCTCTTCTGCATCATCCTGGGCCCTCTTTTTTTCCTCTGTCATTACTGTCCGAGGGTGATTTCTCCTAATCCAGTGGCTTTGAATACGACCTATGTGCTGATAGGTGCCTGTGTGACGTTTTTCCCACTGTAGGCTTGTCTTACATATACTGTGACATGCCCAAGAAGAATCTTCAAGGTAACATAAAACAAAACAAATCTTCTTTCTAACTCCATCTCTACTTCCAAACTCCCATCTCAATAACCCACAAAAACACTCAGCATTCTTTATCCATTCAAGCCCAAACCCCTGAGTAACCCATGTTATTTTTGTTCTCTTCACTCGGCAAATCATATTGACCCTTTCTCCAAAAGAGCTCCTCCCACCCCCATTTATCCATTTCTTTCCACCAAGACTTCCCCTATGCTGGTCCAAGCCAATAGCATCTCTTCCCTGCTATGACACTAGCCTCCTAACTGGTCTGTCTGCTTCTAGTCTAGCATCGCACCCTGACCCTCCCATAATTCATTTTCCATACAGAAGCTACAGTAATCTCATGAAAACATCTGGGGTTCAGGCAATCCTGATATATAATAATATGAAAGCCTAGCTCAATGGAAGTTCCCAAAAGATGTTTCTTGTGGGACCATTGTGAATATATTAATTTTTCAGGAATTTGGTGAAATATACAAATATCCCCGTGTGGTTGTAAATATTTAATTTATTACTGTGGTTACAAATATGTACTTAAAGACACATGTAAAAGAATATTGCTGATGTAGAATTTTTTCATTATTGCATTTCATAAAATAAATTTATTTCAACACTCCATATGCATCTTTTTAAACTATTTTATTTATGTGTCATCACAGCATATTTGACATCAAGTTCCTTGAGTTTCTTCTGCATCATCTAACACAGTATTTCAGAGAATATCATCTTCTTTTCCCTTTAAATTGCTTCAGAGACAGCACTTTTTATGTATGATGCTTTCACTGAAAATTGTATTTTATATGAACCACAAGTTCTTGTATAATAGTAGACAGCTGTCTAAGGCATTGTTTCTGTATTTATTTGTAATCAACATAATTTGGTGTGGTTATATATTAAGTGGATATATATTTTATTCAGCACTTTTCATTGTTGTTTTGTTTATAGTGGGGAGGTTTGTCTGAATAACCTAACTCACCCTTTACCAGAAATCAAAAGTCTGCTGTCATCTTTCTTGAAGGCTCCCTACTTGGCAACCAGACTGCTTTTGTTGGTTTTCTTCGTTCTTCACTTGTTGGCTCTCGCAGTTTCCTCAGCTTGTCCTTCTTTGTTTTCTAGCCTCTGTAGTAGTGGTTCTATGGCTCTGTCCTGAGACTGGGAGTCCCCAGGTGATCTCACTTAAGCGAATGCCATCTGCCCAAGGATCACTTTCAGACTAATGCCGCCAGTCCAGACCTTTCCTCTGAACTCGGACTTGCGTATCAACTTGCGTATCTGCACTTCCATGTCAAATGATGATTTTTCTACTCCGGACTTGCTATCCAAGCAGGTTTCACCCATCTCAATCAGTGGCAGCTCTGTTCTTCCAGTTGGTTAGTTGCATGGAGTTATTGTTGGTTTCTCTCTTCCTTTCCTGTCCAATCAATAGCAAGTCTAATTATTTATACCTCAAGACGATACCCAGAATCTCATTAATCCACACCATTTCTGCACTACCTCTGGAATTTCTTTCCTGAACTATTACAGTTGCCTTCTATTACACTGGTCTTATGTTTCTATCATCGGCCCTCCTCATAGTCAAGTGCTGATTCTAACCACAAATCAGATCACGCCACTCCTTGTTGAGAGTAAGATTCTGGGTTCATACCACAACCTCCAATGTCTTATAAGCTCTGAAACGTGGTTTGCTTTCTGACCTCTTCTTTCGCTGTGCTCCAGCCGCATAGGAAGACACCACACATGAACTTGCCTTTGGGATGTTGTGTGTACCTTCCCGCCTGCCTGGCATGTTTGGCCCTCGCTTCGCCATTGCTTCTGAAGCTTCTTTATTCCTGATCTTTGTTTGCATGACACGCTGTCAGAGACCCTTCTCTGACAAGTGACTAATTGTCTTACTCTTCAATTTTCTCTATAGGACTTATCATTTACTATTTTCTAGATATTTGTTTGCTAATTGTCTATTTCTTCCCACTTGAATTTGCATTCCATGAGCTGTATCCCCATCAGCTAGAAAAATGCTTAGTGCATAATAGACACTGTAAATATTTATTGAATGAATAAGCGAATGTCAGCATTCTTGTTCTCATCGAGCTCATTTTATGATAGGTGCTGCACTGGTGTAGGTACTAGAGATAGAAAGGGCATGGCACGTTTGGCCACAAGCATGGAGGTACGGCAGGAGGGCTACTGGAAAGCAGGTGAGGGAGGCACAGAGGTGGAGGTGTGTGGAGTGAGCATAAGGATTCCTATGGAAATGGATGTCAGAAAATTGTGGTAAGATTAATGGGAATGAATCATAGAGATCAGTGGAGGGAAACGGGGGTGAGGCAGTAGGTTGGGAAACAGACATGTTCTGGGGAGGAATAATCCTATTAAAGATAATGGGGAAAAAAAAGAATATATCTGATTTATCTGTGGTTTACTTGGATTGCTGTTCAGATTATTGATCTTTTTAACTTGCTACCCTTGTAGAACACTAAGACATGTCATGTGCAGTTTTGCTGTAGAAGAGCTGTAAAGTGTTTATGGACACTATGCTCAAATGTTTCCACCTTTTATTTCCTTCATAGAATGTGAATCCTTTTGGTAACTAATGTTACCTTGTCAGTAAAGTGAATTGATTCGATAGCCTGTGTAAACAAACACATCCTGTAATGGGAAGGCATTGAAAGAGCATTCCAGAAGGAAGAGATGGAGGCTCATTCTAGAGTTAGTTTCACATTGTTATGGCTCCCACCAGCCTTTTATTTCTCCCCGCAGAGGTAAGAGGTAACGGATATTTTCTTATGTGTTAACAGCCTGTACTAGTGCTTGAAAACTATTTGAGTAGGTTTTGCCTCAAAGATATTTCAAACTATTAAATTTTGTCTTGGATAACTTATATTTTAGAGCAGAATTGACTCCTTATAGACAAGTGTGAATTTGCTTTTTTCCCCCCAAATTATTTATTTTTTCAGTTGACATTCAATATTATTTTATATTAGTCTCAGATGTACAGCATAGTGGTTAGACATTTATATCATTTATGCAGTGATTCTTCCGATTAGCCTAGTACCCACCTGGCACTATACACAGCTGTTGCAACATTGTTGATGTAGTCTCTGTGCTGTGCCTTACCTCCCCATGACTATTTATACTGTGTACATTTTGGTGGGATCTCTTTTGAGTTTTCTTACTTCCAAAGCATAAACATTTCCAGTGTCTCTGTTTTTGGATACCTGTTATTCAAATGGAGGATTTCCTGGAATACAGAAAGAAGCCCACTTTTGAATTATCTCATTCTCTGATTAGATTCAGGTGATCCAGACTTACTGACACCCTAGCTGCTTCCCAAAAGCAAATGTATATTCTGTCTGGAGAAGTCTAATCCTAGGCCTTAAAATGCCCTTCCAGTTTCCATATATAGACTCTTAACGTCAATAGAAAGTAATCAAGCCAATGAAGAGATAAGATGATATGATAAAAAGAAAAACAAATAAGATAACTGTATCCACAGAGGTTACAGACCATGGAGTTATCAGATACAGATACAGAACTTAAAATAACTATGATTAATTATATTTAAGGAATATGAAAGATGGAAAAATTTCAGTACAGAATTAGAAGTATAAAAACAAACAAATGGACATTCTAAAACTTAAAAATACAATAACTAGAAGTAAAAACTCAGTGGATAGGACTAACAGCAAAGTAGACACAGCTGAATAGAGAATTAATATACTGGAGTCATCTGAGATTATAGAGCGATAAGAGGATGGAGACGAGCAGGAGAGGCATGGGGGAGAAAAGGGAGAAATGATTATTTTACAATAAATAGAGCTGGGTCATTTTAGATGACACTCTAGGGGCAAAAAGAAAATTTTACCTCTATGTTACAGTGTACAAAAACGTCAACCCAAGCAGGTTGCATATTTAAATGTAAAAATATAAAACAAGCCTTTGGCATATAACAAATGCAGATATCTTCATGATCTTGGAGTAGATCAGACATTTTAACAGGACACAAAAGCACTGTCATAAAGGAAAGGATTGATAAATTAGACTACCTTAAAATTAGGAACTTCTGTTCATCAAAAGGCATCCTTAAGAGAGTAAGACAAGCTATAGTGTAGGGGAAGGTATTTATTTGCCACACATAAAATTGACAGTGGGCCCTTAACTAAAATATGTAAAGAACTGAAGGCAGAGAAGCTAATACAAAAATGAGCACAGGACTTGAACCGCCATTTTACAAAAATGGTTATCTCCAAATGACCGTTTAACACATGAAAAGATACATAACCATAATTAGTCATCAGTTTGATTACAATGAGATACCATTGACTATCCACCAGAATGATTATAATTAATAAGCCTGACAATGTAGAATTTTGGCAAGGATGTAGAACAACTGGAATTCTTATACCTGCCTCTTAGAGTGCAAGTTGTTGTAATAATCACTTTGGAGAACTGATTATTAGCAGTGTCTGTTAAACTGAATCTAGACATGTCTTGTGATCCAGCAATTTCATTTCCAAGTATATATCCAACAGAAATGTTTACATGCATCCAGCATATGATGTGCTTAGCCCTATTCATAAATTGAAACAGCCCCAATGTCCGTGAAAAGTGAAATGAATAAATTGTGTCACACTCTGAAATACCACACAGCAATGAAAAAAAACATGGATGAATATCAGCAAATGCAACGTCAGGCAAAGAAGCCACGCTCTCAGATAACTGGTAATGTTTGGTCTGGTCATGATTAAGCATTCAGGGAATGACAAGTTGTGTTAGAAGTTCTTAGTGCATGGGTGAATTTGTTGACTTTGAACTTCATGCTAAGGTCATCCATATGGGCATTTTTTAAAATGTGAACTTTAGCTTCAATATCTCTAGGATGTTTCCCTTGGGCCATTGTCACCAAAGTGCATGAAGAGCATTGCAGTCATCACCCTTGAAGGCAGGGACCTGGCTGCCAGAGTCCGGGAGCCTGCTGGGGAAGGGGACCGGAAGTCCCAGCATTCACTGTGTGTGAAGCTCACTTAGTCTCCCTGTTCTGTCTGGTAGTCTTCTCTTTACCTTGGTCTGCTTTCTCCCAGTCTAGAAACTTTCTGTTTTACTTTCTCTAGAGAATAAATTTTCAGACTCTTACCTGGGTGCAAGCCTGGTGGCAGTCACCTAGTGTCATTGGGTAGAGGAGCTAATCTAGGGATCAAACTACTTTTTAAGCAGATTTTGCCAAACGTGTTATTTTACCCTTCCTCCTTCACCCTTAGTTTTAGAAGTACCTTTTCAATAAATAGTTCCAGGGAAGTGGTTATCCACTCGGAAAAACAGTGAACTGCATTCCTTTCTCAACCCATTTCCAGTGGATTGAGGACTTCAGTGAGAAAGACAAAAAGGAAAAGAAAGAGAAAGCAGGAAGACGAAGGGGAAGAGGAAAGACCTGGGCCATCTAAATAATGCCTACAAATCAGTAACAAAAAAGGAACAACTCGATGGGAGAGTGAGCAAAAGACCTGAACAGAGATTTGACAAAAGAGGAAATATAAACAGCAAAGAAATATAAAAATATGCTTACCATATTAATGACAATGAACATCCAAATTAAGACCACAAATTTAGGTGTGTAAAAATTAAATCTGATACTACTAGATATTGATGAGGTGGTAACTCAGAGGGAATGCACACTCTGCTGGTGGAGTGCATTGGGACAGCCATTTTGGGAAATGGTTGGGCAGTGTTGTGAAGTGGAACATTTGAGGTTCCATTCCTATGTGTATGTGCCCCTTAGCAACTCTTGCTACACCAGGAGACAGACACAGCAGTGTTCACAGCTGCATCATTTGTAAGAACTAAAGTTGAGGCCAGCCCTAATGTCTCGTACAGAAGAATGAATAAACAAATGATGGTGTATTCTGCATGTTGATTCAAAACAAAACTGGCCTGATATTTTATTTTCTTTAAGAAAATGTTCACTTTTTTTTTCTTATGTCAAAAGGAGTAGAAAAGTTGTAGTGACATATATTTCTATACCATCCATAGAGAGATGTCACACTCCCACTCGTTTTAATCAGTTGCGGCGGCAACGCTCAAAATGCAGGGGAAGCTGGAGGCAGGGTTTTCGACCATGGCCGTTTGTGAGTCGGAGAGTAGGAGGAGAAGCAGAGCTGGCCTTCTCTGGGAACCTTCTAGTAAGATTTGTGCACTCAAGAAAACAGCATCTTGAGTTTGGTGGCGGTAATAATTAGTTAATTTTAATAATTAATAGCGGTAACAATGAACAGCAGCTACCTAAGTACTATTTCTTGAGTACTGACCGTTACCATGCCCCATTTATCTCATTTAGTCCTCACATCAGCCCTACAAGATAGGCATTATTATCTCATCATTAAAAAAATGAAGCTTTTAAGAGTTTAAGAAATTCGTTCAAGATCACACTATTAGTATTAGAGCTGGGGATTACACACAGATTTGGTTGATATCTCTCTCTTAATGTTGTCAAGTTAAAAGATTGATGCTGCTGAAAGAAAGAAAAATATCTGGAAATCGTAATAGGCCAAAGACCGTAATAATGTTTCGGGGTTCTGCTGTAGTACTGTTGTGGGTTTACTCCCTTTTTAGAGTCAGCCTGACACTGGACACTGAGAGAAGGTGTAGCTCTACAGATCTTGCGAAGTGGGCTAGCCGTTCCCTGCATTCAGCATTTATCATTTTTGTAAGTGAGTGTTACATCACCTACATTTTTTTAAATCGGCTCTGTTGGGCAATGATATTACTTCATGTTTTAAAAACCTTTGAATTTAAGTTTTGAGCAAATAACTCATACTCATGGTTCAAAACCAAAAATTCAAAATGTGAGAAATATTCCACATTATGTATACTGCATAGCCCCAGACCACCATCATGCAGAATTGCCATATTACCCCATGTAGAAGACGCTCCCATGTATAAGACACACCTTAATTTTGGGGCCTGAAATTTGAAAAAAAATGTATCACATAAAGTTATTGGACTCAAGTTTTATTCATCATAAAATTCATACAACTCCTCATCACTGTCAAAACTCCCAACCATTAGCTTGTCCTCATCTGTGTCTGATGAATCACTGTCTTCATATATTGCCTCGTCCTCAGTTCCATCTATGGCATTTGAAATGCCACACTTCTTAAATGACTTGACAACGATCTACAACCACTGTGTAAGATGCACCCAGTTTTTAGACCCCAAATTTTTCGAAAAAGGGTGCGTCTTATACATGGGGAAATATGGTAAGCATTCTTAGTTGCTTGTGTATCCTTTCAGCAAATATGAATGTAGATTATATTCCTCTTTTGTTAACACAAAAAGCATACTATTTTGAACTTTGCATGTTTTACTCAACAACTTATAGTTCTTTCCATGTAAAATGTAGAGACCTTCCTCTTTTTTTTTTTTTTGATAGCTGCATTGTAATGATGGACCGTATTTTATTTAACCAGTCCGCCTCTGCTGGGCACTTTCTCTCTCAAATGTTTGCTGTTATAAACAGAAAAATATGAACATGCGTCATCTCATATGTATGCACGTATCCCTATAGAATACTTCCTTCCTAGAGGAATTACTCGGTTTTTAATTTTGAAGATACTACTACTGACTTACCTCCATGAAATTCGCCCCAACTGCCATTTCCGCCAGCATTGCGCTGGCGCTTCAGCACCCTCAGAGTCTTGATGCCAGTCATTTGCTGTCAAACTTTTTGAATTTTGGCCATCTGAGGGGTAAAAATTGTTTTAATTTCTATTTTTTAATGTCTATTTTTCTCGTGGGCAAAGTGGAGCATCTCTTTGCTGGGGCCGTTTACATATTCTTTTGTATATACTGCCTTTTCCTAGCCCTTCCTCATTTACTTCTCTGGTTAGGTAATTTCCAGTGGGCATCTGGGAGGCATCTATATATATATGTGTGGATATATGTGTGTATACATATGTAATATTAGCCTTTCTTGATAGGAATTGGAAATGTTACCCCCCAATTTATTTATTTTTAAAAAGTTCACTTTATTGAGGTATAACTGACATGCAAAAATTGCAGGATAGTTAAAGTGCACATTGTGGGGCTTTGATATATATATATATATATATATATATGTATATATATATGTATATATACATATACATACTTTATGAAAGGATTCTCTCCGTCTAGTTAACCCATCCATCACGTCACATCTCTCTCTCTCTCTTTCTCTCTCTCTCTGGTGGTAACATTTAAGTTCTATTCTCTTAGCAAATTTCAATCATACAGTGCAGCATTATCAACTGTAGTCACCATGTTATACCATCAGATTCTCAGACCTTATTCAAGTATAGATAAAAGTTTGTATCCTTTTTATTAACCTCTCCCTACAACTCCCACCCCCAGCTCCTGGCAACACTTTTCTACTCTGAGTTGGACTTTTATTTTTATTTTATTTTTTAAGAGTCCACGTATAAGTGATCCCATGCATTATGTACTTTTCTCTGTCTGGCTTGTTTCACGTAGGATAAGGCCCTTAAGTTCTGTCCTTGTTGTTACAAGTGGCAGGATTT
Source organism: Hipposideros armiger (assembly GCF_001890085.2). Taxonomy (NCBI): domain Eukaryota; kingdom Metazoa; phylum Chordata; class Mammalia; order Chiroptera; family Hipposideridae; genus Hipposideros; species Hipposideros armiger. The sequence continues at coordinate 6,889,994 of NW_017731368.1, forward strand.
CCAGCCCTTTTTATGGCTGAATAGTATTCCATTGTGTATATATACCACTACTTCGTTATTCATTCTTCTATTGATGAACCAAATGGGGAAATATTTTCCCCCAATTTATTTGTCTTTTGATTTTGTTCATGGTATATTTTTAAGCAGTTTTTCTTGTTGTTGTTTGTTTTTACTTCTTATATAATGCAGCAGTATAAATGTCAAATACATCAAACAGTAGAATTAAGAAAAAGGCCTTGGGAAAATTAAGGACCAAGGAATTGCTATAGAGAACTAGGTAAAGTCTTATGGCAGTTTCAACAGAAATATGTGTCTATTCAGCTCTTATTAATAAGCATTTATTTCGTGTCAGAAACTGGGTCCAGAAGTGGGAAGATGTTGTGGTGAGCCAAATCAGATACAGCCCTTGCCCTTACGTATTTATTTATTTATTTATTTATTTATTATTTATCATTTATTTATTTATTATTTTTTAAAGATTTTATTGGGGAGTTGGGGAAGGGGAACATTGTCTTTTTCCAGGACCCATCAGTTGCAAGTCAAGTTGTTGTCCTTTAATCTTAGTTGTGGAGGGCACAAGCTCAGCTCCAAGTCCAGTTGTCGCTTTCAATCTAGTTGCAGGGAGGGGCACAGCCCAACACCCCATGTGGGAGTCGAACCGGCAACCTTGAGCATGCGCTCTCACCAACTGAGCCACCTGGCTGGCCCTGCTCTTACGTATTTTTAAATTTACTGGGATGACCAACATTATCAGATAATAAAAAATATGTTATAAAATTGCCATTGGTAAGGGCCTTCATGTATCCTGTGCTATGAGACAGTATCGTAGAGAGATTTAAATTAAGGAAGTCAGTGGGAACTGCAGTGAATTATTCAATGTGCACAGGAGGTCGCCGGCAAGGGTGGGAGAGGAGCCACGTAGGCAGAAGGGCCGCATCTTGTTGCTGAGAGTGGTGTGTTTGAGGGACTGAGAGAAGGTTGGTGCGCCTGGTGGGGAGAGAAGGCCAGCCGAAGCTGGATGGACGGACAGGTAGATGGTGGGATGGGATTGAAGCGGGAGTAAAGGGAAGAAAAGAAAGGGCTGACGGATTGGGAGAAACTGCCTTGGATTCAGTTAGTAGAAGCTCCTAGGAAGTCGAGAAAGCGTCACAGCAGAACACACAAAGGGGGATAAGAGCAGGTTATGGTCATGGGATTGGGGTGGGGGAGGTTTAAATACTTACTTTGGAGAAGATGCAGTTAAATGTGATCATGTTTTAACTTTGGAAAAGCTATTCTGCAGATGGCGAGACTAGACAAGGAGAGGTCAGATAACCCATCTTCGGAAGCAGAAAAGGAACATGGGTTTCCATGTCCTCGGTGTTCCTGGTCCTGCTCCCGAGATGGGGCTGATGGAACAGGTGCCAGCGAATCGAGAGGTTCTTGAAGTCCCTGCGGTTCTCTGAGAAGCTCCAGGCCACAGTGATGGTGTCTTGTGCTACGGATTCCCCGGTGGCTCCAGGCTGGCTGGCTGACCAGGCTGGTCCCAGTCACTTCATCATATCTTACATGGCTGAAATTTTTGGATTTCTCTTATCACGAAATGGTGCTGTCCCATTTCTTTGGTTTACTCGTTATCAAGAAGTTATGTTCTCTGAATTCTTTAAGGAATATTGATACATTTTTACTGGTTCGTCAATATTTTCTCTGCATTTTGACCAGTGTCATATATTTGTTAGAGTGTGGCTAGGGCTATAATCAGCAACTAGAACAGAAGATGCTAACTGGCATATATGGAGCTTAGATTTTAATTTGCCTTAACCCGCATGTGTTCACAGATACAGCTCCAAATAATAGTAAGCGGAAAGGCAAAACCATGAATACATCTAAGAGAGCCACATAAATGCTAAGTGTTAAGATTTCAGTATACTTTACATGCATGTGTTATGTTCAGAACCACCTCTTTCCAGTGTTTGGTGGGAGTTGATTGGAAGTTCTTTCTGAGAAGTAGAGGTTGGCTGGGAGGAGCGATTACAGCAGAGTGGGAGAGATGGATGACGGGAAGGGAGTAGCGAGGGAGGCTGTTGTAAAGGATCCTTTTCCGGATGAAATCAGTGGACTCATTGCCATTTAGAGAGTCAGGGGGATGGGAACTTGGGAAGATGATTGGTGGGTCCAGAAACGGGGATGAAACATGGACCTAAAACTTCTAAACAACACCCTAAGTATCTAGCGTGATGGCTCAATATGACCCCTAGTTCAAGGTTGGGGACAGTTGGTTCAGAGGTTGATGTTAGATGAATGCCAGTGTTTTGAAGAGGAAATGGGTTTATTAAAAGGCAGATGTCATAAAATTACTGGACAAAAGGACGTGTGAAATCCAGATGTTCAGGTAGTGTCTACTGTTGATATCACTGGGTGTTGGAATGAAACGGTTTCTTTGGATTCATTGACTTGTCTGAGCCTCCAAGCCAGTTGAATACTAATGACAAAAATGCCAATGACTTGTGGTTCTGCTTTGAATCTCTGAAACCCCCATCTGTCCAGATGCCTTTGTTTGCCTTTCACCCATCACATGGAGAATGTGGTTTCTTTTCATGGGCCAGTGAAATCAGGGCACTGTTTTGTAATACACTGGCGGAGATAGCAGTTGTCTTATTTCCTTTTTACATACGTGTTTAGATTTTTCTAAGGCAAAAAAGGACTGCGCCTGACAAGTTGCCACAAATCTAAATGTCAAGACGATTGGGACCGTGCCCCCGGACACACTTGTCTTGGTGGCATATTTGCACAGATGCCGTCGACTCTTTTATCATGAAGGGTAATGCGTTGCACTTTCCTGTGTGCAGACTGGTGATGTACATCGAGAGAGACAGCAGGAACACCACTCCAGGCAAGGAGCCGCAAAGCAGCCATGAGTACCTGTCCAGATGCCTGGACCTCCTCATCCGTCACATCGTGCAGGAACTGCCGCGAATCCTGGGTAAATCAGAGTCTCAGCCTCAAGCCCTTTGCTGCTTACGTTTCTGCGACTTGGCTTTTAGGCGTCCCCTTCTTTTTCCTCTTGCTCGTCTGTCATTGCAGGCGAGTGCAAGGACACTTTTTCTTGGATGTGTAGTTTCAAGATTTAAATGTGCCTTTTTTATTTTCATAATTATTTTGCATCTGTGACATGATTGAGGCACAAACAGACTAAAGGTTATGTTGAGGTATCATCTGTGATAAACTGACGATTTTGGAAAATAAATGAAAGCATTTTAATTGCTTAAAATTGGATTTACGCTCTTTTGGGTAACTTTTCTTCAGATTTCTCTGCCTAGTTTTGAAGAAATAATTTTCCCTTCAGATTAGAACCATACATTTATTTATTGTTAAAATAATTTAAAAATGCATAGGCTGTTTTTTGGTTTGTTTTTTTTTAGAGGGCAGTGTTACTGGCCCTCATATGTGGGATCCGAACCAGGGCTCTCTGGCGTCCCAAGCCAGCTCTTAACCAACGCGCCACTTGGCTGGCCCTGCATAGGCTTTTGATATGAAAGTTCAAAGTTTGAAAATTTCTTTGGTTTGAGACATTTAAAATAAAAATAATAATGATTTGCGAAGGATATTATGGGTAATCCTTTATTTCGTTGTTACTTGCAGAAATTAAAACAATGTAAGGAATGTGTACATTTAGTGTAAATCCCATTCCATGCCTTTCCAGCAGATGTAGCTATAAACCAGAAATGTTTAAAATGTTAAATTTGATCCAACCCATTATGGTGAAATATACTTAGACTCTGCAATTCAGAATATTAAATCAGAGTAATGAAAATATCATCATGGTGGATTGACAGCACCTTTTTGCTCCTTGCTGATTCTTGGGGAGATATTTTGCCTGTTAATAACTGAAAATAGATCATTTCAAAAGTTATTTTGGATTGTAACCTTTCTTTAATCTTCAACCTGAAGGTTACAATGTGACCAATTTGTAGTTCAGTTTCTTATTACTAGATTCATCCTGTTTTAGGATATGATGAGTCATCCAATGAGAAGTTTTATGAATTAATCTATTTTTATTTCCATCTATTGTATTATTTAAAAATTGTGATCTATAATCTGTTCACTTCTCATTTAAAATATTTTTTTCCTGTTTACCAAAGTAATGCTTATTTGGAAAACTACAAAAAAAAAAAAAAGGAAGAAAAATCATTTCTAAAACCACCACTCTACCATACTATTTATAAATTCTATTTTAAATTTCTAGATGAGAGTTGGAGTGTATACTCATTCTCTCCCCAGAGGACACACTTTATTGTTATGATCTCAATATTTGTGAGTTAAATAACACAGTTTCTACCCACTTCTTTCATTTGGAGTGTCATTGCCTCAGTAATCCCATTAACGTGCCAGCAGTGGCCAGTGGTCCCTGAGTACCTGTGGTCTTTAACCTCCATGCACGCTCCGCAGGTGACATTCTCAATGCCTTGGCTAACGTGTCTGGCCGTAAACATCCATCAACAGTTCAAGCGAAGCAGCTGAAGATGTGTCTCCCACTGATGTCCATAGTGCTTCACCTCGTAACTTCTCAGGTACCATCTTTATAAGAAAAAAAAACAAAAAACTGTGCCTCCCTCCTTTGTAAACTGTAACTGAGAAATGCCAACTCAGACAAAACATTTCCTGTTTTTCCCCTTGCACATGGCTTTCAGGATTTAACCTATGGAAACTTTCACCACACAGGTATTTCGACCTCAGGTTGTAACAGAAGAGTTCCTTTTCAGCTATGGAACTATACTTGTGAGTAACACTTGAGTTTTTCATGTTCCTAATAAAAATGTGGCTGTCTACACTGTTTGTGGAATTTGGTGTCAGAATGAGGTAATTTTAAAATCCTTGTGGTATTTATTTGTCTCTAGGGAAGTGACCTTTTTATAGTTTTATCTGTTGACTGTAATAAAAATTGACATTTGCAGAAAAATACATTCTCTCCTGATAATGTATGTTGTTCAGAGACAGCCCCCAGGAGGGGTAAATAAGTCCACAGAAAGCACTTTCGTAGATTTTGGTATTAAGTGTCGTGAAAAAATTTAAAATAATCAAACTGAATGCTGGGAATGTAATATCATTCGCTTTGGATTACATTGTCCAATTATGTGCAGTTTCTCTAAGTTAAGCTCAATTTAACTTTTTTTTAAATTTAATTTTGATGAGATGGGTAGCAGTGAAAAGTAAATCATTGTGGTATCTTTCACTTCAGGTTTTGCTTGCAAAAAAATAGTCCCTTTGTTCCGATTGTGGCTCATGAGTTATGTTACCTTTTTCCATTGCCTGGCATCCTTAGAATATATGTCATTGATAAAACGGGAGCTATTCGGAGGGAAAGCAGAGACATTTGTCACACAGCATCCCCAGTCTTTGTTATTAATAATAAACACTGAACTGAGATCTTAAAAATGCCATAGAGGTATCTAGTTAAAGTGAAGTAAACACCTCAAGTTTATGGTTAATTTGGATTTAAAAAAAATTATTGTCACCTGCAAGTGGGAATATGATTTTTGAGAAGGTTCATCATGGGGTGAAGTGTGAAGCTTGGAAACACAAATGTTGAATGCAGGTCACTGAGTTTTAGTATGAAGTGTGCTCAGGCAATGTGGTAGGGGTTCTTTGGCGCTCAATTTCAACTGTTTATCATCCTAGCACCTCGAATCCCAAGCTCTACAAAGTATATAATTTTGGTTATATACTTATGAGTTTGCAAATTATTAGAATTTTGTTTACCACCTTCTTTAATTTGCTTTTCAATCTGTTTTTAAGTACACCACGGGTATCATTTTAGCATGACTGTAATTCTGTATTTATAATTCCATTGTACTATATTTTGATGGCCGAAGGTAGTAATTGTGCCCTTGCAGCCCACCTTGCAACATCTTGGCACAGTATTTCTTTGGGAGAGGTAAGACTGTCCTGTGTTTGTTCTCTTATTTTTTTCTCATGTGCAGTACTTTTCTCTGCCTACATCAACTGGGTACGCTTTAGTCTTTCAAGGAACTACCAAGTGTCTCCAATATGAAGGTCTTGATGGACTTTCAGGAAGAACATACACATGTTTTAGGGAGAACTCCTCTGCTCCACGGAATGCTATCTTGAGAAACAAAATGGGGGGCACACTGAAGAATAGTGTCGTCATCTCCCAGGAGTGAGATCTTCTGTGAGGGTGGGGGAGTGTTTTGTAGGGCCTTCTTAGCATAGGTCCTTTTAGGGAATGGAAAATAACTTGCCTCATTCAAAGATAATTACGATATTGGAAAATCTTTATCAGTTTTTTCCCTTATAATGTCACTCAAGTAGATGGAGTTCAGGCAAATAAAATGGAAAATAGTCTTCAGACTATTTTCCTAGTTTGAATCATGGCCAGTCCCAGCATTCTTTTGTTATTTATTTATTTATTTATCACATCTGTTATTTGGCCTTAGCTGTGTATTCATCTTTCTCATACTCAATGTTGATGGCATTGATGAAGTACTAGTAAAAGGGGAGAAGCATTGACTAAAATTAATTCTCAGGATTTAGTTATCTACCCAGTTCTGGTGCACATTCTTATGAACTGTTGAGTGTTGGCTGTTGCTTTTATGAGTTTATTCATGATCTATCCAGAAGAGGCCAAAAAAGGATTGAAGTCCCAGTGCCCTACTGATGTCACAAGGTACAGTCCAGTCTCCCAACATCTTACAGCCCCTCAGAAATTCACAGTGCAGAGGCCTATTATAGCCTCTTGAGTTTTTGGCTTTCAAAGAACTTGCTTTAATTTTGCTTAAACAAAGATTTCCTAAACTTGTTTGAGAGTTTTTGTTTTTGCTTTGGGCCGCACAGCTCTAAATGTTCTGTAGACCAGTCTACACGATGACTTTGTGAAATTGCCCAGAGCATAGTACATCTCTTCCCGGTGGTCTGAGGAAGCAGCCCATTCATATGTATGTACTTAGCACTGTGTTCTGAAAACCTTATTGGTCCATTAGAGATAAATATACCATTTTTAGTGTTTATCAAGATGGACCTGGTAGAGTAGCTACTGTACTATGGTAGGTCTATTGTCCTTTTATATTTTATAAATATGCCTTAATTTGAAGTGATTCAAGCTTGGTTCACCTTTAGTAACTGTACCTGGTAGCATCAAGCTGCTGCCAAGAACCTCTTGGGTTTCTGCTAAAGCTGCTCTCCAGAAGCTGCTGGGCTGCCTCGGGTGGGTGTGGTGGGTGTGGAGACGGCAGTCAAGGTTGGTGTGATCGCCTCTCATTAGAAGAGTTGTCAAGGAGCAGGAAGGTGGGGGCGTTGGAATTGTGCGTCCCATTGGCTTCAGTTTTCATACTGGCACCAGGGCATGGTTTGCATGTTGTATATAGACATCCTTTATTTTGGGGGTAGAAAAATTCAGGATACTTCTTAAATATGGAGGCATGATTATATGAATTAACTTTTTGTAAACATTTTTTTCTCAAGTAAAATCAAGTCTTGATCTCCTATTTTAAAGAGGCTAGTGTTTGGAAATTATTTAGCAGGGTGCTTGTAAACCATTATTAAGCTTTCAAAGGCTCCAGGTGAAAGACTACACAGCTGATAATTGCTGTTTTCACTTCTTATTGGCAAAGCAATGTGTCATCATACCTGTCTCCCTCTCCAGTAAAAAAAAAAAAATTAAAAAAAAATCTGGGGATATTTTCAGCAGTAAAGCATCTGAGCAAGTGTGATGGGGAAATTCTGTGGTGAATACCATAGTTCTTTTGGGCCCCCATTGAATTGGGCTGGGAAACAGGAAGTAATGACATTGAGGAAATATGTTCGGGAGCTCATGATGTGTATTAGCCTAATGTTCACTATGTTTCTTGTGTCCTTTGAAAAGGCTCTTGATTAACGAGCTAAGGAAGAGAACTTGATTGTGTTTTTTCTTAAGTTCTGACCTCATGAGCTTATAAAAGTGCGATAGTTGTGTGGTTATAGTTCTCTACAAAAAGGTGTAACGATTCAAATTTTCAAATAAAAGAACAAAAATCATGATAAAATTGTACTGGTAGATTTTCATATAAGAATATAATTATAATCTCCATCATTCATGAACATTTACTTATCCTAGGAGGACATTGAGATAGTTATTAAAAATCATACTTCCTGCCCTCCGCAGATTTTTATTTTAAGTGAATGTTGCTTTGTTGATAGATTTTTTACTTCGGATGTAGTAATAAAGCAGAGAGCATGCACTCTTATAGTTTAAAAAATATCCATGTAATTATTGATTGTCACACAAATATTCTTATTTGAGGTTTTCTTTTTTCCTTTTTTTCTTTTTTCTTTTTTTTCCCCAAACCATGAATTTATATACCCAGTTTGCTATTATAGCTTATTTTCAGCTTCTTCAAAGTAGTACTGAATAATATTGAATAGTATTGGCCTGGCCTCCAGATACAGCTTTCCACTTTCCCCTCTAGATGGGGCCATTTTCTGCCCCACGCTCCATCCGGTGAGCCTCGTTGTGGGGCGGGTGTCCATGCTTTTTGCCCCTCCGCCAGAACTCCCAGCTTTGAAGCTCGCACCATCAGAAGACAGCCCGTGTTACTGGCTGTGCTGCCGTCATTACAGATTTCTGGGTCTTTGCCCCTCATCCGTCAGAATCTTGCTGCATCGGGCGTACTGTCAGTCTGCATACCATTATTGAAGAATCGATATCCCTGTGAAGGGTCTTCCCTACCAGCTCCGCCCCCAACCACCTCTCTCCCCAAGAGCTTGTCTTTCCCTCCCACAGCTGCCTACACCCATGAGCTTCTTTTCATCATCACACTCTCTGGCCAGCACCCCTCATTTTCAGCTCACTTCCTCTGCTCCCCATCTCCAATAGCCCTTTGATCACTCTGAGACTTAAATTTGTCTTCACGCTTGCCCCTGCCCATCCTGCCCTCTTGTGACACTTTTCTCTCTTCTCAGCTTAGAGTCCCTGGTCCAGCCCCCATCACTGCCTCGCATACACATGAAACGCCCTTTCCTGGCTCTCCTCCATGGTCCTGCCCTGGCAAAGCCGAATCCTGGTTCAGTGTAATTCTCCACCTACCCTACCCCTGCATTGAGTGGTTAAACATGGCTGGAGAAAAACTCAGTGAAAATAACTGGTCTCACTTTAAGTTCATGACTGCTCGTCTCCAGTGAGCCCTCTCTGCAGACTGGCGCATCCAGTTCATTTTCCGAAGGTGTTCACCTTTCCGCTCACCTAGCCGACCCTGCACACAGTCCCTTCTCTCCATGAATCCGCAGTGCCTTCCACTCTGTCCTTGCCCCCATCTGATTAATTCTCATTACACTGAGAAGGAAGAAGAAGAAATAGATCTAAAAGACATTAAAATTGGTAAATCAGTGAAACATTTTAGGGGGTTAAAAAAAGTAAGCGGGCAGTATAAGAATGAAAATCAAAGAAGCCTATAGTGTCACCTTCTAGATAACCCTTGTTGACGTTACCAAAGAAAACAATTAATACATGTACCTGGTTTGAAAATTCCAACAGTGCAGAAAGGGAGAAGTGATAGCACGCCTCCCGAGCGAGCCTGAGCTCAGGCAGGCCTGCCTCTGAGCAGAGTTGGGGTCCTGCAGGGAGGCACCGCCACAGCATGTGGGGACGCAAACGAGAAAATGGGGTTGGGGTCGGAGGTATCAGGAGGGCCTCAGCACAGTGGGGAAACGTGAAGACAGGCCTTGAGCTAAACTACGGCTTCATGATGCAGTTTGCACTCAGGGTGGCTGAGGCTGGACTGCCCTTTGAGACAACTATTAATATTTCACTTGATAAGGTGCCATTCTCAGTCCAAGGGAGTGAGAATATGGCATAGTATTGGAAATGGTAGGTATCAATTGAATTATCCTCATTTGCGCTGGTTGACTTTTCTGTGCTTATAATGCTACTGCAGGGGTCGGCAAACTGCGGCTCGCGAGCCACACGCGGCTCTTGGGGTACGTACATGAGGCTCTGCAGTAAAATTGAAAATGAAAATAAAACTATCATAGTTTCATTTATAAAAATGTTAAGGGTATTATTCACATAATGGTGATTTCACTTGTTTTATGGCTCTCAAATAATTTTTAAATTGTTGTGAGGCACAGGATTGGCTCTTCCATCTCAAAAGTTTGCCGAACCCTGTGCTACTGAATTGATTCCATACTTAAATCTCATCGATAGTGATTTGTATGTTTAAAAATGGTTATAGTTTATAATGTATTAGTGTATATACTATTCCATATGATCATATTTTAAAAATATTTTTATTGTGTTAATAGTACATATATTTAATGCCTTCCATGAGTTATTCGTTAAGAACAGTACATGGTTTGGGGCAAAACATTTTATTTCAGAGTTACTTTGAAATCTCCATTTATTAAAATTTTTGTTTTTTGCAGAGTCATATTAAATCGGTAGACTCAGGAGAAACTAACATAGATGGAGCTATAGGTGAGTAGGTCATGGACATTTTATGCTCTTGATTGAGGCACTTTGACATTGTGATTTTGAGCATGTAAATAAGCACTGGTAATAGTTAACTGTGTTCCTAGGACTGACGGCATCGGAAGAATTTATCAAGGTCACGTTGTCGGCTTTTGAAGCAATAATACAGTATCCTGTTTTATTGAAAGACTATTGTTCTACGGTGAGTTCTGCAAGCTTTTGACACAGACACTTTTTCGTGTACTTGGGAATTCTGCATACTGTAGAAATCCGAGTGTATGCATATATCACAATTTACTTGTTTACTTTTGACAGACATTAGATTGTTTCTAGTTTTTGGCATTTACAAATACATTGCTATGGATATTCTTGTTTATGTGATTTGCTTTACATGAGGGTATTATTTTTAGGGTATGTACTTAGGGATGGAATTAGTGGTTATAAGGTATATGTAAATTCAGCTTGTGTACAAAATACCATAGTGTTTTCCAAAGAAGCGGTCCCAGTTTACAGTCACATCGGCAGTGCAAGCACCTAATCTCATCCTTCCCAACTCTTGTTTTTCAGACTTTTTAATAGATGGGTATATAGCCGTATTTCACCATAGGTTTAAATTTCTGTGTGATCAAGACTGTTAATGAGGCTGAGTAGTTTTTCAAATGTTTTTTGGCCATTTGGGAATACTCTCTTTATGAAGTGCGTGTTCAAATCTTTTTTTGATTTTGTTTTTTATCTAGTTTTTAAAATTTGTTGCCATAAAAAAGTTCATAATATTTTTCTTGCCATCTTTTTTAAGTGTCTTTATCATCTAATAATATCTTTTTTTAAAATTTTTGTGATTTATTGTTATTTCCTTTTCTGTTCTTAAGCAATCTAACTGGAGGTGTGTTACCTTTTTTATCGGAACCAGTCAGTTTCAGTTTTGCCAATCTCTATTGTATGTTTATTTTCTATTTCATTAATTTCGGCTCTGATCTTTGTTGTCTGTCTCCTTTCTTTGATTTATTTTTCATTCTTTTTTTTTTTTAGATAAATATTTAGTTTGTTGATTTTTAAAAATTATTTTGTTCTTTCTAATATATGCGTTTAAGATTATGTCTCCTAAATACTGCTTCCGCTGCATTCCGCAAGTTTCAGTATGCGGCATTTTGGTATCTTTCAGTCAAAATATTTGCTTTCCCTTATGGGTTAATTTTTTGAGGACCCTCCATACTGTTTTCCATAGTGGCTGTACCAGTTTACATCCCATCAGCAGTGCACAGGGGTTCACTGTTGCCTACATCCATGCCAGCATCTATGTCTTCTCTTCTTGGGGATGGCCATTCTAACAGGCATGAGGTGATATCTCGTAGTTTTAACTTGTGTTTCCCTGATGACTAGTGATGTTGAGCATCTTTTCATGTACCTGTTGGACTTTTGTATGTCTTTGGAAAAATGTCTGTTCAGGTTAGCTGCCCATTTTAAAATTGAGTTATTTGTTTTTTTATTCTTGAGTTATATGAGTTCTTTATCTATTTTGGAGATTGACCCCTTATGAGATATACGGTTTGCAAATATGTTTTCGCATTCCATAGGTTGTCTTTTTACGTGGTTGGTGGTTTCTTTTGCTCTGCAGAAGCTGTTTAGTTTGATGTAGTCCCACTTGTTCATTCTTGATTTTGCTGCTTGTGCTTTAGGCGTCATATCAAAAAATAAAATGGTTAACAAGGTCCATGTCAAGCAGCTTATTCCTCTGTTTTGTTTTAGGAGTTACATGGTTTCAGATCTTTTTTTTAAGTCTTTAATTCATTTAATCCATTTCATGTTGATTTTTGTGAGTGGAGTAAAATGCGGGTCCAGTTTCATTCTTTTACATGTGAAGATCCAGTTGTCACAGCACCATTTATTGAAGAGACTATTTTTTCTCCAGTGAGTATTCTTGGCCCCCTTGTCAAATAGTAGTTGATCAGATATACTTGGGTTTATTTCTGGGCTCTTGATTTGTTCCATTGGTCCATTTGTCTGTTTTTATGCCAGTGCTTGACTGTTTTGATGACTATAGCTTTATAGCATAGCTTGAAATCAGGGAGCATGATGCCTCTTGCTTTGTTTTTCTTTCTCAGAATTTCTTTGGCTGTTCAGGGTCTTTTGTGGTTCCTTATAAATTTTAGGAGTGTTTTTTTCTAGGTTTTTTTTTTTTTCCCCCCCTGTAAAAAATGGCATTGAATCTATAGATGGCTTTTGGTAGTATTGACATTTTAACAAGATTCTTCCAATTCATGAAACTTCCTGTTCTTTAAGTAAAATACAGACCTTATCCTACTCAACTGCAATTAGTCTATACATTATATATATATATATATATATATATATATATATATATATATGTATGTTACTTTTGCCTGATATTTTAAAGTCTGTCTTGTTCATTTCTCTCTTTTTAAACTTATTATTAAATAATAAAATAACACTCACTATTATTGCTACTATACTATAATGTTCATTTAGATTTACCCACATATTTACTACTTTTTTTTGTTTCTATTTTTCCTTCTTAGTTCTCACTTCTTCCATCTGACTTCACTTATTTCTGACAGAAGTACCTTGGTCACAGTTCTCCTTATCTTGGGTGTGTTGGTGGCAAACTGTTTGATAAAGTCATTGTTTCTTGAGGGAGATTTTTCTCCTGGATATTAAATCTAGGTTTGCAGTTATTTTCGTTATTGTTTAGTACTGTGAAGATGTTATTTCATTAGCTTATGTTCTGACTGTTGCTATTGAGAAGTTAGCTGATAGTCTGTTTTTCCTGTGAAAATCTCTGTTTCTTGTCCCCTTTTAAGACTTTTTTTGGGGGGTGAGAAGAAGAGGATTTTTGGTTTTCTGTAGACTCACTGTGATTTTACTAAATGTGAACCTTCTTTATTCTGCTCAGGCTTCTCTGTGCCTCTTGAATCTGGGGATCGTCCTTTTTCATAATTTCTGGAAAATTCTCAGCCATCATCTCTGCTTATTCTCTCTATATTTTGTTCTGCCATCTTCAGCAACTCAGATCACATGTACATTAAGCTTTCTCACTGTATTTTCTGTACTTCTTATTATCTTTCTATTCCATCTTTTTTTCTCTCTCAGTGTTATATTCTGGATAATTTTGTTTGTATTCTGGATCATTAATTTTCTGCCTTCCTTGTGCAGTCTGGTACCAAATATTGCCATTGAGTTTTTAATGTTGGTTATTTTTCATGTAGAAGAAGTTCTGTTATCACTAGAAATTCTGTTTGTCTATTTTTTTCAGTTTACTATATTGCTTTTTATAATTTTCTGTTCCCTATGTATCTATTTCCCAGTTTGTGATCTACTAATTCACATTGATTAGATGTAGCTGTTTCTACTGTGTGTGATAATACAGCATCAGAAGACTGGGGTGTGATGTGGTGTCTGTTATACATGGTTCGTGTCCATGTCATCTTGTTTTCTTGGAGACCTTCCTAATGTTTCCTGTTTCTTGGTCGTTAGGCATTTCCTGAAGCCTCTTGTTGATGTTCTGTCCTCCAAGAGCCTTCATGATAGTTCGGGGCTCTGCTAGTCAGGGCTACCTCAGACTAAGCTCATTAGTACCTGTTTTTTTTTTTAAGAGATTTTATTGGGGAATTGGGGAAGGGGAACTGTGTTTCTCCAGGACCCATCAGCTTCATGTCAAGTTGTTATCCTTCAATCTTAGTTGTTGGAGGGCGCAGCTCAGCTCCAACACCAGTCGCTGTTTTCAATCTAGTTGCGGGGGGAAGGGGGGGCAGCCCACCACCCTATCGTCCCACCATGCCACCATCCCACCATCTCATGCGGGAGTCGAACCGGCATCCTTGTTGTTAAGAGCATGCGCCCTAACTGAGCCATCGGGCCGCGCTCGTTTGCACCGTTCTGCCAATCCCTGAGACTGTAGGTCTGAGACCGCAACTCCCACAGCAGCTTTCCCAGCGTTGCCCGGGAGCGCGAATGCAGGTGCAGCACTAGGTTTCGTTTCACTTACTCTGAGAGGGTGATGCCTGCTCCTCAGCGCCCCCGCTCTGTGTGGGAGACTCAAGCCCTGGATTCTGACCTCTGTCTCTCACCCCAGGGGCCCTACAGGATGCATTTGTAGTGTTCGTAGATGCCTCCAGGCACAGTCAAAAAACTGTGCTGAGATAATGGGATACAAATGCTCTTACTGTTAAGGCTTTCATGGGTCTGCAAGTGCCCCCACCCTTTTTAAATATTTTTAAGGTTTTGTTCTTTTATAGTGTATCTGGCATTTTAAATTGTTTTCAGTGAGAGAGTTAACCCAAATAACCATACCCACTATTACCAGAAACCCTATTTGTTATGGTCACTTTCTGAGCAATGATTTCTTAGTCTTCCGTTGAGATAGTACTTGCTTAAGTGTTGGCTTATTGATTCTTTTCTCTAACGAGCAGTAACTCCATGGATAATTTGTTGCGATCCAGTAGTTACAAATATCTCTACTTAACATTAATATAGATATTTAGTTTATTTTCTAATCATGAAATGCTATCATAATAATCACTGAAACCACAAAATGTATTATGATTGGAAAGGTATCATTGCAACTCCTGGGCTTCATAAAAATATTGTTTTAATGCTATCACTCATGGGAAATCCTCTAATTACCACTTCTTGAGCATGACTGGAATACATGAAGTTGAAGATTCAGCCCTCCAAGGAGCATAACATTGCTTGAAATGCTGCACAAACTATGTTCAAGTCTGCTAATCAATACTTATTGTGCGGAAGTGGTTACATGCATTTAATTCTTGCTGAGCACAAGTGCTTACCTCAGATTTTTCCCAGCGTTTAGAGCATTTAGTACCTCAGAGTTGGAAATCATCAGTGTGGCCTACAGAGCAGTTAGAAATACCACAATGACTTGATTTGTACAGAGAATTTGTTTCATTCGTGGTGGTTCAAAAAATGTTATAATAGCAAAGGGCAAAATAAAGGTGATTCTTGATTAGGAGGTTCTGGTAATATACATGTTGCCTAAAATATATTTTAATTTCTTTAGATAACAAAGTATCATGATTCATTTGCATTAAGTTTAAAAACAGACAAAACTAATCAATTAGAAGTAAGGAGAGTGGTTACCCTTGAGGCAGGCAGAGCCTGGAGGCTTTGTAATCTGGTCATGTCCTTTTTCTTTTTTGGTCTAGGAGCTAGTTACATGAGTGTGTTCATATTGTGAAAGTTAACAGAGATACATACCTAGGATTAGTGCAGCTTTGTGTATGTATGTTATAGTAAATTAAAAAGCTTAAATATGAAAATATTTTTAATTAAAAAGAAAACAGTGTGTAGACCTTGGTAACAAAGCCTTTTTTATTTTTCAAAGTTAATTTATATGAATTAGCAATCTATCTGTCTATTAATCATTGCTATGGACTCATATTCTGTGTTAGCTTCGCATAGCTGCTGTAACAAATGACCAGAAGTTTAGTGGCTTAAAACAATACAAATTTATTGTTTTACAGTTCTGGAGGTCAGAAGTACACTGGGTCTCTGGGGCTAAGATCAAGATGTCAGCCTACCTGTGTTCCTTTTGGAGGTTCTAAGGGGAAACTGTTTCCTTGCTTTTTCTAGCTTCTAGGGTCTGCCTGTGTTCCTTGGCTCCTGCCCTCTTCTTCCACCTTCAAAGCAGCACACACAGCATCTTCCCCTCCCCTCCCCCCTCTTTTGTTGTCACATCCCCCTCTCTGACTCTGGCCCCTTTTTCTCCCTCTTATAAGAACCCATTCTACTACAGCAGGCCCTCCCGTGTAATCCAGGAGAAACACTTCATCTCAAGATCCTTAACTTAGTCACTTCTGCAAAATCCTATTTGCCCTGTAGGGTAACAAATCAATAGGTTTTAGGGATTAGGGTGTGGACATCTTCTACAAACATTCTGCCTGCCACAGATTCAGATTTTTATCATTGGCTTCATTACTGTAATTATTACCCAGATTTGGCCAGTGTCAACCCTTTCAAGCTGCCTCCTGTGTTCCTGAGACATACCCCAGCATTTTTTGAGCGATTCTTCACCTTCTATTACAACAGGCTATTCTTGCCTCACTTTGTCAGCGCCCTGCCCAGGCCCTGGGAGCAGTCCTTTCTCTGAGGAGCCCTGGTTCCCTTTTGTGGGAAATGGCACGAGAGCCCACAGTCAGGGAACTCAGTGTGCGCCTATCTCCTGGGATATAGCTTCTAGGCCCTTCCAAGAAACAGAGCTAGAAAATATATACCTGTATATACACATATGAACACACAGTTACCCACTCATACATGTATTTACATGCATGCACACATGCGCATATTTTGAAATCATGAGTGCACACCAATATCCCCAAATATAATCCATCCCTACATGGTTCTCTCGTGCCTTCCCCCGTACTGTATTTGTGTGGCCCTCCTTCCTTTGTCACAGTTCTGGCTTCCAACAGCATCAGCACACGTTCTCATTTGCTTAATCCTGTAATACACCGGAAATTGTTCCAGAATTGCTTTACCCAAACCAGCACAGAAACAGACCTGATGAAATCAGGATTTGTTTGCAGGATTCCCTCCACCTCTCCACCTCGCAGATATCACCCAAGCAGGACTGGGGGTGAGGAGTGAATACAGTGTTCATAGGGTACCTGGGTCAGTCCCCCTCCTCCCCTCTTAATTAGTGTGGTTATAATATTCATTTGAAATACAGTTTATTTGTTTTCAGTTTGCTTTCAGTTTTAGGTCTTTTTCCCCCTTCCTATCCTTTCAGGTTTTATTGTTTTGAATATGCAGAAGATTAACTTGATTTCAAAAGTCAGAACTATAGAGAAAATGTATTCAGAGGAGTGTCACTCCCTTCCCCTGGGTGTAGATCCCTCCGGCTCCATCACTGCTCCAGGTACCTTCCCCAGTCTTAGAGGTAACCAAGTTCATTGTTTTCTGGCATATCCAGTTAATGTTTCTTTTTTGCAAAGAGAATATGTTTTCTTATTCCCCCTTCTTTCTTAGACAAAAGGTAACATATTGCTCTTTTGCACCGTTGCTTTTTCAGTAAATAACAGATGTTGGAAATTACCTTGTGTCAGTTCGTGGAGACCTTCGGCCTTCTTCATTAGTGCAGATAGTAATGCATTGTGCTTGTGTACACCATAAGTTATTCAGCCCATCTCCTGTGTTTGGTCATTTCAGTAGTTCCTAATATTCTTCAATTTCTCAAACTTTTTTAGTGGAGCATGATGTTTGTGCTTCAAGTGATGTGACCTCACTTAATGGAAGACGATAAACAGAACACCCCTGGTTCTTAGGATTCTTGTACAAATATCTAGATGTACTTTTAACTATAAGTTTATTATGTGAAGTGGAGCTAGGACAGGTTAACACTGATGGGCCACCACCCAGGTGTGGAGATCTTTACCTGTACAGGTCATTATTTCATTGGTTTGGACAGCAAGATGGTGCCGTTGGGCTGTGAATAGTTTCTTTTGCCTTTTTATCAGTCTAGATACAACAAATACATTCTTTAGATCAGGAATGAATTCAGTTGTAAACAACGGGAATTTTGTTTGTTGTCGCCAAAATAGTTAATCAGATGAGATGGCAGTTTTCAAAATTAGACTGTGGAAGAACTTTGTTCTTTCTTCATTGTCCGTTTTCATTTGGGGGAAGAGCTTGTTATAGTGGAGGTTTCAAATCGTATTGGATTGTGCTCTGTCTGATATAGCTAGGAAATCATAGAGGTGGTGTACAGTGAATTTACATTTTTTGAATCTATTTCTAAAAATAACCAAGATTAATTTGTCATAGCTCTTTGATGTATTTGATGAAGCATGAGGACTATGTGTCTCTTTTTCCCCCAAAATTTTGATTTTGATCGTTGTTTATCTTAAACTTGAGTAATGATCACCAGCTCATATATTATTAATTTGATGGTTTAATGTCAACCCATGCATATCAGAGTTTGCATTATACGCTAAAGTTCCTTTCATGAATCATGATGGTTTTGATAAATTACTGTTTTGATGATCATAATGTCATTTTGACCTGAGGACTTTTTCAGAATTAAATGAGCTTGGTGGTTTATTAAATGTCATGCAGACTTTAAATCCAGGATAAAATTAGCTGTTGATTTTCTTTTCACTCCTTTGATTAGTGATTCTGTCAGTGGAAAAAAGCATCGATAGTGGTTGATAGTGGTTTTGTGTTTGCAGAGATTTGAACCGCGTCTTTAACATCTTTTCTCTTAGGTTGTTGATTATATCCTGCCACCCTTGGTCTCCTTGGTTCAAAGCCAAAATGGTAAGTGACCACATCAATGAGAATTCCATCAGTTCCACATTCTGTTTTCATTCTATCTCCATGTAGTCACATTCTTGGCATTTTTCCCCCCTTTCAAGTGGAGTGGAGACTCTTCAGCTTGCGGTTGCTCTCAGAAACCACATCTCTGCTCGTGAACCAGGAGGTTGGGGATGGCAGGAAGGAGGCGAAGGTCGATTCTGACAGCAATCTTTTGGCGCTCATCAGAGATGTCTTACTTCCCCAGTAAGTACTGTGCACTGCAGTCACCCACACAGGGGTAGGATGTCCAGGATGCTGCTCTAAAGCCAGGTCCCTGGATGGCACCAGGGCCTCGGTGTCCTTATAGTCATCACGTCCTGTGCTGATGCACTCAGTGTAAAGGGGTCTAGACGCAGAGGCAGCAACCACCACGCTGAATAGGAACCAGTGGGATCTTAGTCCATTTTTAAAGCTTTTTCTGTTTTCCACAAGCACATGACTGAGTTAAAGGTGTTCATGACTTGAGGGATGAGGTTTATTATTCAAGGTCAACATTACAAGACCACTGGAAGATGAAATTGGGACTTTTCCTGGCACTACTCAGAAATAGTAGAGATGGAAAGAAACCTTCCTTCCCCACAAACTCTTGGAATGGAAATTAAGTTTAGCTACACACACACACACACACACACACACACACACACTCACACTCACACATATACGTATATATGTATATGTATATGTGTATATATATATACACACACACACATATATACGTATATACGTGTATATATACATATACATATATATATATATATATATATATATATATATATATATATATATATATACATATATACATATATATATATATATATATATATATATATATATATATATATATGAGAGAGAGAGAGAGAGAGAGAGTGAGTGAGTGTCATGGTGGAACAAGTAATGTATTAACTAACAGAAAGAGGTTATCTTTTTCCTTTTATTCCATTGCTCACATAGCAAACATGCAGTAGGATGACCATGGAGATCCAATCTCAATGCGTTTTGTACAGTAACATGCTGGCTGTACAGGCTTGCAGCCAAGGAGCAATAGCAGGCTCCACCATCCAGCCCAGCTGTGCAGTGGGCGCACCACCTTGGGTTGTAAGACTGCACTCTGATGTTTGCACAAGGATGAGATGGCCTAACAGTGCCTTTCTGTGAACGCATCTCTGCCGTTAAGTGGCACGTGACTGTATGAGAGTGTATGTGTGTGGTTTGTGTTTATGTGGGTAAATATAAGATTAGAGCCTTGTGTCATGGGGTTAATTCATGCTTTCTGTGCCATCTTACACTTGTAAACTATTTTTATGTAATCATATGCATTTTTTTGATAAGAAGGTGCCTAAAAATGTAGTTTCTGTGCAAAATACGATTTGGAAAATACATGCTTTGGGTGTCTGCTGTCTGACAACTTGCAGAGAAGTATGTTTCAGGGCCTGAGATACCTTCCCCAGCAGGGACAGCATTTCCTGCAGCAGGACTTCACAGTGGAGTCCATAGCCTGTTAACACGAGTGTGAATTGGAAATAAAATGTCTTCATATCTGAAGGTTGCGCACTTTTGGGGCAACAGCTTGTAAAATAAAAAGTGCTAACTCTCATTCAGCGCTCCTGTTTTATTCATTTGAGCTGGAATACATAAAATGTATTCGGTTTAATGTGCATTTTACCTTTTCTAGAGATGGGGAATTAAAGGGGAAAATACAAATGTAAACCATATGGCAATTCAAGAAAAAAAAGTAGTGTAGATGAGTTCAGGTTTTTATTAAGCAACTTGAAATGCACTTTGGATAATGGTATGGGATTTATTGGGATGTGATTGGGATGTTTGCGAAGCCTGTGGACTGAGGCTGATGTGAGGTGCAGGGCTCTGCATTTCATTCTCTAAGCCTCAGCTTTCTCGTCTGTAGAAGGAGGGTAACACTACCCAACTCCAGAGAAAATTGTGAGGATTCAATGGGATACTTCTTGTAAAACATTTGGCGTAGTGTGTGGGACATAGTACACACTTGACAAATGATTAGCATTATTGTTATTATCAGGCCCATTATTATAATCTCTCCTATTGCCCTTTAAAATGAAGATTGTAGTGGTACAGTAATGGCAACAGTACTTACTTCATGGACGTGAAGTGGCCTTTAAATACAGAATGCGGATTGTGCATACCTGGCATATATATAGTAAGGGCTCAGGAAGTGTTATGTAAAAATTTTACAAAACAAAAGATAAGTAATATATTCATTTCACTTTGACTCTGGAAAACTGGAAACCTTTGCAAGGAGTTTGGTCTTTGAAGATAGTACTCAGTATTATAAGTTCGGAAAACTCATGTTCTCCATTGAGCATGTAAATATAATGGCTGAAAATTATGATGTTTCCAGAGTTTATGGGAACTATGTGGCATCTGCTGCAATTTGGTAAATGCGGTGTTCCCCTTTATGCAAAGGCAGTAAGGTCCCCCAGTGGAAGTCTGAAACCTAGGATAGCCCTGAGCCGTAACCCACTTCTCCAGCTCTGCTGGATGTGCGGCGGTGGCTTCTTCATCGGCAGATGCAGCCTCTCCAGTAACTTCTGTATTTTTCAGTCCAAACCTATTCCTGTATCTGTGTAACCAGCCCGTGCTTGCTAAGTGGCTTGGTGTCACTGGTTTCAGGGGTTCCCTTGCTGATACAGACTCAGTGCTTTCTTGTACAACCTACTGCCATCACCTGGAACACGTTTTCTGTTCATGTCCTCCATCCATAAATGTAATATTTTTTCCATCTTAACTAAGCACTTCTCACTCACTGTGGCCGTAACTTGCAGTTTGAGGTGTGACAGCAAAAGCAGCACAGATTTTTTTTTTCTCCTTCACAATTTTACAGGTACATGATTTGTTCTTTCTTATCTCTTAGTAACCTCAGCATACGTGGTTTTTTTTTATTAAGTCAAGAACTTTCACTTTTTAAAATTTTATTTTATTTTTTAGCTGAGCCATCCTGCCTTTTTTCACTTAAAGGAAGCACTTTACAGCTTGTCTTCGGCATGTCCAAGTTGCCAGCATCACTACTCTTGCACTTTGGGGCCATCATTAAGTAAAATAAGGGTTACCTGAGCACAAGCACTGTGATACTGCGACATTTGATCTGATAACCGCGATGGTTACTAAGTGACTAACAGGCGAGTCATGTGTACAGCGTGGAGATGCCGGACAAAGGGATGCTTCACGTCCTGGGTGGGATGGAGTGGGACTGCGTGAGATTTCAGTAACTACTCCAGAACATTGTGTGATCTAAAACTGAGGAATTATTTCTGGAATTTTTTATTTAAATTTTCAGACTGCTGTTGGCTGCGGGTAACTGAACCCATGGAAAAGGAATCTGCAGATAAGCGGGGACTGCTGTCGACATATTAATGTTAATACTTTTAATTTTGTTAAAGTTTTAATCCTTTTTTTGACCTTAATATTTTGGATAAAGAGAAGGTGACAGTCTTTTTATGGCTCCCCAGTTTTTGCACAAAAGTGTTAAGAGTAATTTACTTGCAAACAATAACCTCAACTCTAACTTGGAAAATAATTATTTGTTCACGTAACTGAGAAGTCCAGAACTTGTGCCGGCATCAAATATAACTGGATTCAGGGATTTGAGTTCATGGCTTCAGAACTGTGTGTGTGTGTCTCACCATCTCTCTACTTTGCCTACATCTCTGTGGCTTTGTTTTCAGAGAGGTTCGTGTTGGTAGTTAAATGGCTCCCGGGCGGTGATCATAGAGAAAGAGTGGATGTCATTTCTAATAGCTCTGGAAAAATTTTCATGAAGGATAATAATTTAATCTTGTTAAATACCGTGTAAGACCTGTGTTCCAGGTGCTTATCAAAACTGCTATGTGATATGAATGAAAACTCAGTTGTAGAAATAAATATCTTATTAAAATAACCATTAGTTACGGTTCTCAGAGAAACAGAACCAATAGGATGCATATGTACTCGTATATAGAGAAAGAGGTTTATTTTAAGGGATTGGCTCACATGATCACGGAGGCTGAGAAGCCTGAAGATCCGCAGTCCACAAGCTGGAGAATCAGTGGAGCCAGTGGTGTGATCCAGTTTGAGTTCTCAGGCTTGAGAACCAGGAGAGCTGATGGTATGAGTACCAGTCTGAAAGCTGACAGGCTGGAGACACAAGAAGGGCCGATGTTTCAGCCCAAAGTCTGCAAAAGACCAACGTCCCAGCTCAAGGCAGTTGGGGAAGGGGGCGTTGCTTCTTATCTGTCTTTTTGTTCTGTTTAGGTCTTCAATTTACTTGATGAAGACAACCCACATTAGGGAGAGCATTCTGCTTTACTCAGCCTACTGACTCAGTCATTCATCTCATCCAGAAACGCCCTCATAGACACAGCAGCATAATGTATGAGCAAATGTCTGGGTATCCTGTGGCCCAGGCAAGTTGACACATAAAATTAACCGTCACCACATCTATTATAAAGATCATGAATGACTTGCTTACTTTATCCGTTACGAATTAGTATCAAAGATTCATGACCTCCATGACATGCTTAGCTTTCTATGAGCTTGAGTTACTAGTATTTCTTTAGTGCCTTTTGTATGTGGAGGATTACCATGCTATTTATAGGGAACTGGTTTTCGGGTTGGAATTTGAGACCTAGGTATGATTGGATAGAAAAGGAGTGGGCACCCCGGGCAGAAATGGAGTAAGCGGTGGTTTGGGAGAGGCAGAGCAGTGGGCCGTGGGCAGACCAGTTTCTTTCCTGAAGATATGTGCACGTGAGAGTGACGTGAAATAAGCTTGGGAGAGAATGTTTTCTCCATCAGCCCATTTATTCACCAATACTAATTGACTATGTCTTATTTCACTGGCCTATACCCAGTTGCTGGCAATTGAATAATAACGAACAAGATAGGCACAGCCTCTGTCTTCATGAAATGTACTGTCTTGGTAGAGCCAAATATTTCAGAAGTCAATTTTTTTTAACCGAAGAAGCTTATAAGTGATGCAAGTAAAAATATTTGCTTAAACATAAATTAGATGGATATTGAAACCACCCTTCTTACATTGGGGGGGGCCCACGCGATGCCCGTAAACTTGCTGTGGAACACATGTGCCTTCTGCAGCATGCTGTGCGCTGTTTCTTTGCTGTTAATTTTCACAGTTCACCCATGTACCATTCTAACGCTCAGGGCTTCTCCACATGATGTGACTGTAGGACATGGTTTCCCGTGGCCTACCTATCACCATCCCCCAGAACCCTAGTGTCCCTTTGATCACAGTTTTGAAATACTTACTTCTCAAGGGCATTTCCATTAATGTCGGGAATAAGGAAAGGACGCTCACCATCAGAGCTTTACCGTATTAACGTAATACAAGGAAATGAAACTCTAAATATTCTATTAGTTTTCTGTTGCTGCGTAACAAATTTGACACAAACCCAGTGGCTTCGATCAACCTCTGTTTGCTAGGTCGCAGGCCTGCACAGTGTGACTTGGTTCTTTGCTCAGAATCTTGGTGCCGCTGAAATCAGGTAGGTGTCTGTCTGCTGGGATGAGTCCTTGTCTGGAGGACTCGGGGAGAAATCTGCTTCTGAGCTCATTCCGGTTGTTGGCGGAAGGCTTTCTTGCAGCTTGTATTGGTTTCTTAGGGCCACTGTAACAAAGGACCACAGACCAACTGGCTTAAAACAATAGAGGTTTACTCTTGCACAGTTCAGGAGGCCAGAAGTCTGAAATGAAGATGTCAGCCGGGTTGGTGCTTTTTGGAGACTCTGAGGTGGAATCCATGCCTCTCCCCTACCTTCTAATGGCTGCCCGCAATCCTCGGGTTACGGCAGCCTCACTCCAGCTTCTGCCTCTGTCTTCACATGGCCTTCTTCCCCGGTGTCCGTCTCCAATTTGCCTCCGCCTTTGTCTTATAAGGACCTGTGTCATTAGATTTAGGGTCTGCCCTGAATTCAGGGTGATCTTATCTCAGGATCCTTAACTACAGTCGCAAAGGCCCTTTCTATAAATAAGGTGACCTTCACAGGTTCTGGGGCTTAGGACTTGGACATAGCACTTTGGGGACCACACAGCTGTAGGACGAAAGCCCTTGTTCCTGGGCTGTCTTCCCTCCCCTCATGCTTGTACTATCTCTGACTTCCTGTTCTGCCACCAGCTTGAAAAACCTCTCTGCTTATTAAAGTTGGAGATATTGGCTGTTGGTCGCCTGGGTTTTGTGATTAGAATATATTTGTACCGGCATCCTGGCGCTGCTGTTAACTTGGTGTGTGTGCCGTCACTTCTCCCTTCCTTCTTCCAGCTTCTCCTCCTCTGTTCTCTGTAGTTGGAATACCAGCGACATAATTGAGTTATCTGGGTGATTAATGAGAAAAAGTTTTCTTCTGGGAAGAAAGATAACCACACATACTCAGAAAATTACCATTACTTTTTTTTTTTTTTAAACAGAGGGACAGGATTTAATTTTAAAGGTTCATGGAGAAGAGAAGCGGAAATATTTAATGGAACTTAAGCCTAGAGTGACCTTATTAATTAAAATTGGCACCTCTCAGAAGTTTAATATCAAAGTAATTATCAATGAAATCTTAGTGCTGAAAGTTGCCTTCTGCCGAGTGTTGGAACATTTTTTTCCTGAGACTTGTTATATAAGGTGAAGCCATTTTTCTTTCAATATTTAACTGTAAATTGGGCTAGACCCTTTCCTCAGGGAAATGCACCACTGCCATTCTCAGGGAAGAGGACATTTTACTCCCCATACAAATGTAAATCATGTAATTTGTCGACATTGTGTGATTGTGCAGATGAGGCTTGAAACCCTTCCTCCCTCCCTCCCTTTTTTTATTTCTTAGTTCATTCATTCAGTAAATACATATTGGGCGACTTCCATGTGCCAGGCACTGGAGGTCCTGTGGTGAGCAGGACGGAGGCTCTGCCCCTCGGTGCACTTACATTCTAGGGGTGAGACAAAGCCCCAAACACACAAATATGTAAGGTGATTTCTATTGATTGGGAGTTCTGTGGAGGAAAATAAGACATGAAACAGTGTAAGGGGACAGAGGATGATAGTGAGGGGAACAGGGAGGGGCTGTGTTGGACAGGACAGATGGGAAGGCTTTCAGTCAGGTACAAGCCATGGGACATTTGCTGTGCGATTTGCCTTCTGTGGGCTGGAACCACATTGCCACTAAGTACTTTAGTTTCCATATTTTCTTTTAGCTTTGAGTATTTTCATATTGAAAAGAGATCATGTTGGTATAAATGTGCTAATGTTTTTATGACTCCATTGGCGTTCAGCATTTTTCTCCTGGGGAAAATGAGTACTGCCTTTCTTTTTTTATTATTCTCTTGGGTCCTGTACAATTATCAGGGTCATAATGACCTCATAAATTGTTAAGGCTTTGTTTTTTAGAATCTGAGAAAGGGCTGTATTCCTTACAAACCAGAATTGCCTTATCTTTTAGATGTCAATGCACTGTAGAGTTGTTTATCTGTCTTTGGAATAACGTCCAGCAAAAGTCATGAGTTTGATTTCTGTGCCAGTGGTTCAAGGGACATTCAGATGGTTCTGTATTGCATCTTTGTCTCCCGTAACTACAAGTGCTCTAGTTAAAATAGGCATGAACTTGGTCATCTTTGATGGCAATCAGAATAGAAAGGAATATTTCATTTTTAGCCTTAGTTTAGATGATTTTTTTGCAGATAATATTTAATTTATAATTTTTTTGCATCAGAAAGAAGCATCATAATATTCTGCTTTTTTCCTTTTACATATTCCTTTTATGTTTTGAGTGTGTACCTAACTAAATCAGTGCATTTAGGTATAGTGATTTTTTTTCTCTTTTGGGGGTACAACCTATGGAAATCTGAATTGGGAGTTAGACAAAGATAAATATTCTTTCATCCCTCTGAATCAGGATAATTCTAGCTCTCCAGCTTTTTGAATAATATTTTATGAACTTTGTTGATTTTTTTGAGGTTGTTTCTTTTAGTCTTTCAGGCCTTTATAATGAAAATTTGCCATTGATTTTATTGAAAAGTCCTGAAGAGATGAGGGCTTATGTCTAGGATTAAATTTAACACCTACTTTGAAGTCCTACCTATCTTTCTCTCACTTAAAAAAATCAATCAATCTATCTGTCATCTATATCTATCTATCAATCTATCTATCTATCTATCTACCTATCATCTATCTATCTATCATCATCTGTCTATCCATCTATCCATCCGGCCATCTATCCATCTACCTATCCATCCATCCACCCATCTCTCTATTCCTCCATCCACTTATGTATCCATTTAACTCCTTATGTCCTGAAATATCCATGCATTCCTGCAAGACAACAGAGTGTCACATAGAACTCAGGTCACATAGAATCGCAAGACAGGAAATTTATCAGATATAACTATTTGATGTATACTCTCATTTTAGAGAATTTTGGAGTTGACTAAAGATATTACCTAGTTCATATTTTGGAGAAGACTGTACAGAAAATGCCCCAAAGAGCAGGTCACCTGCTCACTGTCCCAGGGAAGTCCTCAGCCTCCCTCAGAGGTGGAGCCACCTCCGAGCCTCTGCTGTTTGGCAGCCTCCTCTGTCGAGGCCCACATGTCTCCATCGCTAAGCTCTTTAAGCCTCGGATCCGTCTCGCTCTCTCTGAGGTGTGCATTTTATCACACGGCCTTCCCCATGTCGTTCCCGTGCTCAGAAACCTTTACCTGAGTAGGTTTTAGAAAGTACCGTCGACAGTGCTTACCCAGCCATTCAAGACTCTCAGTGTCGGCCTCGTGCCTGGCATTCTGTGTCAACATCTGCCTGCTCCCCTTATGGTTTCTTCATTCCTGGTGAGATTTACTTAGTGCTTTCTGAAATGTCTTCCTTGGAACCCACCTACTCGCAGACATCATACTGTGAACATCTACAGCTCTACTTGTGTAACACTATTTTATTGTTGACTGTATTGTAATCTACTTATGTACCCCTACATTTAAAAGTCTGCTAAAATCATGTAAACAGTTCCTCATTCCTGATGATCTGGGATTTTCCAGTGTTTCACTAATACATATATTGCTGCAAAGACCGTTTTCCATCTTTGGGTGCATACTTACTCCTTTTGACAAGATAAGAAAGACTCCATCTCTTGGGTCCCCAAATAATTGATTTTTAGAAGTTTTCTCTTCTTTGGGATAAATATGAATTTTGGATAAAGGGCTTTTCCTGCCTGGGTTCCAGCTGTGTGGAACCTAGCAAAGGCCCTTTATTTGGGAAGGATCATAGAAGTAGAAGACTGGGGTCTTAGGACAGCGTGCTCTTTTGTTGGCCACTCTGTGGCCAGCCTCAGGGCACTTGGAGCACTCCTCTCTAGTCCTTGTCTATCAAAATGGGCCAGCCCCTCATTGGTCACTCTCCTTTGAAGCCATTTCAGGGGTCTAGGCTTTTTCTGCCAAGTGGCTTTCAGAGGATTGCGAGATCCAATTACTATCAGTGTGACTGCTTTGTCTCTCTTTAGAAGAAGACAAGCTTAACAAACCACAACATTCCTTTGGCTAGTTCTTGATGACCATTGCAAACCTACCTTTGATTAACCTAAAATATATTCAATATTTATATGCTAAACATATCCATTATGAATTTTATCCTTCTTTTTCCAAGTGGAGAAAAACTCCCCAATATTCTTTGGGAAAATTCTCATGCACAGGCTGGTATAAGCGTCCTGTTGCAAGTTTAGATAACCTCAAACAACCTCAAGACATTTGTCTTTCAGCCAGTAACGTTTCATCAGTGTTTTCTTTTTAAATATATTGGGTTGTCGGAAAAGTCATGACGCATTTTTGCAACGAAAAACATAGAAAAAAGTACGTCATGACTTTTCTGACAACACAATAGATTCTACATATTCTTGTGAAGTCTATTTCAAAATGTTTCATATTTTTCAGTCCCGTTAGATTGTTTTCTCTAGTATATTTCTCACTAGTTGTCCATGTTCTCTTCTGTACTTTCCATACAAGTACTTTCCATACAAGGGAGATCCCGTGAGAAGCTCTTTAAAATTCCTAGGCTTGTGGTCCTTTCCTCAGTGATTCAGCTAAGTCTGGGAGTGGGGGCCTGGAGCTGGTTATCTGGGGTGTGTGAATGACTCATCAGAAGCTTCTCACCCCACTTCAGTTGAATTTCTCTGGCTGACAATTTCTAAATGCTGGTAAGCAGCAGAAAAGCACATTCTTCTCTTATCTCTCAATAATGCCTCACTTTAAATTCAACAGTGCCTCAGTTTTCTTACTAAGGATGGGTATCCTGAAGGCTTAACTCAGCAGGTGTGGGGTGTTCAAACCCTGCACATTACAAAGAAACTGGCCTTTGTCTGCCTTCTGGAAGATAACTTCTGAGCCTGTAGAATGTCCTGCCTGATAAGAGAGTCAATGTATGCGTGGGGTCTTGAGTCATGCCAGATAATTTCCACTGACAATGGGGATTGTGGTCAGGTCCCTGGACTACACCACGTCAGCTTGACCTCCGAGGACTGGAGACTGAGTAACATTAGCCACACAGGCACTGCACGCCCCTGGGACTGACCCCTAATAAAACCCTGGATACCAGGGTTCCCGTGAGCTTCCCTGGCTGGCGGTATCTGCACGTGTTGTCACACGTTGTTGCTGGGAGCAGTAAGCACTGTCCCCACAACTCCAATGGGAGAGTACAATTGGAAGCTTACACCTGGTCCCTTCTGGACTCAGCCCTATGAACCTTTCATCTTTGCTGACCTTAATCGGTATCCTTTCACTGTAATTAACCATCATTGGAAATATAACATCTTTTCTCTGTTTGGTGGGTCTTTCTAGCAAATCATTGAACCAAAGGATGGTCTTGGATAACCCCATCTTAGGATGATAAGAGCTTTTTATTTTATAAGACTATTAGAGAAAGGAGTAATGCTGTCTCTCTAGTATGCTAAGAGTTGTTCCTTTTTTAAAAAAGTTCGAATTTGATGTTAAATGTTATGAGTACATTGTATCACTTCTGAAGATGTTTCCTTGATTTTTGCTTTGTTCATATGGTAAAATGTATTGTTTTCCTAAATGCGATTCTTTCATTCCTAAAATTAGTTATGCCTGGTTGTGCTAAATATTTAAACATACTGTTCTCTTTGATTTATTAATATTTTATTTATGATTTTGTTATGAATGATTTGGGATTTTGTCTTCTATCATACATGGGTAAATATTTTAATTGCTATAATTTAAACATATTTTATAAGAAAACTTTCTAAAATATGGCATTTCCCACCCCCTAAACAGAAGAGTCTCCCTAGTTTAACATTTTCTTGACTCACTATTCCCATTTTGAACATTATGGTGGGTAATGAGCCCCCACGTCCCACGGATGCCTGAGCAGCTTCTGTCTCCATGTTAAGTGATCCCCAGACTGCTCTCTGTTTGGAATCCTTGGGTTTGCTTTCTTTTGTTTTTCCTATGCTTTCAGGTCCCACTTGTAATTCCCAGGTTGCTTTTCTATAATGGTCCCTATTCTCCCTTTACTTGGCTCGTTTTTAATGGCGGTGGGTTTAGAGACTGCATAATTAAGCTTGTTATATAATGATTTCCAAAAGGAGAGTAAATAGGCCCTGAATATGAGCCTGGGGCCCTGTTCTCTAGATGAAAAGCATCTGCTTCATGTAATGGGTTTTTAAATATACATCTTGGATTTTCTGGAGGTATTTTGCTCCCTCTTTAGTTGTTGGTTGTTCAGATAGTTAAGCCATAGGGTTGATTGGTTAGTTTGTCCATCCGTCCATCCTACCATCCAACCATCCAATTATCCAACCATCCATCCATCCATCCATCCATCCATCCATCCATCCATCCATCCAACACTTAAGCATCTACATGGTGTTGTACACTGGATAACAGAACCTAAGTAAGTAAGACACAGCATGTAAACCAGTGTTTGCATAGCAAATAACATGTGAACGTGGTCTGAACTTTGTTGTGGAAACTTTTGTTTTTGAGCTTTATTTTTGTTGACAATAATTTTTGTTTCAGATTTTTAAGTTTTAATAAGAATGCTGTGCAGGAAAGAGTTCACATAGCAGGCCTGAGACTGCTGTCCTTAGAAAGGCCTGCCTGCGAGGATGGCCCTTGGCTGGCACCTTAGAACTTGCCTCCTGGCGTATTCTCAGTCAACATTTAACTGCAGAGGGTAATTGATGGTGCCTGGACTGTTTGTGCAACAGTACGGTTTATGCTGAACACCTGATTTCCTTCTGGAAGCCTGGGATTGTGATACTTATTAGACAGAGGTTGCCTACGTGACCAGCCCCACATTAAAACCTTGGTCGCTTGAGACTCGAATGAGCTCCCTTGGGCGGAAACCTCACACACATGTCCTGCATTTTTGTGGCTGGTGGAGAGTGTGCTCTGTGTCACCCCTCGTGGGAGGGGGGCCTCAGGAGGCCTGCACACAGCGTCCTCCAGACTCCGCCAGTGTCCTGCTCCCTGATGATCCAGCTGTGTGTCCTTGCTGTGTTGCTGTCTTATAGTTCCCATTATTTGTGGTTTCACCTTTGGTGATTTCAGTTACCCACGATCAGTGGGGTCCAAAAATATCAAATGGAACATTCTAGAAATAAACCGTTCTTAAGGTTGAAATTGCATGCCATTCTGAACAGCATGATGAAATCTTGCATTGTTTCTCCAGGATGTGAGTCACCTTTTGTCCAGGGTCTCCACTCTGTCCACACTAACAGCCTGTTAGTCACTAGTGGCTGTCTGGGTTATCAGATTGACTGTCACAGTGTCACAGGGCTTGTGTTCAGATCACCCTTATCACCCTTATTTTACTTAGCAATGGCCCCAACGCGCAAGAGTAGGGAGGCTGGCAATTTGGACATGCCAGAGAGAAGCCATGAAGTGTATATACGGATAGGAAAAAACATAGCACATATAGGGTTCAGTACCCTCCGTGGTTTCAGGCATCCCCAGGGGTTTTGGAACATGTCCCCCTTAGATAAGGGGGGGCCACTGTACTAAATCTTCAACCATGAGGATGACTGTATATTAGTCTTGCGAGTCCTCAAGCAAATCTCTGAGTGTGAGGTTGGTCTTGGGGACCCTGGCTCCAATTCCTGGTGTTTGTTGGTTTTCTACTATGTATGCAGCTCAGTACTAATCGCCTTACGTGGCTCCTCTCACTGAGTCTTCCCAACAACAATACTCTGTGCGGTGGGTCTGTGTCATCGCCACCCTTGGCAAGTGCACATCCTTGAGCTCATGCGTTTATTTCAGTATCTTTTTTTTTTTTTTTGCAGATGTTTGCACCTTACGCTATATCGTTCCTGTTGTTCAGAGGAGAGTTTAAGTGAGGAAAACCACTGAATTCTTTTTTTATCACTTTCTCATTTCAGATATGAGCACATCCTCACAGAGCCTGACCCAGTACCAGCATATGCTCTGAAACTGTTGGTCGCGATGACTGAACACAACCCAACTTTCACCAGGTACTATAGCTTCAAACTTATTTTTCTTGTTTTTCATCCATAAAATGAATTACGTGTGTTTTGAAAATGTTAAAGACAATGAGATTCTAAAGCACTAACATTTGAGTTATCAGTGGTAGTTTTTCATGCTTTATGGTTTGTCATACCTTTTCTTTTTACGTTGTATTTTTTTTTTAATCCCTTATTGGAATTTCCATTCTGTGGGATTCTTGATGCTTTAAAATGATAAATTCTTTAAAGAGAAAAAGGGAACACATGTATTTTAAAAAATGTCATTTGTTGCCTCATATTTTACCGAAAAGTTTATTATATCTCTATTGCGTTTATAGACATTACTTTCTACTGTTCTGTTTAGTTTTCATTAAGGAGTGGAGAGCTTTTTCCTTTCTTGAAGATACTATGTGTGATGATGCCACATTTTTTAGATCTAGTTGCTAGAATAGTGGCAGCTGCTTTCAGTTTTGCAGAGAAGGCACCCAGGTCTACCGAAGGGAAGAGAAGAGGAGACCCTCTTTGTTTTCAAACGGGAAAACTAGTTTTAGTTGTGTAGGTGACCTGTGAGGACCTTTTGGGTTTCAATCCACCTGTAGGCACAGCACACCTCTAGAATTGCCAGTTGGTCTTTAACGGGGAACTAAATCACACAGTCCCCATCATCTGCATTTCATCTGGTCTGCTGTCCTTCCACAGAAAGGACTGCACGGTGATGAGCCACCATCGCTGTGTCACTAGGGATCAAGAAAGGCTGTTTGTAGAGAGAACTATATTGGATGAAACCCTGACCCAAATAGCTTTCCCAGTGCATGTGCCAGGATGCAGGGGTGTGCTGTGACTGAGTCACAGGGGTGCCAAGGTGCTCCTGGCCTTTGGGTCGCCTGCAATGCTGGGCAGTGACAGCTCTCAGGCCCGTTTCCTTCTGCCGTGGGCAGCCTCATTCGTTTTTGGAGGGCAGCATGCAACTATTACTCTGCACATACTCTCTGTGCCATGCTGCCCAAAGATTTTTACCTGGGCAATTTTTTAAGTGACAAAAAGAATTTTGAAATTAAATTATGATATAGCCACAATATGTAATACTATGGAACAGTTTGAAAGGGCAAGATAAATTTTGAGTATAAAGATATCCAAAGAATTTTGTTAACTGAAATTAATTAGTCCCCAGCCCCCATTTAATGCCTCCTTTGCTGTAGATTCACTGTTCCGTTCTGTCTGTGTGCCTTTTCTCATGAAACTGGATGTTAAAATAAGCATTGTCCTTGTCAGTTTTGACCGAGGCTCCAGAGGTTAAAAGCAGAGCATTAAAGGCCTATTAGCTCCCCCCAACCCACACTTTAAAGGGAAGTCCTAGACCCCAAAGGCCGAGCAACCTGTGTGCAACGTGCAAAGCCCATTCACATTATCTTGAAAGGAGGAATGGAGGAAGGAAAAATAGTAAGTAATTAGCCTTGGAGTTTGTTTTTATTTCTGTAACTAGAGTTTTAAAAATGCATTTTAAGTGCACAATTTTGGAATGGGTAATAAATTTCAATTTGGAAAAAATGATGTAAAAAGATAAATATCGAAAAGTCTCGTTCTTTCCTCTATCCACTCTGTTCTTGCATCATCTTTCCATGATCCCACATGGCTGACTACTTTTACTCATTTTGTGTCCAAATGCAAGCAAATGTGGATATGTATTTCCTCATTTCTCCCTGTTACTCACAATAGCATATTGTGACTGTTTTTCTGTCTCTGGATGTTCTTCACCTAATGATACGTCCCCAGTGTTTGTTTCTATATCAATATAGTGTCTACATTGTATTTCACAGTTACAGAATTTTCCGTTGTATGAATATATTATCATTTATATCATTGGTGTCTAATGGATACTTGGGTTGTTTCTCGTGATATTGTAAACAGTGAATAATCTTATACATACATTATTTTGTATGTATGCATCTACATCTTACTGGATAAATCCTTACAAATGGTATTTGTGTATCAAAGGATAAATGCACTTGAACTCTTTATTTAGATATGGCCTAAGTGCCCTGCATGGGCACTTTACAGTTTGTGTCTCCAAGGGACATGTTTGTGGATGCCTGGTTCCCAACGCCTTCCCATCAGAATTTGTTGTTGAACTTTGAAATTGTGTCAGTGTGATGAGACAGGTTATTTCAGTGTGATTTTTGCATTTCTCATATCATGAATGATGACGATCTCCTTGTATGGTTAAGGGCCATTTGTATTTCTTACTTTGCTCATGCTCTTTGCTATCAGTCCCCCATCTTGGCAGTGTCACCCTGCGGACTGAATCAGCTCCTGCCTGGATGTCTGTTGCACACATACACCACAGTCTGCTCATCCATTTTACTCTTAATAGTACCTGTTTTTCGTAGGTTTTGCTGTCACGAATAGTGTGGCCGTGAATATTTCTTTGCACGTTCCTTGGTGAATCCATGTGTGTCTCCATTGGGTACCCGTGCCCGAGTACCAATGCTGGCCCCCAGAGCTTGTGCCAGCACAGAGCTGATAGATCCTGCCAAACGGTTTCCCAAATTGGTTGTACCAATTTACACTCCTGCCAGCGTTGTTTGAGAAATCTGGTTATCATGTAAGCTTCTCTTTAAAAAAGTTTTTAGTCAGGTTTATCAAGGTATAATTTACATGGAGTTAAAGTCACGCATTTTAAGTATTAGTTCCATTTTCACAAACATATACAATTGTGCAGCCACCACTGCTGTCAAGATAAAGAGTATTTCCATCACTCCAAAATGTTTCCTCATGCCCCTTTGAACGCTAGCTTCTAAAAATTCTGTTTGCCTGGAGAGTGATACAACCCGACTGATTTTATATTTTTAAAATGTATTTTTCAAGAGTTAATACATATTACAAATTTCAGTATTTTGAAGGGTATACAGAAGAAAGCAAAATTTCACCTAAAGAGACAGCCACTCTTAGCACTGTGTGTGTGTATGATTTTTCACATAGCTGTTAGTATGCTTTATACACCATCTGCACCTCTTTAAAAATATATATAACAGCTTTAGTGAGATATAATTCACATACCTTCTGTACCTCTTTTTCAAAGATGCCTAGTATTGGCTTTTATGAATATTTGTATTTATGTTTTTCTAGTCTTTTGTTATTAGGAAACAAAGCTAATGAGACAGGTCATTCACCACATGTGTGGACATGTATGTGTCAGGTAAATAATGAGAAGTGGAATTGCTTCATCAAAGGGCACATCAGTCTGCAATCCCCAGACTTGTCTGTGCCTTGGTTATCTTCTGGAGATCTTTAAAAAGCCTAAACGCCAGGCCACACCCAGGCTGATTAAATCACAATCTCTACAGCTGGACACAGGCACCAGCTTACCAGGTGATGCGATGAGCAAGCCAGTTTGGGGACCACCAGTCTAAGCAGTGGTCATTTTGAAAGGTGTTGCTGAATTGCCCAAATCTACAGTGGGGTGAGCCGGTTCATTCTCCACCAGCAGTGTATGAGAGTGCCTGTTGGTGCCAAACCTTGATCAAATTAGTGTATGCAAGTGTTTCATCTTTGCCATCCTGATAGGTGAAAATTGTCTCTTGGTTTTTAATTTCTAGTTTTATTACATTGTGATCAGATCATAGTTTTGTTGTATTTATAATTTTTTTATTTGCTTTTATTTGTGGTCAGTTTTTGTGAATGTTCTATGTTTAATTGCTTACTGTGACCAAAACAAAGTTAGGCCTAGCCCTGGAAAGAGTGTTACCCACCCTAATTTTGGAAAGTGCCTAAATTGGTAGCTCATTAACCTGTGACATTTTCCCCAGTGACTTGGTAGCAGTGGTTTTTAGGCAGAATGCTTGATTTTAAGTGTATATCAAGTGTAGAATTCCTTTATGTGCAAATTGGTTTCTAATACCATAAAACAAATCATGAACCATTTTGTTAGAAACTTATTTATTGGATTCTTCAGCCTCACGTCCTTTGAAGGATATTCATCTTAATTTAGCTTGTATATATTAAGAGTTTATAGTACCAAGTAATAACTTTTGGAACATTAAAACATCCTATGTTAAGAGAAGCATTTATTATTTTATTGTGTTTATAAGGTTCTTAGGGGATGAAGAAGTCTCCAAAAGCTTAGTCATAGTACAAATGAGAATGTATTTTCCCCCTTAAATAAGGAACCAGAGCATTATCAAATCTGCATTGTACCTGACAGAGGTTTTCTGAAAAAACACCACTGCTCTGGTTAATCTAGTTTATTATCAGGCTTAGAGCAGAAAGGTAGATTGTTTGCCATGTTGGTCCAGTTTTACTGTGAGAAGGAACATGTTAACTCCCCCGAGCTCTGCCCTTTCCTCTGTCCTCAGTAGTATAGTAGCTAGCACCAAACCATTGCTCGCAGAGAGACCAATGCCCCAGTAGCTTGT
The DNA here is from genome assembly GCF_001890085.2 of Hipposideros armiger. NCBI lineage: Eukaryota > Metazoa > Chordata > Mammalia > Chiroptera > Hipposideridae > Hipposideros > Hipposideros armiger. The sequence goes on from NW_017731368.1 coordinate 6,926,638, forward strand.
TTCCATTAAGAGGTAATTAGTTTCAGCAAATCTTCCTTAGCAAACACATTAAATTTTAACATCTTGAATTCTTTTGAAGTAAAATTTAGCTCTTTTCCTGAAATGCAAAAATTTGTTTATGGTCTTATCTGAGAATTATCATTTTCATTTGCTCAGAAAATGTTAGAGCTATTCGTTTTATGGCAAGATTCACAAATATGCCTTTTAGGAGAATAAAATTTTAGTGCTCTCTTAAATGGAGTTTATGGTGAATCCATGGTGTAGCCTTCAGTGAAAAATACTTCTGCCCTTATAGTCAACTGACTTTCTTCATTGGTTAGTGGTCCATTTGTTCAGTGGTTGGTTCATTCATTCATTCACTCATTCATTCACCAAGCATCTAATCAGCAACTAATGAATGAAGACAAGGATAAATGATAATTAAGATAAAGTCCTCACCCTCAAGGTGCTTAGAATTTAGTGAAGGAGACAGATGTATCAATAGACTTTTATGAAGCAATGTAACAATTTCAAAGGCAGTCATGTTCAGTAGGTTATGGGAGCACATGAAGGAATTCAGTTCAACTAGCTGTGTGATCTTCGTCAAGTTACTTAACCTCTCTGGAAAGGTTCCTGTGTTCCCTCACCTAGAAATGGGGGTAAGATTAGCAGCTGATCCACAGAAAATGCTATATAACTGTTCTCCCCTTTCTTCCTCTTCCTTTTTTCTCTTCCCTGTCTCTTCCTCCTTTTCATTATGATTAGAGGAAAGAATATTGAAGGAAGTATTCTTAGAAGAGGTAACCCTTTAGAAGATAGAAATGTTCGATGATACAGATTGAAACCAGAGTTCTACATCTTACAAAGAAATGGAAAAAAAAAAGTTTTCAGTAACAGAAGGAAACTGCATGGGGCAAGACATATTGGTTTGACTTTGGATAACAGTTGTGGAAGCCATAGAGAACACCCCAGGTACAAGATGGCTTCCACTTGAGCTTGCCTTTCAATTTATGTATCTTAATAAAATTAGGTTTTGCCATAGTCTGATATATTTTAGTTTAAATTTTGTAATCTGGTAAATGTAAAAGCCCAAATTATCAGAGATGCCAAAGATGTTGAAATGTTTCCCTGTTATTAAAATAAGCCAGTTAGGTGTTTTTTTCCCCTCAATTAGCTGAATTTACACAGGTAAGTATTTCCTCTTATGAAATCTCAATGAGTGAAATAACTGTGTAATAAAGTAAAACTTTATTGTTAAAATCGGAATGAATTGATTTCCCCAGAAATAATTAGCTGCTTCTCAGGTTGCCTGTGGATATCAAAAAGCCTCTTAATGAGAAGCAGGTCACCATGTATTTGACCCCGTTTACCCTCATCTACCACGTCCCACCCCCGTCCCCATTTCCCCTCTGGTAACCACTAAACTATTGTCTGTGTCTATGAGTTTTTGTTTCTTCATTTGTTTGTCTTGTTCCTTTGCTTTCAGTTTTATATCCCACATATTAGTGAAGTCATATGGTTCTCGACTTTTTCTGTCTGACTTATCTCACTTAGCATAATAATTTCAAGATCCATCCATGTTTTTGCAAATGGCACTATTTCATTTTTTTCTTATGACATAATTGTATTCCATTGTGTATATATACCACATCTTGTTTCTTTATTTGTTTGTCTTGTTTCTTTGTTGCTTTTAGTTTTATATCCCACAGATCAGTGAAATCATGGTTCTTGACTTTTTCTCTCTGACTTATTTCGCTTAGCATAGTAATCTCAAGATGTATTACAGAATTGTACACTTGAAACCTATGTGATTTTACTAACAACTGTCATCCCAATACATTTTAATGAAAAAAAAAACCCATAAGAGAAGCAAGTCAATTTCTGTGTCTCTAAAGCTTCTATTTTTGTTTTAGGGTCACTCTGAAGTGGCTTGCCCATTTTATTCTTTTTTTTTTTTTTTAGCTGAGCCATCCTGCCACCTGTTGGTAGCTCAGCAGCAGCTCAGCTCAGGCCGGGCATCGAACCGCTGTTGCTCAGAGCTGGCACTCTTGAGTGAGTTTTTAACCAACTGAGCCACTCGGCCGGCCCCCATTTTATTCTTTCCTAGCACTTGTGGAATAAGATACAAGGTTTTTCCAATAGGCACTGAGCCTTTGAACAGCCATTTTTACTTTCTATTTTCTCTTTTGTGAACCTCGCCCATGTTCCAGTGTTCTCAGCCACTTGTTCAGCTTGGGTACTTACCTGCACTTTTTACTGAAGTACAGTAATTTCAGGGAATAAGGCAACTGTAAAAGATTTAAAATACTGAGCACATCTTGAGTTTGCTCCTTTTATCATTCCTCAAATCAAAACCTCCCTGTGTTTTATTTTTTGTTTTCCCTTCTCCCTGCCTTGATTTATGATTATAGTGCTGCATACTATACATTGTTCAACATGTATTATTGGTACTTAAAAGTATTTAAGCATTTGGAAATTAAAATTGTCCTAATTGTCAACTTAGCTGCAGTCTTTTATGTACTTCCACTGAGATTGTGCATAAAATTTTTCTCTTGGACAGTTTAGCATTTTCTTTTTTCTAGGATGGTTATTTTTCTTCATTCAACCACTACTGGTTGTTATCTACTTTGAAACCTTAGTAACAACATCTTCCATTCTAAAGGAAGAGTTCCTAGTTGGCTCTGTTTACTTTATGTTGTCTGGTTCTAGAGGTATCCAGAATCTGTAAGAGTGCACCCTAATCTTTCCTTCTAAAGGACTTTTGGTTTGTGACCCTGTTGAGTTTGTGTCCACTGGACTCTAGGCAGGATGGATATTTCAACAAAGTGATCTTTTCTCATTGTTTCCTTTCAACACAAATGTGAGTTCATGGTCACATGAATACTTAGCAGCTAGTTCTAGGTCATAAGTGGATGATTTCAGATTACTTTTTTGGGGTAACATTTACCACACAACCACTTAGAGGTTATTGTGCACCTTGGCAAATAGTGGTTCCCGTTGTGTATTGCAGAGTTGTGTTACACCTGAGCAGGGATTCAGTAAAGCCCTTTGTTCTTCTCAAGGCATCCTTAGGTTTGTAGACCTTCCCGTGTCATCTGGCACAGAGATTGGAAAACTATGGCCCGGACGGCCAGCTGGCTTGCTGCCTGTTTTGGTGTGGCCTGCAAAGTAAGAGTTGTGTTTACGTTTTTAAAGAGTTGTAACATTTACAAACAAACAAACACAGATGAATATGAGACAGAGACATTGTGTCTGGAAAAGCCTAAAACAGTTACCTTCTTGCCCTTTTCCGAAAATATTTCCTGACTCCTGCTCTGAAGGAATAGAACTTTTTTGGTCTCTATGTGAATGCAGAAATATCAGAATTTTAGAGTTGGGACTTTGGAGATCATCCAGGTGTTTTAATATGTAGGTTTTTTTAATTATTCAAGTTTGGTGAGGTCAAAGAGGAGGAGGCAACTGCCCTTGAAAAGATCCTTTGCTATACTCATAGATCCCAAGAGGAGGGGCTGTACCATGATGCACTGGGGGGAGCCACATGGGGAAGCACTGGGTTCCCTCAGGAGGTGGAGGAAGTGAGAGGAAAGGGGGTGGGGGAGCCTTTAGTGTAGTTTGCAAGTGGAGGAACGGGCCGGGTTGTGATAAGCAGGCTTCCAATTGACTAGTTTGAATAATCTCACTGCTCCCTGGAGTGTAGGAGCTGGTCCCTGGCTGGGGGTGAGTAGGGCAGGGGAACTGTAACCGACAGTGTTAAGAACTCCATAAAGGAGGTGGTTGGAGGGCAGGGGAGTTCTTTCTAGAGTTAGCAAGGCCCCAACATGTCAAAGCATCAAAAACACAGAATGAAAAGACATGATTAGTACACTGGACCAGTGCCTTCCTTATACACAGAAGGAAACTGAGGCCCCAGAGGGAATTTGCGTGCCCCGAACCCCATCAAGTCAAAGCAATCAGACGTTGGATCTCCTGATACATTGTTCTTTGCAGTACCCTGCAGACCCACTTTTTAAAAGAAACCTAAATGGAGATCACAGTCAACTTTGAAGTTGAACGGTTTTAAGTTTCATGGTGTCATATTTACTTCTGAGAGCGGTCCAGTTCCCCAACATACTCATCTTCAGTGTCATGTGGATCTTACAGTAGCCCGTGTGCAGTTCTCCTTTTTCTCCCCTCAGCCATCATCATTAGGTTCTGGCACTTACTGCTCTGGTTTTTATCGCCGTGGCCACTCCTGGCACACTTCTGGTTAACAATATAACCCTGGTTCCTGGTTCAGTTCGACTTCCTCCTTCCCTCATCCTCCTAGGCCTTGAACCCTCCTCTGCTCATGTCTTAAACCACACTAACAAGGTTGAAATCCCTCCTCATTATGTTAATCATGATATAACTCGTCGTCATAACTCCTGCAGGAACTAGTGTAAGTCTTTATATAAGCGCTCATGGAGTAAGTGTTAAATTAATTCTTTCATTCCACCCCAATATTCTGTTTTCTGATAGAATATGGAAGAATGCTAACCTGAAACCTTAGGAGTCTGACCCAAGGCATTTTTTTTTAATGATCTGTGAGGAAAATTAACAGTAACTGATATAAATTAGTTCTGATGGTTTTTTATGTTTTCAGAAATAAGAATCTCCTATGTGGGTTTTGCCTGCTACAGATGGTAGTAAACACTTCTGCTTATTTGCTTCCATTAGCTTGTGTTCCATCAAAGAGATTGTCTCTAAGTTCATGGTGACCTGGTAAACATTTCATCGCCACCCCTTATTGTAGGCGTCTCAGTTGGGTACATTGAGACTGATCATCTCTGTCGTTAGAAGCAACTTAATCTTTTAAATCCATATTCTCATAGCAGCCCTGTGTGTTGGAGGCTTGGTCATTTCAGTTCCTCTGACTTGCATGGGTTCAATGACAGCTTTCCTTATGACGTGACAACCAGGGCCTGGCAGAGAGCCCTACATGCCTTTGCACGTGGCGCCCGGCCTGAGCCACTCACCGCATGCCATGTCGGAAGCCACCATTTCGTTGAATTCTTTGGTCAGAGTAGCCCTGGTAATTTGGGGGTTACAATCAACACCAATTCACAGTTCTTTCCTTCTGTATTTAAATAGAAGTTCAGAGACTGTGACCTTTAACAGAATGCTACCTAACATTTTCCCCCAAAGCATTTCTTTACTTGCCCACCAGAAAATTTGTTTGCTGCTTTTCTGTTCTTCAGAGCCTCTTGAAGTTCTTGCAGTTTATTTCCACCATAGAATCCTGGAACTGCGGAGCAGAATCAGCATTGGTATTTTCCTGCCTGCAAGAAAAGTTAATATTAATTAAATTAATTAATTAATTCAGTTTCTCCACAAATAGCTGTGTTCACTGAGGTGGACAGAACAGACCCTGTCCCAATTTTCATGGAGCTAATCATTACATGGAGGTCATAGACAATAAACAACAACAAAATCCATTAAAATACTACGGTCTCAGCTAGCGATAAGTGGTGTGAAGGACAGTGAGACTGGGCTGGGGAGAGGGGAGTGACGGGCGGGGGTCAGCTGCTTCCGAGAGGGCGGCAGAGCTTCTTTGGGAAGAGGACATCCAGGTGGAGGCGAGGGAGCTGACTAGTTGCGTTAGTGCTTCATTATTAAAGAGTGGGTCCCTGCTTTTCAGGGACTTTCAGAGGAAGGAAATGGTAACAGTGTCATACGCTGGAGACAGTGTCAGTCAGGGGGACGGAGAAGTAACCGTCATAGTCGGCAGTGGGAGTAACTTCTTTAGTGACACGTGGGAGCCAAAGCCTGGTGGGGTTCCTCCAGGAGGAAAGGATGAGGTGGAGACTGGGAACATTGGTAATTCTAAAGAGAGTTTTGCTATAAAGGGCAGCTGAAAAATAGGGAGCTGGAGGGAGATACGGGGTCAAAGAAAGTGTTTCCCTTTGCTTTAAAGATTTGCCATATCTTAGTGATGTTTCTGTGTCGAAGGGAATGATCTAGTCCAGAGGTTCGATGAGCTACAGCTTACGAGCCAAATCCAGCCACCTGCTTTTGTAAATATTAGCAGAACACAGCCACACTGGTTTGTTTTGTTTCCCGTGGCTGCTTTTGCATTACAACAGCAGGGTTGAGAAGTTTTGAAGAGACCTTAGGGCCTGCAAAGCCAACTATATTTACTTCCGGCCCTTTACTGGAAAGGCTTCCCTCACCCCTGGTCGCACAGGAAGGATTGAAATGATGGTGCAAGAGGGGAGTCCTTGCCCCTAGCAGACAGTCCCTGCAGTATCTCCTCAGGGAGAAGAGTTAGACCCCTGTGCCCACCTGGAGGGGTAATTGAGCTGGGAAGTTATTAATACAAAGTGGTGTTCTGCCTTTGGGATGCTTGGAAGTGAGATTTTTGAAGTGGTGCAGTGTGGGATAAGAAAAGAGTGTGGAAGTGATGAGGTCAGTAATTGGGAGGTCGAGGTATTGAGTTCTTATCTGGGTAACTGCAAACTACATTATATATTCCTAGTTTTAGAATATTTATAGTAGTGCTCTTTGGCACCTGTTATCATTTGTTACTATTCTTTGTTTCCTACTTTAAGTTAGTAAAGTAAATAAGTATTAGTAAAAGTGGTAAGTGTTATTGTGATCATGGTGGTGGCTGTTTTTGGGTTTCCCTTTTTAAAAGTTGCCGTTAAAAAAAAATGATTAAGACATTTTTTTCTTTGTGGAAAAAATGTGTTACATTTTCCCTAATCATTTAAGCGTGTTCAGAATTTATTTTTAGCTCTTTCAGATGGGACAGAAGGACTCACCCGTTTGGCTCTCTGTCCCCTGGGGAACCCTTCTTAGAGGCGGATGTTAGCCTGGGTCTTCCAGGCATCGGGGATAGTGGTTCTCATGAGTTAAGGTTTGTATATATGATTGGAGGATTGCTACATTTTCTCCTTGAACTTCTGCTTAAATTGGGTGTCATCCAGGTTCCTTGCTACATGTATATGCGTATCTAGAACGTTGGTTAAATCTCAGGTGTACGATGCCATTGGCCGTATTTTATCACCTGCTCATTATTTGCTCAAACTTAGGCACTTGAGACAGTTTGGGCTTGTGAGTTTCCATGTCTTTCCTAGAAGCTTGACGGACCCTGGAGGGGTGGGCAGTGCACGCAGCCCACAGGCCCCTGGTCATCTCCTCCTCAGCTCTCCACCGTCAAGAGCCCTTGGCTTCCTGGACCACTAGATAGAGCCAGAGACTGTTCCACAGATGCTGTGTCCCTGGTGGAGGCGACATGAAAACGTTATAAAAATAGTAGCACTCAAGCACCATCGTTATTTTACTGCAGGATATCTGGCCTGGGCTATCAGAGTGTGAATTCAAGGTCTAGATTTCAAGCCTCCTGAGCAGGTAAACATTGGGCTTAGTTCAGTGGCAGCTGCCTCAGTTTGCCAGTCATTATGGAGAAATGGCTCAGCCGTCGGGAGCAGCCCCTCTGTGGGGTTTGTACAGACAGTTCTGTGTGTCTGTTCAGTGGGGAGGTGAAGGCTGTAGGTGGCTTGTGTCCCCTTGGAAAGTGCTGGCGTGAGAGTGCAAGTGCCCATGAGTAGATGGCAGTCCTGGTGGCATCGATGAACCCAAAACTTTACAAGCTCTTATAGGCCGTTAGCCATCCAAACTGATATCCTTCAGTGGAACACTTGATTTCTTTTTTTTTTATTTTTAAGTTTTTATTGGGGAATTGGGGGGATGGGAACAGCGCTGGGGATTTGGGGGAAGGGGAACAGGCAAGTTGCTGTCCTTTTTGTTCTTCAGTCTAGTTGTGGAGGACGCTGCTTCACTGGCCCAAGTTGGCACCATCATTGTGCTCTTCCCGGGCAAGGCAGATCAGTCGCTGTCTTCTGGACGGCCACTCACGGTGGCTGCTGGCCGCTCACGCTGGCTGCTGGCTACACACAGTAGCCCATGGCAACCCACTGCCAAAGGGGCTGCAGCCTACGCCGTCGCCGGCGACCCACGGCAGCCCAACTCCAGGTCGAGCTGTTGTTCAGCGTCTTAGCTGTAGAGGGCAGTGTCACTGGCCCTCATATGTGGGATCTGAACCGGGGCCCTCTGACGTCCCAAGCCAGTGCTTAACCATCGCGCCACTCGGCCGGCCCTGATTTCTTATATACACATAGGGTTTGGCATCAAAGCAATCTACTTTATCTTTTACCATAATAAGCAGTTTTTCTTTTCTTTATTCAGCCACTGTAGACATCATTATCTTCAGGATTTAAAAGGAATATTCTTGAAATTATGTGTTTATTTAATCTCAGATTAGCATCTTTCTTGGTTCATTAGGGAATGTGTAAAGATGACAGATGAACCAATTGCCCTGGACCAAAATATCATCTGCGTCACTGTCAAGCTTCCTCAGGAAAGACGTGGAGACTCACAGGCCCAAACTGCATCTCAAGTACCTAAGTTTGAACAAATCATGAGCAGGTGATAAAATATGGCCAACAGCATCGTACACCTGAGATTTAACCAACATTCTAGATATACGTGTAGAAAGGAACCTGGATGACACCTGCTTTAAGCAGGAGTTCAAGGAGAAAATATAGAAATCTTCAAATCATATACACAACCCTTAGCTCATATGTTTATTTTAACTGACGCTTTTGTTTATTTTTGCTTGGTGGACGCTCCCAACTTTTCTTATTGGTGTCTTTGATTTCTGACTCCTCGGTTAATGCCTTTTGGTTATTTTGTATTTGCAAAACAAATTTATTTTACTTCTGATGATGTTAAAATGTGCAGCACTGAAAACAATGGCAAAAGGGAAGGGATAACATTGTCTTGCAGTTTATATGGTGATTTTGTCTCTTTACGAATCATATTGTTCATAAACCTTTATTTATTTGGTTTACAGCTAGCAAAACCGTCAGCTCATGGCATCCTAACTGTAGAAATAATAGACAAAGTCTCTTAAAAAGATCAGTGTACCTTCTAAAGTCTGAAACAATCAATCACTTGATAATATTTGGCAAGTTTTAGCACAGTTCTGTTGTAAAGTTTGTGCCTTTTTTTTGTTTGTGATTTACCAAAGTTATTTACCATTTTAGAATTAAAGTACTTGGGCTGCAGACTGTTGCTGTTTATCCCCTCTGGATAAAGCCATGCATTATCTGTGACTGTATTGCATACACCTGTCAGTCAACTCGGTAAACAAAGTGAAGCCCACTTGATGGGATGTAACGTGCGGCCTGAGCACGGACTCCCAGACTCCCAATTCCTTTCTCATGTCTCAGCACCAAACACTCTTCCGTATCAAGGCTTCTGACTTTAGGTGATGACAGTTATTGGTCAGAATACATTACAGTGTTGGCGGCACAGACGGGGCCTTTGTCATCTAATTAGAGAGCATGGCAGCGGCCAGACTAAACAGTGGTCTGAGCTTCAAATGTTCTGTGACTTCCTGGGCATGTTCCTATTACCACCCCGAACATGTGTTACCACTTAGCACTCTTACCATAGCTTATGACATGGGGAAGAAACCCAGGCTGTGAAGGAGACTGTCATTCTTCAACGAGGTAAATGCCTCTGAGACACCTTGTCCCCCTAGAATGCACCGTTTTGTGTGTGTGCCTTTCTTCTCTCTGCTTGGAGTCACAGATCCAGCTTAACCCAGCTTTTTCCGAAATACACACAATGGTCAGCTTTTAGGAACAGACTTCATCAAATATCTTGAAGTTCTTCTAAAGTAGGATAGGCTCAAAGGACAAATGGATGAAGGACATGAAAAGGCCCTTTCTAACAATCAACATGAAAAAAGAGTCACCCTTATTAGTAATCAAAGAAATTTCCATTAAGATAATAAAATAAAATAAAAACTGGTAGATTTTTAAATGTTTTTTTTTTTAATTAAATTTATGGGGGTAACATTGGTTAATGACATTACCTAAATTTCAGGTGTTTAACTTGATAATATGACATCTGTCTATTGTGTGCTCACCACTCTGTCTAGTCTCAGTCTAGAACAATCACGAGTTTGTTCTTTTTTAAATAGCCCTTGTTGAGAGTCTAGTGAAATGTGTGCTTCCATAAATTAATACAGCATTTGTGACAAGTAGACTGTCACTGTGTATTAAACCTTACATATCCTTTGATTCCACTTCTAGGAATATATCCTAAGAAAATAGTAAAAGAGATGCACAAATATTTATATATAAGAATGTCCATTAAAACATTAAAAAACAGCAACAACAATAATAGTAACGACAGCTTTAATCTATTTCCAAAGAGAGCTTTTTGTGAACCTGAGAATGCTGGATTCTTCACGTGTACAGCCTTATTTACCCCTTACCACCACTAAGTGAGGTAGGTGGTGGGATTCCATCTGAAGAAAGTAATGCTTCGAATTCCTGTACTTTCCCAGGGCACACAGCTAGGACAATTGAGTGAGGATTTGAACTCATTTGAAGCGATCCCTAACCACTACATTTTTTGTTAAATTAATACTAATAAAAAGTGGAAAATAAGTGTTCATCAAAAGAGGATTAGTTAAGTCCTCTGTAGATTAGAAAACTATGTAGATGTAAGAACTTGTATTTTAAATGAATATTTAATGACATGGAAAGGTTTTCAATAAACCCTGATATGTGCAGTATGATTTGAACTTTCTCCCACCCCCACCCCAATATCATGTGCCTAACAGGCTCTTAAATTAGGCATATTCCAGTTGTGATCCCAGATCCATTACTGGCTTTGTGAGTGGCTGTGAGCATTTGCTTTACCAGCCTAAGGCTCAGTGTCTTTCTCTGTAAAATGGACTTAACCTCATGGCGTCATTAGACGTTAAATAAGAAGTGGCTGTCCAAGTGACACAGGGCGCATGAACAGAAAATGGTGGCTATTATTTTAGAGATGAGGTTTCTCCTCCATCCTATATGAATAGAATAAAGACAATACATCAAAACTTAACTATTTTCTTACAGTGCTGGGATTATAATGTTTTCTTTGTAATCCTTTTCTGGTTTTCCCAAATGTATTGTAACATTCAGTAAAATATATTTTATGCTTATGTGTTTCTACATTTTATATACACAATTATATATAACTAGCTATATAAAATTATGATTTTTAATCATTTATTTTCTGTAATCAGGAAAAAAACCATCAGCCTGTTAAACACACACATACACACCCAGGCTGGCGATTCTTATCAGATAGTAACATTAATGGCAATCCATAACCCACCTGTGGCTTTCATGGTCAGTAAGACAGCCTTTGGGCCAGTGGTTTCAAGTTCATCATCATTCTGTGTCTGTTAGTACCCTAGTATCACGGACTGATTTTAGAAACAGCTCCTGAAATGAGCTGGAAGTTACGAAAGTGACTCAGTATAATACAAGTATAATTTATGGGAATCGGGGCTGAGCATAAGACCCGAACATCAAGGAGGTTGAGCAGGGTGTTAAGCTGCTCTTTTTGACCGTCTTCCTTTAACACCCATTGACATGCTTCCCACAGCACATGAGCATTGAGAACATCAGATTTTCTTTTTCCTGCCAACTCTTTATATGTTGATGTACCCTCAGTCTACTTGTCACCCTTCTTTGCAAACTTAACCCATGTTGTCCAAACTAGCTTTTCCTTGCTCCATATACATTAACTTACAGTGTCTTAGAGCCGTTAAGATCATGAACCCTGAAACTAGCCGTGGTACCTTGGATAAGGGTCAGTGTTAGTTTTCTTCTCTGTAGAACAAGGTATCTCAGCCCCACCTGTGCTCAGGACTGAGTGAGGGGGAAAGCGCTCATGAAGCCTCGTGTCATCAGCACATAGGAGCTTCTGTGAATAAGATGGCTCACTGTGCTGGTTAATGTTCTGGTGGAGGCCTGGGTGGTGGCCTCCAGGTAAGACAGGTCATTCACCCGGAGTCATTCTTTGTTTCTTCCCGACTGTCTCTCTCCTGCATCCAATAGACTTTTATTTCCCTTGATAGAACTTCATTAATCTTTCTCATCTTTGCCTTTTCCTGTTTACTCCTGCTTTGGTTCTTACGGTATCACCTCTTATGTTGAGAGCAGCAGTTGTCAGCCAGCTAATCTTGTTCCCAGTTCTTTTTGTTTTCAGTCCATCCCCCTATCATCTGTAGAATAATCATTGTAAGAATATAAAGCTGGTAACGGCATCGTTTTGCCTAATCCTCCCCTGCATGGTGCCTATTTCCGAGGCGAGAGCAGGGCCCAGCAAACTTTCTGTGAAAGGCCAGATAGTAAATGTTTAGGCCTTGGAGGCTCTATGGTCCCTTTTGCAGCTACTCTGCCCTGATTATGTAAAAGTGGCTCCAGACAATGTGTAAACGAATGAGCATGGCTGTGTTTCAGTAAACGCTTATTTATGGAAACTGAAATTTGAATTCCATGCAATTTTCATGTCATGAAATAGTCGTCTTTGGATTGTTTTTCCCCAACCATTTAGAAACTCAACAGGCATTCTCAGCTTGTGGGTCATACACGCACTGGCAGCCGGTAAGGCTTGGCCTGCGGGCTGGAGTTACCAGTCCAGATCTAGAGGGTAACGTTCAAGCTCCTCAGCATGGCTGACAAAATCTTTTGTGATCTGCCCTGGCTATTCCTCCAGTCAGATCGTTTCTTACCTTCTCTTGACCTCTTCTACTAGTGCAGTAAACTTGCATTTTTACTTCTTTTTCAGTGCCCGTAATGAGCCATTCAGTGTTTGCTTTTTGTCACGCTGTTCCCTTTGCCCAGCACACAGTTCATCCCCACCCATCCAGCTTCCCGTCCTGTCCCTTCGTCCATCCACTGCCTGTCAATAACCTTGCCCTCTCTCAAGGTTCAGCTCCAGTGGTCCTTGTTCTATGGAGTGTGATCTAAGCATCTGGGTTCATATCTCAGCACTTCTTGGCACTGACCGATTTACTTCTTTGTATCTCAGTTTCTCATCTGAAAAAAAAAAAAGTGAATCATCATCATCGTAATACCTAACTCAGAAGGTTTTCTTCTTCTGTTAGACTCCAGTGCATTAGCACACGTACAGCGCTGGGAACCGGGCGTCCACAGTGAGTGTGCGATCTGTGTTCACACTGTGGTCACTGTTGGTTACTCAAGGGAGCCTTTGTTATGACGCCCGGGTAGCAAAGGCTATTTCTGTTTTCCCTCCGTACCCTTTGTAGCCATCCATCCTAGCACGTCTTACACTTGATGTAGTGCTAACTTGGTCCAATGTATGGCACATAATTATAGGTACTCAGTAAATGTTTATTGAGTGAACGAGAGAGAAAAGAGAGAAGTGTTAGTCGGACTTCAAGTAGATTCCAAAGCAAAAACATCTTGCATTTCATTAAGTGGCAGGACAGAAAGGGACCATAGAAAATAAGAAGGTTCATTAAATTGAAATGAATTTAGAGTACCTCTTATACAATTGCTGATTTTGTGTTGGGCTCGTGTCTGCAGGGGAAAAGGAACACTGGCCACCTGTGTAATTAGTGGTCTCCTTAGGGACTTGCCTCTGGTTGGTACCTCTGCCAATCCTTTACCTTACTGATGATGTTTCTTTGGGTTTAGTCCCCTCTCCGCTCTGGCACAAGGATCAACACACTTCTTATCTCTAGTTTCAACGTGTGGAGCTGTGTGACCAGTACAGACTCATGTCTTGGGGAGAGTGCAAAGTATTCAAAAAATTATTAGAGACAGGAGGTTAGCTACAGAGCCACAGGGTTCAGAAAGACAGCAGGTGAGGGCTCAGGACCCAGGCAGAACAGAAAGCCCAGGGCAGATGTGGGAACAGGGGGCCAGGGCTCCAGGCTGGTCAGCAAGAGTGTTGATGTCTCATGCAGGGATCGTTTGCATAAAGCCCTGGACACAATGGGATTTCCACCACTTCGTAACATCTGGAGTTAGAAGGAGTCAGAGATGTCTTGAGTTCCACACACTTGTGGAGAGCCTCTTGAGTACAGCCCTTCCACCTCACCTTCCATGCGTTTTGTGATAGAAACATTCTGAGGCCTTGTTGCACATGTGCATGTTCACAGGGCTGGATTGGGCATCTACTGAGGTAGAACAGCATTCTGCAAAGTTGCTAATGTAACATACTATTCTTTTACTTCCATCTAAAATCTCCTTTCTATTGGAAAACACTTGCTTTTTACTTAACCATGGTTTCTCTTACTGAACTTCGCATCTTTTTCATGCTATTTTGGGCAATGGGAGATTTTCATATATCAGAGGTACATTCCTGTATGGCTTCATTTTCTAACTTAATTCTAAGGCTTTCTCAGCAAACAAAGCAGTCAGCTGTATAACTTGGATTGTTATTTTTATATTGTGTATCTTTTGCCCACCAGGGTGTAAACTTCCTCAGGGAAGAAGTATAATGCTTGCCCATCAGGAGGACTCTATTGATCTTCATAAAATGATGCTATTTAAAAGGTCTCTGTGCTAAAATCTCAATCCGCTCTTATTTTGTGAAAACGAATTCCTTATATGTGTACCTTTCCTGGTAAGACTTCTAGAATTCTCTGCAAGAGGATTAGCAAGCGTAGCAGGCAAGGGTGAACATTTCAAAGAGAAACATTACAAATATTGCTCTCAGGCTAGATATGATATCATGCTAGAGTTAAACGTTATGAAACCATTTCTTTTTGAAGCTGATTCACTGAACCAATAATTTGAAATTCAGTTTGATGTTAGAGTTTTTTATTTTATTTAAAATGACTGTTGTTGGTCCAGTACGCTGGCAAATTATGTAAATAAGAAATGAAAAAGTGTTGTTCGTAGTATAGGGCTCAGTTATGAACAGATATGTACTCTGAAATACCTAACCAGTGTTGTTGGGAAACTCTTTAAAAGTCCGGCATCTATTTGGGGTTTCTACAGAAGTTATCCAGAAGTAGCTTTTTCGAAGACTCAAATATGAACCTTAGGTGAGTGGGCTTGACTAATCATCTGAGCCATTTAAATCTGGTCTAGAGATCAGAGGCAGTGAAACCAAAGGGGTTTGAAGCTTGAGAAGGAGTATACATTGAGGATATCCTCCATGGTTGCTTATGGAGATGGAGGGGCCATGTGGCAAGGAATGTGAGTGGCCTGCAGGATCTGAGAGGGATCCCTAACTGATAGCCAGCAAGGAAATGGGGACATCGGTCCTATATCTGCAAGGAACTGAATAATGTCAACAATAAAAATGTGACTGAAAACACACCCCTTCCACCCACAGCCTCCAAATGAGAACTTAGCCCAGCTGACACCTGGATTCCAGATTCATGATACTCTGAGCAGATAGGCGAGCCATGCTGCACTAGACTTCTGACATACAGGATGTTGAATTTGTAAATGGGTGTTGCTTTCAGCCACTATGTTTGTGGTAATTTGTTATTCAGCAATAGAAAACAAATACAAGACCCCAATCATGACTCCTTTGGATTGCTGTAGTAGCCTGTTAACTGGTGTCTCTGGGTCTAGGCCACTGTTACTCAAACTGTCTGTAGTGAAGAAACAGTTGTTAAAATTTCAGTGTGTTGCAGACAAATACTATGGCACAGGGGTCCAAAAACGTTTGAGACGGAAGAGCAGCAGGGGTTGGCAAACTGCGGCTCGCGAGCTACATGCGGCTCCTTGGGTAAAACTGAAAATGAACATAAAACTATCATAGTTTCAGTTATAAAATTTTTTTTTTAAGATTTTATTGGGGAATTGGGGGGAGGGGAACAGCGTTGGGGAATCGGGGAAGAGGAACAGACAGGTAGACAAATTGCTGTTTTGTTCTTCAGTCTAGTTGTGGAGGACGTTGCTTCACTGGCCCATGTTGGTATGATCATTGTGCTCTTCCTGGGTGAGGCAATCGGTCACCAATCATTGGATGGCCACTCACAGTGGCTCCTGGCAGCTCACACCGGCTGCCGGCCGCTGAACGCTGGCTGCCAGCCACTCACGTAGCTCATGGCAGCCCACTGCAGCCGTGTTGAAGCCTACTCCAGCACCGGCGACTCACAGCAGCCCAGCTCCAGGTCAAGCTGTTGTTCATCATCTTAGCTGTAGAGGGCAGTGTCACTGGCCCTCATGTGGGATCCGAACCAGGGCCCTGCTGTTCAGAGCTGGTGCTCCCAAGTGAGCTCTTAACCAGCTGAACCACTCAGCTGGCCCTCATTTATAAAATTTTTAAAGGATATTATTCACATAATGGTGATTATGTAAAAATATATTTATGGCTCTTGAATAATTTTTAAATTGTTTTGAGGGACAGGATTGGCTCTTCCAGGGGTTGGCAAACTTTTGAGACCGAACGTACCCAAAGAGCCGCATGTGGCTCGTGAGCTGCAGTTTGCTGACCCCTGCTATGGCAGATTGAGTCTTACAAAAATGGCCGCAAAAACATCTCCCATCCCACCTGTTTTTATTCCACTCCCCCATCAGGAGGTGACTCTAGTTTCCCTCCAGCTGAGTCTAGGCTGGCCTTAATGACTGGCTTGTAACCATTTAGAATGCAGTGGAAGCCATAGCTTGTATCCCAACGATCAGCTTTAAAAAGACTGTGCAACTCACACCTGGTTCTCTAGGAATGCTCATTCAGCACCCGCTGCCATGCTGTGAGAGGAGAGAGCAGCAGGAGGTGATACGGTCAGCAGGATTAACAGCCTTGCTGAGTTCTGCCAGCCCAGGTGCCAGACATGTGCTGAAGGAGCCTTCAGAGGATTACAGCCCCCAGCTGAGGCCTCAAACATCAAGGGACAAGGACAAGTTACCCCCATTGTGTCTTGTCCAAATTCATGAGCACCATAAAGTACTTACTGTTTTACGACAGTGAGTTTGGGTTAGTTTGTTATGCAGCAAGAGATAACCAGAATAAATATCTTTATAAAATACTGTGAAGTGAAATTAAAAAAAAAGAAAAGACATGCAGAATATACCCAGAAATCATTAGTGTCACTTCCATGCTACACTATTAATTAAGCAGTTACAAACCTGCCCAGACTCAAGGAGAGAGAACACAGGCCCACTTCTCAAACAAAGGGGACGCAAAGAATTTGGCAACCATTAAAAAAAAACACCAAACTTTTAATTTTGGAATAATTTTAGCCATACAGAAAAGTTGCAAAAATAGTTGAGAGAATTTCCACACACCCTTCAGCCAGCTTCCATGGATGCTAACATCTTACAGAGCCATAGTATGATTATCAAAACCAGGAAATTAGCACTGATATAATGCTATTAACTAATATACAGCTCCTGTTCCGGTTTTGCCAGTTTCCCCACTAATGTCCATTTTCTGGCTCCAGGTCTAGTCTAGAATCCCACATTGAATTTAGTGTTCACGTTGCCATAGCCTCCTCCAACATGGGACAATTTGTCACTTTCCGCGTCTTTCATGACTGTGTATAGTGGGTAGTTCTTTTGTAAGATGCCCCTGAATCTGGGTTTGTCTGACATTTTTCATGATTAGATTGAGGTTATGTAGTTTTGGCCAGAGCACCTCAGAAGTGATCATGTGCCTTCCTCGGTGTGTCATATCAGGGTGGGTTGTGACATCCATAGGTCTTGTTCCCATGATGAGAATTGTGCTCACGTGGTTAAGGTGGTGACTGCCAGGCTTCTCCACTGGAAATATCTTGTAGGAAGGTGCTTTGAGACAATGCAAAGGCCCTGGTTTTCATCATATTTTGGTGAGGTCATGTTTTGAAACTGCCACCAAGTTAGATTTTTTATCATTTGATCCACCAGACAGACTCTTAATCTTTCCAATTTCTGTAGTTATCTTGTCACAGACCTGTGACAGTTTGCGGCCGGCTCTGGGCTGCAGACCACACTTTGAGTAGTAATGGCTTGGACTGCACTCCTCCCCAGTTCATTTTCCCCATTACTGTCAGATCGCACGTTGAATAGCAAACCCTACTGCGCTATTCATCTGCTTCAGCTCCTTCAAAGGCTCACCGTCACCCTTAGGGTACAAGCCGGGCTTCTTAGCATGACCGTCAAGTCTGCATCATTCTGTTCCGTCT
Organism: Hipposideros armiger; assembly: GCF_001890085.2. Taxonomy (NCBI): domain Eukaryota; kingdom Metazoa; phylum Chordata; class Mammalia; order Chiroptera; family Hipposideridae; genus Hipposideros; species Hipposideros armiger. The sequence goes on from NW_017731368.1 coordinate 6,944,579, forward strand.
TTCACATTGTCCTTTTTCTTTTTTTTTTTCATTTATAAATTTTTTTAAAAAATTATTTTTTATTGTGAAATACACATTTTTTAGAATTAGTTTCAGCTGTACAACACAGTGCAATAGTTATACTTTTTACCCCTTGAGGTGACAACACCCCTCCACCAATCCGCCGCCCCACTTCCCCCCATGTCATACATATCTATTACAATTCCCTTGACTCCACTCCCACACTATACTCCACGTCCCATGACTATATATATATATATATTTTTTTCTTTTTCACTTATAGTTGACATACAATATTATACAACATCAACTTCAGGTGTACAGTGCAGTGATCAAGCCTCTACCCCATCCATGATGCGGTCTCCCTAGCAAGACATGTGACCACCTGACACCCTACAAAATATTTACAACATTATTATTTTCCTCGAACTGTCTTTCATGTCCCTGTGGCAATATTGTAGTTACATATTTATGCTGTCTAATCACTTCCCCGTCTCCCTCATCCCCACCCCCTCCCAACTAGCAACCATCAGTTGTTCCTCTATATCTCTGAGACCACTTCTGTTTACTTTGCTCATTCAGTTTTTTAAATTCCACATGTAAGTGAAATCATATGGTATTTGTCTTTCTCTGACTGACTTATTTCACTTAACATAATAGTCTCTA
>NW_017731368.1:6947495-7072297 GCF_001890085.2 Hipposideros armiger
AGAAAAATGTCACGGAACAATAGATTGTCAAATTTGTTGGCATACAGTTGCTCGTAGTATTTTCTTACAATTTCCTATATTTCTGTGGCATTTGTTGTCACTTCCCCTCTTTCATTTCTGATTTTATTAATTTGGGTCATAACTCTCTTTTTCTTGGTGAGTCTGGCTAAGGGTTTGTCGATTTTGTTTATCTTTTCAAAAAACCAGCTCTTGGTTTCATTAATCTTTTTTATTGTTTTTTTATCTCTATTTCATTTATTTCTGCTCTGGTCTTTATTATTTCCTTCCTTGTACTCCCTTTGGGCTGTTCTTTCTCTAGTTCCCTTAGGTGTAAAGATAGTCTGTTGATATGAGATTGTTCTTGTTTCTTTAGATAGGCCTGCATTGCTATAAATTGCCCTCTTAGGACTGCTTTTGCTGCATTCCATAGATTTTGGGTCATGTTGTTTTCATTTTTGTTTGTCTCGAGGTATCTTTTAATTTCTTCCTTGATCTCAGTTTTTACTCTCTCGCTATTTAGTAGCATGTTATTCAGCCTCTATGTATTTGTTGCTTTCCAGATTTTTTCTTACAATTGATTTCTAGTTTTATAGCATTGTGGTCAGAGAAGATGCTTGATATGATTTCAGTGTTCTTAAATTTATTGAGACTGGTTTTGTGTCCTAACATGTGGTCTATCTTGAGAAATGTTCCAGGTGCACTGGAGAAGAATGTATATTCTGTTTCTTTGGGGTGAAATGCTCTAAAAATGTAAATTAAATTCAGCTGGTCTAAAGTGTCATTTAAGGCCACTGTTTTCGCGTTGATTTTCTGTCTGGAGGATCTGTCCATTGGTGACAACGGAGAGTTGAAGTCCCCTACTACGATAGTGTTGTTGTTGATCTCTGTCTTTATGTCTGTCAAAATCTGTTTTATATATTTAGGAGCTCCTATGTTTGGTGCATAGATGTTTACTAGGGTTGTGTCCTCTTGTTGAATCGATCCTTTTATTATTATGTAGTGTCCTTCTTTGTCTTTTATTGTAGTCTTCATTTTAAATTCTATTTTGTCTGAAATAAGTATTGCTACTCCTGCTTTTTTCTCATTTCCAGTTGCGTGAAATATCTTATTCCATCCCTTTACTTTCAGACTGTGTGTGTCTTTTGATCTGAGATGAGTGTCTTGTAAACAGCGTATGCATGGGTCCTGTTTTCTTATCCACTCAGCCACTCTACGTCTTTTGATTGGAGCATTTGGCCTATTCACATTTAAAGTGATTATTGATAGGTGCATATTTATTGCCATTTTGTTATTTGTATTTCTGATATTCCTGGGTTAGCTTATTTCCCCCTTTCTTCTGTTTAAAAAAGCCCTTTTAACATTTCCTGCAATGTTCTCTTGGTAGTAATGAATTCCTTAAGTTTATTTTTTTCTGAGAAGCTCTTTATCTCTCCTTCAACTTTAAGTGATAACCGTGCTGGGTAGAGCAATCTTGGTTGTAGGCCTTTATTTTGTGTCACTTTGAATATTTCCTGCCACTCCCTTCTGGCCTGCAGAGTTTGTGTGGAAAAGTCAGCTGTTAGTCTTATTGGAGTTCCTTTGTATGCAACCTGCTGTCTTTCTCTTGCTGCTTTTAGGATCCTGTCTTTGTCTTTAGCCTTTGCCATTTTTACTATGATGTGTCTTGTTGTGGACCTGTTTGGGTTCAGCTTATTTGGAACTCTCTGCACTTCCTGGGCTTGTGTGTCAATTTCCTTCACCAGGGTAGGGAAGTTCTCAATCATTATTTCTTCAAATACATTCTTGATCCCTTGCTTCTTCTCTTCTCCTTCTGGTATTCCTATGATGTGAATGTTGTTGTGCTTGATGTTGTCCCATAGGCCTCTTAAACTATTTTCATTGTTTTTTATTCTTTTTTCTTGTTCCAACTGGGTGGTTTCTGCTATTTTGTCTTCTGAATCACTGATCCGATCCTCTGCTTCATCTAATTTACAGGTGATTCCTTCGAGTGTGTTTTTCATTTCAGTTATTGTATTCTTTAGTTCTACCTGGTTGTTTTTTATGATTTCTGTATCCTTCTTTATGTCCTCCTTAAGTTCCTTAAACAGTCTTATCATCAGTGTTCTAAACTCTGTCTCTGAAAGGTTGGATACCTCTGTTTCATTTAGTTCCATTTATTGGGGTTTCTTCTGATCTTTTACTTGGGACATGTTTCTTTTTTTCTTTATTCTGGCTGTCACTCTGATTGCTTTGATGTATTAGATCACCAGTCTTGATGTGGCCTCCTCTTTAAGTCCTTCGTTTAGAGGTGCTGCTCATCTAGGGTCCAGGGAACTTCTGAGGTTGAATATCTTATAAATTATTTGTAATTTTGGTGTGATCCTGGGAGGCAGTCGGCACAGCGTCTGTCTATTCTGCCATCTTACCAGAAGTCCATCTCACATTGTCCTTTTACTATTTAGAATGCTTATGCCTTTCCGTATAGGCATACCTGCCTCCACACACTTTCACTGTCTTCCAAGGCTCATGAGCATCTCTTCTTCCCAGTGTGGGCTCAGTGGGTTTTCTCCATGTCTGTTTCCTTATATCCTGTGCATAAATCTCTGATGAGGTTATTTTTGTCTTATATTTATTTATCAAGCCACTTGGCTTTCAGTTTGAGGGCATGGGTTTCGAGTTTATGGGATCAATAGTGTTAATCATAAATTGAGTTCTGAGATAGTTTCCAGGGGAAAAAAATTGTCCAGTACTAAGTAAGGTCTGTATGGCAAGATGGATTCCTGAAATGAGAAGCCCTTTGGAGAGGATGGTGTCCCTGTGGATGGGTTGACCATGGAGACTGTGGGTCTAAACTCCTGGTCCTGTCTTCACGTATATTGTCTCTACCCATATGGGTAGATAGAAACTTCAGGCAAGTGAACCCAAGACAGTGCAGCTCCATGGATGTCCCCATAGACCCGTTTTATCACTGTAGGGGACTGCTTTCTGTGTCCTGAAAAACTGAGCTGAGCAGGCCTTCCTCTCCTGGCCCCTCTTCCTGGCTTGTTCTCTGAATCAATAGAAGTATGATGGGGCAGGGTCAGAGGCCTTTCTCTCCTTTTAACTCCTGTTGTTGGTTCATCCTTAAATAGTCTTAGGTTTTAAAGGAAAATTTTAAAAAATGTTAGTGATGGTTTGAAATTCAGCCCAAGTCTTGTCCATAGCTCTCTGGACAGAAGTGGAGTAATCTCCCTATTCCCTCTTTTCTGGTCTAAGTCGCAACTAGCCATTTATATCTAAACATTGCTAGATTTATTTTATAGTTAGCCTTAACTATCTCGAGCATCAAATAAATTTAAAACAAAATTCCTAATACTGGGGCAACATTTGCTTTAGGTGCAGGAGAGAATTGGAATGCCAAATAATGTATCCTAACGGTTTTCATAAGTTTATTCAAAATTTTCTAATTCAAACAGCACCACCTTTGTTGGTAATATAAACCATAAATATACAAAATCCCAGTGAATCTCCCAAAATAAAACCTGTAAGGAAAACCCTTTAATCACACACAATCTATCATTAAATTTTACTGTTAAGAGAAAACCGCCCTCTCCCCGCCCCCCCATAAGAACACGGTAAAGTAGCCCCAAGAATGAGGCTTGGGACGGAGAGTATATTTCAATTTGCTCATCTGGAATTAGTTAAACGCAGTGTGCTTAGATGGCTAAATAAAAGAAGAAAAGTATACTGTAATGTAGTTAATATCTTCACAATCCTTTGAAGATTAGGGATAAGTTCAAAAAGATCTCTATTTTGTTTGGTTTTGGTTTAAAACAATTCAGAAAAATCTCTTTGCTTCCTGTCCTCCAGGCTGTCCCTAAACCATAGAAATTTCACTCGTGTAGAATTCAGGATATAACAGGCTCATGTAGTAAAACGCTAGCTGGTGATTTAAATCGTGGTGGCCAACCACAACACAGCCCCCAGATGAGATAGCCTTTGCATCAGGCGTTCCCAGAGTCGGCTGCTACGATGATTTCAGACTCGCTGCCTGCATAATCCCTAAGAACCAGCCACATCCATTTTCCCTAGAGGTGAGCCTGGCCCTCCCCGGTCGGCAGAGGCCTGAGCACTGGGCCTGCTCTCCAGAGTTCCAGTCAAAGGAAGACGGCTGGGTGCTCCATGGCTCAGAGCAAATCAAGGGTTTGATCATTTGAGACCCAAACCACTAACTGGACCTACATTGTTATGAGAGGAAATGCTTAGAATAAGGAGACTGAGTTTTTAAATCAAATGTTAAGAGCATATTGAAGACAAATGAATATTGTTTCCACAGCAATCTACAGTCTGTGGATTTCAGATATTTTATCTACAACTTGCAGCAAAAAAAAAAAAAATGCATTTTATGTCACTACCCGGTACACATGCGCAGACCTATAACTGAAAGAAAAATGTCACGGAACAATACTGTGTGTGTTATCCTTGGATAGTCTCTATTTTATATTTTTAATTCAGAAACTGCTCGTTAATACCCAGTAAACTCATCTCATTGCTCTCTGATTGGTCACTTCTCACAGTCTGGAAAGACACGGCTTTGCGTGGCTATAAATACTGCTTCGCAGCCGCTCTTGCTTTTAAGTTCTTTTGGAATTACATTTGAGGTTAGTCCGTGAATCACAGAAAATGTCATAGAAAAGCATTTTTTTAACTAAAGGTAATTTGATTTAGCCTGCGTTCCCCTTTTATTTACCAGATGTGGCTCTAAATGATGTGAGTCCAATCAAAGAACAAAATCACTGTGGCTATTTGTGTTCAGAAGAACGTGAGGACTGGAATGGTCAACTTGAAAGTGAAAGGAGGCTTAAGAGGCAGCTCAGATTAGCCTGCTTGTCGTGCAGAGACCCCAGGAACAACTAGCTGTAATTAAGAATGAATTAAGATAATTTATGTAGCCATGCGTTAATAATAGAGTATATTAAAGTACTGTCGTGACCAGTCTGGTGCTGTGAGTCGATGCTCCTGGCTGTGATGCTGAGGGAGACCGTGCTCGAGGGACCTGTAACTTCCAGGCACCATTGAAGAAGTCGTGGTGCCTGTGTCCCTGTGACCTTCTGGGCTTTGGTTGCTAGGGAAATTCTGAGAGATATGAACATGGCCGTATCAGCCCGGGCCTCATAGGAGTATATGTTATAATAAATTAAAAAGACCTATTTAGGAAGAGAGCTGGTTAACACCCAGGAAGCTGGGGAAGAAGATTGGGAAGGTGCTGGCCTGTGTTGTGCTTGGCCTTGAGTCTGAGCTTTCGCCGTTCTGCCCGGCCATGGTAGAAGACACTTCATTCTCAGATCCAAGCTGTCAGTTGCCCAGGAAAGTGAGAGAATGTAACTGTGTTTAATATTTGTAGTCACAACTTTTTTCCCTCTAATATACTGAAACTACAGAAATAATCACATTTGTTTTTGCGAGCTATTCCCTTTGCACCCATCTGGCATATTCTGTGAAACAGACAAACTGCACAAGCCTCCAACAAGGGCACCAAGCTTAAGCACTGCAGTTTATCACACAAAGTAAATTCTAATACAATTAAGGAGTCTGATGTTTTTAAACTGAAGCAGGATCGGCAAATTATAGCTTGTGGGCCAAATATGGCACACTGTCTGTTTTTGTAAATAAAATCTTAGTGGAACACAGCCATGCCTATTCATTCATGTATTTATGTCTGCTTTTACATTATAGTGACCGAGTTAAGTGGTGGCTATAGCGACTGTGTGACCCACACAGCCTAAAAAATATTTACTATTTGACCCATTACAGAAAACAATTTAATGATTCTTGGAATAAAGGAATATTTAGAAATAAAGTAGTGTTCTTAAAAAAAATTGTCACTTTTGAATCAAGACTATTTTCTCTTAAATTGTATGAAAAAATTTTTCTATGATAATATATGATAATTTTTAAAACTAGGTTTTAAGGAAGGAAGTACCTAGAGTCTATTGGGTGATTGTTGTCTACCTTTTTTTCAAGTTAAGGATTATTAAAACTCAGTGTACATTAAATAATGCTGAGAAGAAATCTAAGGCATATATAAAAGAATACAGTGTGGCATTCTTATAATTTCACTACAGTGATGATTGGCTGTATGATTTTACCTGGCATTGCTTATTTTGATAATCTTTATAACGATTGTGAATTTTAATAAAATTTTACATTTGTAAAGATGAATCTATTTGAGATTTTACTGAGTATAGATCAGTAAGGCTAAGCTAGTAGTCATTTGCAGAGGCTTCTTAGGTCTCATGCTTAATAGATGTAGTTCAGTGTCTTAAAAATGAGCATGTATGTAATCATACAATTTCTCTATCACAGAATTTAAGCAATGAAACACGGGGCTGCAGAGCTTTCTATCAGGGCAGCAGTTTAAGTATGAGCTACCTAATGTGTGGTTATCTTTTTATTTTTTTAACAGACTCGTGGAAGAAAGCAAACTGATCCCACTCATTTTTGAAGTAATTCCGGTAAGAAAGGAAATATCCATCTGAAATTCTGGTGAAATTAAAAAAAAGTTTTAAAGTGTCCACCTTGTTGTATGGTTGGGTTCTAACCCTAACACTGCCCAGACAGCTTTGTGTTTTCTTCATCATCTTGCTTAAGCTTAATGGGCCTCAGTTTCCTGTCTGAGCTCTGTCCAGCTCTGAAATTGCACAGGGACACTGCTTAATGACCTGCTCACTTTTCACACACCCTTTGCATTTCATTTCTCTTGACTCAAACCATATGTTATCTAAAATAGAAAGAATACTTCATCCGAGGTCGGCTTGTGGAAGGAGGGCAGGTTGGTGATGGCTGTGCCTCAGTGTGAGCTCTCTGATGTTCCGTGGGGAGCCTCTGACTTTGTAGTCACTGGGTCAGATCAGCAGTTTTATGCCTATGGGCAGAAAGTTGTCTTCTTCATAATGTAGAATAGCTGGGCTTCTATACACCATTTATTCACAGAACGCAACTTAATTGGAAACCATCTGTTAAAGAAAACCTTTCATCGTTTGTTCCTGTGTGTAGGGAACAGAATGGGATGCAGAGGTGACTTGTCTTACTTCTGATAAATCCCTGTTTAAACTAAATACAGATTGGAAAGCTCGGCTGAAAATTGAGCTGGTGCTTATAGCAAGGGAGTACCCTTAACCAAAGAAATGTTCTTTTGTACTTGGGTGGGTTATCTCTCCCTTTGCCCAAAACTTCCCCTCCATAGCTAATTGACAGCACAAGGGACACAGGAGGGGAACAGACAAGCCAGCTCCGCTTAACCTGCCTTGGCTGTCCATGGAGCAATGACTGATAGTCTGATAACTCTGCACATGGAAGATTAGCTTTCTTTAATCATCCTGCAAAAGTAACGTACACGTTGTTTGTAGGTTGCCACGGCTCTATGCGGAAACGTTATTTTTGTTAGCTTCACATCACCCTTTCCCTTTTAGGGGAGCTGGTTGGGTTTGCTGAGCTACTTAAATTAGGTAGGGAGAAGGAATGGGAGTGGGTTAGAGCCTGGATTGAATTGCTTCAAATAGTAAAAGGGGATTTCAGAGGCAGAATTAGAAGAAATAGAGAAAAAGGAGGTGAAGAAACATGGTGTCGAAAGCTATTTAATGGGAATTTTAAACCTTTGCCAAGTGTTCCTGCAGTAGGGTGTTACTTGTAACTTGTTGTGGACTTGGATTTGTTTTGGAGAGCAATGGGTGCGGTCAACTGCTGGGTTTGGCCACATGGTTGGGCATGGACCAAGAGTCAGTGCTGTCCAAAGTCAGTTGCAACTGGCTTGCATTTGAAAAGGGACCCGTGTTGCAGACACGGAGAGCACTCGAGCTAGAAGGGCCCTAATGGGTGGACGGGACTCATCCCTTGCTGTGGCAGGAGGGCCTCTAACCTGTTAAGGTCACTACAGTGCCTTTGGTGACTGATAAAGTGTTCTCAGCCTATCCTTTGGCAATCATCTCAAGGTCTAAACCTCCACACATAGAAAATTCCTTCATGCAGGTTACCACAACCCCTCCATACTTGATTTATGTTTGTCTAATGAGCACCTAGCAAGGCTTCATATTTTGCAAACCACAGTAAACATTTAATTGATTAAGGTCACAATTTCAACTCTTGTCATGGTGATGTAGCTGTTGTGGGGAGTGGGTAGAAGGTGCCATCTGCTCTCCAGGTCAGGACTTCAGCTGGTCCTGAGCTCTGTGACCTTGCAGGTGTGCGTGGGGTCATGTTCTTCCTTCAACCAGAATAGCTCCATTCTTAGGTTTCTTGTAGGATAGGTCCTGCTGCTACAAAAGTAAAGGAAAAAACAGTTGGACATGAGTGCTTTTTGGACCAGGATATTGATGTTCTTGAAGAATATTAAATCCCTATTCTACGTTTACCTTTCTTGAGTTGAAGTAATCTCAGTTTTTTTCTCTGTATAAATGCATATTTTAGTCAACGAACTATCTTTGTAGCAGTTGTCCTGAGAACTATTTCCTTGTCCTTTCTAAATTTTTGTCACCGACCTACACATAAGATAGTATTTTATTGATTTTATGATGTACATTTTTTTTAGATTTTAATGTTTCTGAAACTGGGATGTACTTTCCAAGTCAATGGCTTTTTGCAATTGCTTTCGGCCGGGCGACCTGGTTGTCATTGCCTTAACCAATTTTTCTTTTGTTTTTCTTTTTATAAGTACCCAAGGGTGATATATTATAAGGATATATAAATCTGAATAAGTCTAAAAGAGCTCGTTCAATAAAAATAAAATGAAAGTTCTAAGTAATAAGAAACTATGTCCTAGTTTATGGGCAGCACTTTCCTTAGTGCTTGATAAAATAATAGTGCATCTTAGAACTGCTGGATTCGTAGTTTCAGGAAACACAGTTTATCCTTCAGTTAGGTTTGGTTTCAAAGTTCAAGGGCCTATGTGGGGTCTAGTGTTTGAGTAGCTGCTCCTGGCAATGATTTGGTCAGGAGAGACATGAGAAAATTGAACACGGCCCTGTGTGCTTGGCTACTGCGTGTGTCTTCCAGCCACCCACTAAGAAAACCAAACAATTTGACTCATTCAGCTGGTGGTCCACTGTGACCTCTTGATTACTTTTTCCTTACTCTTAGCCTGTAACTGTTCTCCAGCTTGTGTTTGCTGCACTGAAAGCCTGATTACAGGCTGTATAACTCCCTTCTGCTTTCCTAGAGTTTCTCGTAAGATGTGCTGTTACCAGCCATGCCTCCTCTACTAGATGTTTTTCATTAAGAAAGCAAACGCTTCTCTCCTGATGGGCAGGAATTGCAGGTAGCTTCTGTGTCTTTCCCCGAGGCCTGGAGGAAAGTGAAGATGAAGAGAGCAGAATTTCGAATTTGATGTCCCATGTGCACAAAACAGCCATGTACAAATTTTAAGGAAAGATTTCTGTGGTTGTGTGCTGGCTCCACAAGCTCCAGGTGTGGATCAAACTGGTTAGATATAGAACCAATTAAGAGTCGTTTTTATTGTTTAAAAAAAAAAAAAAGAAAACAATCCCCAATTGTAACTGCCAACTCAGGTGGCACAGTGCTCCCTCCTGTCCAGGTGCCTAATATTTGAGCTCCCAGGATTCACGGTGCGGAGAGAGCCATGTGTGGGCACATAATGGGTGAGAGCTTAATGGAGGGAGGTAGGGACCGCTGTGAATTCCAGGGTTTGGGGGTTGGCGGGAGTGAGTGATTGCTCAGTGTGGGGAAAGGAGTCTCCCAGAAGTAGTAGCCTTTGAACGTGGCCTTGAGGGCCTTGTCATGAGGAGAGGAGGAGTCCAGTTTGCGGGGTGGTGAGTTCTAGAGCTGTGCCTGGACCAGAGACCTTGGAGAAGTGTAGGGAGTGGGCCTGAAGGGCAGTTTGGGACCAGATCTTGCAAGGCTTTATGCTCTAATTGTTTCATATTTGTTTGGCTTTGCTAATAACTTATGCTCTATAAAATCAGGTGGTATCCTGCACTTAAAAAAAAAATTTTAGAGCCCCTGTACTGCAGGGGTATGTGCTGTGAGGAGGCAGGCCGCCCAGCCGCGGGGTTGGGCCTGGGAGAACATCAGGCTTGGGGTCATGGGATTATACTGGAAACTTGAAACGTGTTGAAAGCTGGATCCTGGAAGTTCCCTACAAGTTTCCATCAGCCAGGTTTTTGAGATCAGCCAAAAGCACTGTGGGGAAGGGAGCGTAAAAGACAGAGCCTGCCTCAGAGGTCCCACCCAAGGACCCAGGAGTGCTAACGCCACATTCAGGGCAGAGAGCAGGCAGAACGTTTTTAATCCTGAGCTCCAGCTGGGAGTGTCCCTGCCCTTGTCAGGCCAAGCTGTGGGAAAGCCAGGTAGCTGACTGCTTCCAAAAAGGAGCTGTCACAGGCACTGGGTGCTGCTTTCCCGGCCAGGCCCACCCAGGTGAGAACACTGCATTAGTAATACAGGCAGCTGTGTTGGTGGGCAGTGGAGGCTCAGGCAGCGCGGGCTGGACGAAGCTGAATGGATTCCTCCGTAGTCTTCAGGGTCTATGGCACTCAGGCCGCCTGCATCTGCTTAGTAAAGGCGGCTTCCCGAAGAAAGGGAGCCCCCGGAAGAGCCAGTGGCCTGGTTTTGCAGTGCAGCGTGGCTGGACAGGCAGGATTAGAGGCGTTCTTTTCCCCTTCTGCCATTTTTCCGAAGAGTAAAAGTTGCAGTTAAGCATGTCTTAGCACGAGTTTGCATGGACCAGCCTTTGCATTTTGCCGTAACTCTAATCTCTCTTCATTTTATTTCAGTGGTTTATGTTTTGGCCTACTTCAGTAAATCGTTTTAATGCCAAGTAATAAAGGCAAACTGTATTTCATTGGGAGGGGAAAAAAAAAGCTTTATTCATGGCAGATTTTCCAATATGTGCCAAAATATCACTGTCAGAATATTTTATGTGTCTGTTCCAAAACAAACAATTAAAGAGCAATTTCAGTGGCAAATGGTAACAATAAAAACGAGATTAGCAATACACTAGTTTGACAATTATATTGTTTGAACAATTCTGGAGGAGAGCAGTTGAAGCAAGCTGCAGTAAATCTTTCAAGGCAACTGTTTCTTTACAAAAGAGTCTCTTTATGGGCCCTTGGATCCTAAAGGATTTGATCACCAAGGCACCAGCGCAGTACAGACTGGCAGCCACATGACATTGAAGGAGTATTTTCAATCCTGTGCATCCATCAGGCTTTTAAAACTACTTTGCTGCATTCTCACTGCAACCTATCTAATGTGAATTGGGTCCTAGGGTATATTAAAATGACAAGCTCCTTATAAGTTTATGAATCTGCATGCTTGTGTTCAGTATGCCATTAATAAGATTCTGCTATGCACTTGGGCATGCATTTCTAAACTAGAAAATGATTTGATTAAAATTGCAAAATGCTTGACTCAGGAAGATCCTGTCAAAGATATTCAAAGAGTGCTTATTGGATGCAGGAGATAAATCTGAGTCTTCAACTTGCATGCACACCTATTCAGGGGACTTCTGTAGATTGCAGGATGGAGCTGTACCAACTCCAATTGTATACAAAGAGGGCTTTACACACCGCTAACACACTGTCCTGAAAGCATGCATTTTGAGGTGTTTTTTTTTTTTTTGAGGAGGATGGATGGATTTGCATGGATCTGTTTTCTGTAGTTTGTGTCATAAATTTGTATTTGCAAAATAATCCTGGGGGCTAGAATGCAACCTATTGATACTAGATTGAATGAAGTGAAGTTGTCCATATAGCAACTGAACAAATGACTTTAGTCTGATTAATATCATGTTACTTGGTTAGCTGAATAAATGGGCTGAAGCTAAGTAAAATAAACTTATATCTTAAATTTGGACTAAAGCATAACTAGTTTCTGCATTATTAGCCCAATTGGTTTGGAAGAAGATGGGCTTTATTAAGATAAAAAACTTATGATTTCATTCATATGTGGGATATAAAACTGAAAGCAACAAACAAACAAGACAAGCAAACAATTCATAGACACAGGTGACAGGTTAGTGGTTACCAGAGGGTCTGGGGAGGGTAAGTGCTACTGTACTTTTCAGTATGGTAGCGAGTAGCCACATAAAGCTCACGGAGCACTTGAAACATTGCTAGTCCTAATTGAGACGTGCTCTAAGTGTCAAATACACACTGCAGTTCCAAGGGAAAAAAATGAGTGTAAAGCAGCCGATTAATTTTCTTATATTGATTGTATCTGAAAATGATAGTATTTGGGGTATATTGAGCTAAATGAAATATTATTAAAATTAATCTCATCTGATTCTTTTTATTCTTTTTACTGCAACTTTCAGAACATTTACACCATGCGGCTTGCATTGTATTTCCATTGGCTAGTGCTGCAGTAGGAGATTTCCTAAGTCCTGTATCCTCAGTTACACTGTGAGTTTCACTTAGGGAAGAAACCACACTATGTGCAACCTCATTTGTCTCCAGCACATGCCTTCCCCGCTTTATGCCTTTCAGTATGTACGAGGTCTGACAATTGAGTTTGCGAACGTGTTGCAACGACGTCGTTAACCTTGTTTGACATCAGAGGGATTATTCATTATGAGTTTCTACCAACTGGACAAACAGTTAACCAAGTTTACTACTTGGAAGTGCTAAAAAGGCTGCGTGAAAAAGTTAGATGACCCAAACTTTTTGCCAACAATTCATGGCTCTTGCATCACGACAGTGCACCAGCTCACATGGCACTGTCCGTCAGGGAGTTTTTAGCCAGGAAACAACTAACTGTATTGGGACACCCTCCCTACTCACCTGATCTGGCCCCCCCAATGACTTCTTTCTTTACCCAAAAATAAAGGAAATATTGAAAAGAAGACATTTTGATGACATTCAGGACATCAAGGGTAATACGATGACAGCTCTGATGGCCATTCCAGAAAATGAGCTCCAAAAATAAAGGAAATATTGAAAAGAAGACATTTTGATGACATTCAGGACATCAAGGGTAATACGATGACAGCTCTGATGGCCATTCCAGAAAAAGAGCTCCAAAATTGCTTTGAAGAGTGGACTAGGCACTGGCATTGGCGCATAGCTTCCCTAGGGGAGGACTTTGAAGGTGACCGTAGTGATATTCAGCAGTGAGGTGTGTGGCACTTTGTCTAAGATGAGTTCGCGAACTTAATTGTCAGACCGTGTATTGATTTATTAGTGAACTAGTGAGGGAGGTGAGACATGGCTGCCAGTCCCCTCCTTCCTAGACTGCAGTCACAGCTGACCTTTTCCCCCTTGATGGATTGGAAGAAGAAACAGCAGGAAGGGCCGGGTTCTTTAGTGTGACATACAGAAGGCAGTTTGGTTGTAGCTCCCCTGAATTTTAATCATGACTGGTGACACTACTCAGTTTTACTTCTTTCCTAACTCTGGACTATCTTAAGAAGTCTGGTTATTGGCCATTGGACATCTTTGAGTTCAGGCTTCTATTAAAAAAAAATAAAGCGCCTACTGTGGATATCAGGCATTGCCCAACCTCACTATTCCAAACCTTGTGTGGTTGGAGCCCTTTGATAGATGGAATAAGGTAAAATGACTCTCGGTCAATACAGACGATGGCTGGAAGAGCCTGGGGTAAAATCAGTGGTTACTCATTCTCAATGTCTAACCGCTGAATGTTATTTTGTCTCAAACTTCTTCAGTATTGTAGGAGCCCAGAAAGTTTATTCAGGAACAAAACAAGTGAGAATCCCCACCTTTAAAGAAAGTGGGAATGTCAGCAAAAAGTTCCTAGTTTCGGTTACATAAAGCAGCAAGCATCTATAGCATTTGCTTTTGATGCACTTTTCTATTTGTTTTCTTGGATGAGCAAGAAAAAGCACAATTTATGTGCTTACCCAGTGCTGCAAAGGGTTTTCTGACTGAGCCAGGAAATCTGATGCGCTAAAGTAGTTTACAGATTTATGGGAAAAGGAGCACTTTTTAAATAGCCCTTGCGAGTGAAATTGGATTTTGGATTTATTAGAGGTGCCACATTGGAGAAGGACTGATGAGGAGCCGGCAAGGGCAAGTTATTACGTAGGATTTTTAGGTTTATTTTTTCTGCCAACATACTTGTTACTGTGGTCTCATTTTTTGAAAAAAGAGAGAGAGAGAGAGAGAGAGAGAGAGAGAGAGAGAGAGAGGGAGGGAGGGAGGGAGGGAGGGGACGAACACATGTGGGAAATAATTAGAAGATGCATTATGCTGTGAGCTGTAAAGGAAGGCCTTCATATTCTATGTTAGGCATTTCTGTACTGTTTGAACTCTTGACAAGCATGGATTGTTTTCTGCTAGTGTGAGCATCTCTGAACAGAGCCGCTTTGCCATGTCTTTGCACATCTGTGTGAGTTTCTATAGGGTGTTTGAAAGTTGAATTGTTACACCAAAGTATATGCATCTTTCCTATTTTGATATTACTTCCCAAAAGTAATATAAAATTTTCCCACTCTGCCGTTGTAGAAACCAAGAGCTGTTTTTGCCACACTCACAGCCAAGTATTATTAGTCTTTTAAATTGTCAGTTGTTTGCATTTTGAGCTGCTTGCTTTTTAGTATCAGAGTCACATTTATCCAATTTTTTGCTTATAGCTTCTTGGTTTTCCAGCATGCTTAGGAGAGGACTTCTCCTCAATAAGGTTATAAAATATCAATCCACCTTTTATTCTATACATGTATGATTTCACGATTAAATCTTAAATCTTTGCTCCAAAATAACTTTGTCGTAAGGAATGAGGACACATCAGCTTTTCTCTTCCCCATACCTCTCACCATCACTGAGCTGTTCCAACAGTATTTGTTGATGTAACCCATCATTGTGGTGACCTGAAACACCAGATGTATTCATTCATTCACTTTAACTCCATATATTGTTTATTGTCTGTATTGACATACAGTAAGCTTTATATATTATGTGATGATTTTTTTTTTACAAATGTATGTTCAGTCAAGATATGAACATATCCATTGTTCCCCCCTCATTTATTTCCTTGTGCCTATCTATAATCCTTCCCTCCCTACCCCCATTCCAGCCCCAGACAACTATTAATTTGCTTTCAGTCACTGTAGATTAGTTTGTATTTTCTAGTGTGTTATGTAAATAAGTAATAAGGTATGGATTGGTTTTTTTTTTTTTCTTAATGGACCTCTGGCTTCTTTGAATGAGCATATTTCTTGTCTTCTAGGGATAAAGCATTATGTCTGATGTTAATATCACCACTGCATTTTCCTTTGATTAGTATTAGTAAGGAATATTTTTTAACTTCTTAACTTTTAACCTATCTATGCCTTTAAATTTAACGTTGTTTTCTTTCTTGGAATTTATTTTTTCATTTACACATAGTTGATATATAATCTTATATTGGTTGTATTAGTTTCAGATGTACAATGTAGTACTTTGACATTTTTATACCTGGCAATGTGATCACCCCACTAATTCTAGTGATCATCGGCCACAGTGTGAACTTATCACAGTATTATGGACTATATTCCCCTTCCCCTTTTCACCCATCTCCACACCCCTGCCCGTCTGGTAACCATCCCTTTGGTCTCTGTTTCTATGAGTCTGTTTTTGATTTGTTTTGTTTGTTTGTTTTGTTTTTGTAGGTTGAACATATAAGTGAAACCATATGGTATTTGTCTTTCTTAAGCAAAGAATACACGGTACCTGAACAGACGTCACCCATGTGTGGGTTAATTTAATCTTTATGTGTACTGAATATTTGGTGCTTCCTCTTTTAGTGTTTAGTTCAGGATTTAGTGTACCATGAATACTTAGGGTCCAGATGCTCATGTGTGTTTAATGACTCATGAGAACTAGGTATCTTTTGCTCTTTTCATCCACATTTATTCATGTTTAGCACACATGTGCTCTATACATGTCACATTTGTAGGCTCCATACATTCCGTTTATTTTTTTCTGTATGAGGATTAAATACTCTCAGGTAGTAAGACCACTTCATGTGTTAGGTAAGAACCTAACAGAAGCAGTATACTTCTATTTGTAGGAACGCCCCATTATATACATCATGAACTCGGACTCCTGCAAAACCCTCCATGACCTGACTGTGGCTGCCTCGTGTCCTACCTCCTCCCTGCCTGATGCTTTCGCCAGGTTGGCTTCTCAGCTTACTGATGATGATTAGGCTATGCACAGGGCTGTTAGTCTTTTACCTCAGGACCTTTGCTTTTACGGTTCTCTCTTCCCAGAATGTTCTTCCGTCTCTTTGAATGGCTGAGTGCACCTCAACCTACACATTTCAGAGAGACCTTCTCTACCTCATCTAAGATAGCCCTGTGAGAACACAAGGGCCATGCCTGTGCCTCTAGCCTCGCCTATCATCTGGCACAAAGTGGCCTGACATATTTAGTGGCCACTCATTATGTTTATATTGAACAGCTAAGTACAGTGCACTATTATTTTTAATGTCGGGCTGGATTCAGTATGCAAATATGTTTTAAAGCTTTTTACAGAAATATTTGTAAATGAAATTGGTCTGTAGTTTTTGTGTCAAGTCTACGTTCTTAACTTTGTATTTTAAAATGTTTATTGTTTCATAAGAAATTGCAAAGGTAGTATACAGGGGTCCTGTGAACTCGACTCAGTTTCTCCCAGTGGTTATATCTTATATAACTATAGTGCAATATCAAAACCAGAAAATCGACATTGGTACACTGTATCTGTGTAGTTCAATTTATGTATATTTTTGAGGTTAGTTTTATGGCCAAGGATACGACCTGTCTTGGTTTATTTTCTGTGGTGCTTGAAGGGAAGGTGTATGCTGCTTTTATTCGTTGGAGTGTTGTATAAATGTTGATTAGATCCTGTTGGTTGATGGTGGTGCTGAGTTCTGCTATACCATTGCTGGTTTTCTATCTAGTTATTCTCTCAGTTGAGAGAGGGGTGTTGAAGTCTCCAATTAATTGTGGATTTGGCTGTTTCTCCTTTTTGTTCCCAAGTTCGTGCTTCAATATTCTGCAGCTGTCTTGCTTAGTTCATACATCTTTCAGGTTGTTATGTCTTCTTGGTGATTTGAATCATTATATCATTTTATTATCATCATTTTTTATGATCGTGTAATGTCTATGTTCCTTTTAATTTCCTTTCCTCTGAAGTCTATTTTTTCTGGTATCAGTATAGGCACATCTACTTTCTTTTGATTACAGTCTGCATGGTATATCTTTTTTCATCCTTTTAATGTTCAACCTACCTTTATCATTATATTGTAAATGAATTTCTTATGGGCAGCATGTAATTGATTCATTTTTAAAAGTATTTTTTAAATTAAAATACAGCTAACATATAATATATTAGTTTCAGGTGTACACCATAGTTTTTCAACATTTATATATCTAAAGAAGTGATCAGCAACCGTCTGACACTGTGCCACGTTATCACAATATTACTGACTATATTCCCCATGCTGTATATTACATTCCCATGACTTCTTGTTTTATACCTGGAAATTTGAACCTTTTATTCCCTTTCATCTTTTCCCCACCTTTTTAAAATTTTCAATTACAGTTGACATTCAGTATTTTTTATATTAATTTCAGTTGTGCAGCATAGTGGTTAGACATTTATATAATTATGAAGTAAATACCCTGATTAATACCCACCTGGCACTATACGTAGTTATTACCATATCATTGACTATATGCGCTATGCTTTACTTTACATCCCCATGGCTATTTTGTAACTACCAATTTGTACTTTCTAATTGCTTCACCTTTTTTACCCTGTCCCCCAACCCTTTTCCTGTCTTATCACCCCAATAAATCTAGTATCCATCTGACACCATACACAGTTATTACAATATTATTGACTATACTCCTTATGCTATACCCTAACATCCCCATGACTGTTTTATAACAACTGATTTGTGCTTCTTAATCCCCTCCCCTTTTTCACTAACTCCTAAATCCCCTCCTGTCTGGCAACCATAAAAATGTTCTCTGTATCTATGAGTTTGTTTCTGTTTTGTTTGCCCTTTAGATTCCACATATAAACGAAATGGCATTCCATCTGTCTTTCTCTCTGACAGACCCCACTTAGCACAATATCCTCCAGGTCCATCCATGCTGCCACAGATCGCAAGAACCCATTCCCTTCCATGACCGAGCAATATTCCATTTTATATAAGTACCACTTACTCTTTACCCATTCATCCATCAATGGACACCCAGGCTGCCTCCACGTCTTGTCATTGTAAACAATGTCGCAATGAATATACAGGTATCAATGCACATGTTCTCCTCAATGTAACGTTTTGGGCTTCTTCAGATAAATACCCAGAAGTGGGATTACTGGATCCTTCTTTGTCCCCTGTTATAGCCCTTTGTTTTAAAGTGTATTTTGTCTGATATAAGTATTGCTACTTCAGCTTTTTGTTTCCATTTTTATGAAATATTTTTTTCTATCCCTTTACTTTCAGTCTCTGTGTGTCTTTCGGTCTGAAGTGCACCTCTTATAGGCAGGATATTTAAGGGTCCTATTTTCTTATCCATTCAGCCACTCTATCTTTTGATTGGAGCATTTAATCCACTTACATTGAAAGTAATTGATAGATATGTAGTTATGGCCATTTTATTCATCTTTTTTCTTCCATCTTAAAGAAGTCCCTCTAAGATTCCTTGTAATACTGGTTTGGTGGCAATGAACTCCTTGAGCTTTTTCTTGTCTGGGAAGCACTTTATCTGTTCTTCAATTGTAAATGATAGCTTTGCTAGGTAGAGTAATCTTTTTTGTAGGTTCTTGCTTTTCACTACTTCAAATATTTCATGTCAATCCCTTCTGGCCTGCAAAGTTTCTGATGAGAAATCAGCTGACAGTCTTATGGGAGCTCCCTTGTAGGTAACTAACTGCTTTTCTCTTGCTACTTTTAAGATTCTCTTTGTCTTTAACCTTTGGCATTTTAATTATGATGTGTCTTAGTGTGGGCCTGCTTGGGTTCATCTTGTTTGGGACTCTCTGCACCTCCTGGGCTTGTATGTCTATTTCCTTCACCAGGTTAGGGAAGTTTTCTGTCATTATTTCTTCAAATAGGTTTTCAATTCCTTGCTCTCTCTTCTTCTTCTAGTACCCCTATAATGCAAATGTTGGAACACTTTATGTTGTCCCAGAGGCCCCTTAAACATGCCTCAGTTTTTTGGATTTTTTTCTTTTTGTTGTTCTAATTGGGTGTTTTCTGCTACCTTATCTTCTAAATCGCTGATTTGATCCTCTGCTTCATCTATTCTATTTTTTATTCCCTCTAATGCATTCTTTGTTTCAGTTATTGTATTCTTTATTTCTAACTGGTTCTTTTTTTATGTTTTCTATCTCCTTTTTTATACAGAAGATGCCAAAAAAAGTATACACATTTTAAGAAAGGAAAAAACTGTATTAAAATTGTAATACTCAACATACACCGATAACAAAAGATGAATACAAGTCATTCATATACTATTTTTTAGTACCCCCGGTATATCCTATCTCTGTGTTGAAGTTCTCACTGAGATCATTGAGCATCCTTTTAACCAGTGTTTTGAACTCTATGTCTGGTAGAATGCTTGTCTCCATTTTGTTTAGTTCTTTTTCTGGAGCTTTGTTCTGTTTTTTTTTTTATTTGGGACATGTTTCTTTGTCTCCCCATTTTGGCTGTCCCCCTGTGTTTGTTTCTGTGTATTAGGTATGTCTCCTGATCTTAGTAGAGTGGCTTTATGTAGGTGTCCCATGGGACCCAGTAGTGCAGTCTTCCTGGTCACCGGAGTTGGGTTCTACAGGTGTGTCTCTTGTGTGGGTTGTGTGTGCCCTCTTATTGTAGTTGAGCCTTAGTTGCTGTTTGCATATCTGTGGGAGGGATTGACCCTCATGCTGATTTGTTGTGAGGACTGGCTGTGACTACTGTGGAGGAGTGTGGTTCAGGAACTGACCATACAGAGCAGGGTTCACTGTATCAGGGCTCTGGTGCCTGCCCAACCTGCCCTTTGTGTGTGTCATCCTTGGAGGGGGCTGGGTGATGCTCCAGTTTGGTCCGAAGTTGACCACAAGGCAGCTTGGGCCTCCTGGGAGGGGACCTGCTGTAGGCCAAGTTTAGCCGCAGCCTGTGACCTGCCTGAGACCACCTGGCATGAGCCACAGGCAATCTGCAGATGGCCTTGGAGGTGCCTTGAGAAGCCAAGCCATGAACTGAGGCCAACTGTTGCTAGCACTGGCCTTAGCACTGCTCAGCCTGAGGTATGGGACACTTTGAAGTCAGATGCTGCTTGTTTGGGTTTTGTGAACCTTTGAGAGATTTTAGGAAAATTCGCAGCATGAGTTAAGACAGGCTGTTGGTATAGAAAAGCTACTGGATGCAGTTTGGGTGTGCCTGAAATTTGGGGTGGGATTGGTCTCAGGGAATCACCAGGACCCTTTCCCTTCCATGGCTGAGCTGATGAATGGTGATAGCCATTTTTTTGGAGATTCAGAGATGGTGGCCGCCTGCATCTGCATGCTTGGACGGTGCTCAACAAAAAAGCAGTGGCTTCCTCTAGCTCCTCCTTCCAGGAGAAAGCTGCCCCTCTAGTCCTCGCCCCAAAGCTGGACAATTCAGTTCCTCCCCGTATATCCCTGGCACCTTTCGAGCTGTTGCCCCAGCATTGGAGCTCAGAGTGAGTTAGTTCATCAGTGAGTGAGTCCAAGCACAGGCCCTTTAAGGGGATCACCTAGGACTGCAGCTGCCGTCCTTCTCAGTCATCCACAATCTCTGCTGGTTTCCACGGCCAGAAGTTATGGGGACTTCTCTTCCTGGCACTGGAACCCTGGGTGGTGGGTCCTGGTGTGGGGCTGGGACCCCTTGCTTCTCTGGGGTAACTTCACTGCCGCAATATCCCTGCTGATTTTTAATGGTCACGTGTGGTATGGGACCAGCATGTTTCGTGTCACTGCCCATCCTACGAGTCTCAAGGTGGCTTCTTCTGTATGTTCTTAGTTGTAGGGCTTTGGTTCAGCTAGACTTCAGGTGGTTCTCAGTGATGGTTTTTCTGTAATTTAGTTGTCATTTTGATGTGGTCCTGAGAGGAAGTGAGCACAGTGATTACTTACCTCCCTGGAAATCCCAGGTCGTATTTTTTCTTCATCCACTCTTCAAATCTGTCTTCAGTGGTGTGTGTAGACCTTATATATTTAACATAATTATTGATGTGTTAGGTATTAAATTTGCCATTTTACTCCTTTGGTTGTTTCTTTGTTATCCTGTTCCTGCCTTTCTGTGGATTAGTTGAACAATCCCATTTTGATTTGTTGGTAGTGTTTTTGAATGTATCTCTTTGTATAGGTTAATGGTTACTCTCGGTATCATACATAATTTAAATACATGTACACAAGTTATAACAATCTACTATGTCCATCAGGGAATGCTGGGGGTAGAGAGCAGGATGAAGCACAGGCCTTGGCCTCCGTGAGCTCACTGTTTACTGGGGAGGCAGACGTAACCCAACAGTTACAAAGCAGAAGGGTGTGAGTTATAACCTAGATACACAGTGGGCCACCTCTCTGATGTGGAGCGATTAGGGCCCGTTCAGGAAAAGGGGACGCTTATGCTGAACAGGAAGTGTTGAAGTTTGCCCGATGGACGGTGTTCTTCACCAGCAGAAGTGCGTATGTGCTCTGTTCCCTTCCCTAAAGGGTGTAGAAGCCTGTCCTTTCTTTGCTTGGATAACTCTTTCTGCTCTCCTGTCAAGGTTAACTACCAGCGATAACCTCTTGTCAGTAGGCTCTTCCCGAGAGTCATTTGACTCCCTTGACCAGGTGAGATGCCTTTGTCACAGGTGCTCACAGCACCCTGTGCTTCCTTATGGCACTTGGTGCATTGCAATTTTATGCTTGCTTTGTGTGATTAGTTGATGAAAGGCCTACCACTAGATGACTTCATACAGTAGGAACTGTTTTCATATTTGGTCACCATTGTGTCCCTAAACTTAGATCACTGACTGGCACATAGTAGGCGCTCAGTAAATGCCTGCATGAATGAGCGAGTGCATGGTGGGGAGCAGTGGTAGATGGATGGTGCATTGGGCCCCACTGTGAAGAGTTTTATGTCCATACCAAGGGGGTTGGACTCTCCCTCATGTCCTCGGTGACCCTTTCAAGAATAGTAAGCCAGGATTTGACATGATTGCATTTCATTTAGAAAGATCTACCTGGAAACCATTTGTGTGGGTAGCACATTTTAGGACATGTGAGTAAAGCAGTGTTAAGCAGATAATTCTTATTTTTGTAGATATTAACCAGTGGTTATTATTATTCCCTAACCTTTCCATTTTGAAAATGCCTTTTCTGACCAGTTTTTTTAATACATTTATGTAGATTCTCTCTTTGGTATGGTTAAGAGTGGCTTTTAGGGTTTGGACCTATAGTAGGCAGAATATGGCCTCCACCCACCAAGGTGTCCGTGCCTTAATCCCTGAAACCTGTGAATATGTTAGATTGCTTGGCAAGGGGAATTTAAGGTTGGAGATGGAATCAAGGTTGTTAGTCAGCTGGCCTTAAGAGAAGATTATCCTGGATTGTCTATGTGGACCCAGTGTGACCACAGGGGTCCTTAAATGTGGAAGGAGGCGGCAGAGGGAGTCCTCAGAGGTACCTGATGAGATTTGATGAAGATGCAACTGGCCGTTGCTACCTCTGAAGCTGGACGGGGACGCAGGCCAAGGAATGCCTGCAGCCTTAGAAGCTGGAAAAAGGAAGAGAACAGCCTCCAGAAAGGAAATGCAGCCCTGCCAACATGTTGATGTTTAGTCCAGTGAGACCCTTCTTGGACTTCTGACCTCCAGAACTGTAAGATAATGGATTTGTGTTAGGTCACTAACTTTGTGGTAATTTGTTACAGCAATAATGGGATACTAACAATACCACTTCCTATATTGTGTAATAAGCCTACCATGTAAGCAATCATGAGGAATAATACAAAGCAGTCTTTATAGAAGCAGCAACTGAGATTAACTATGAAATCTGCTTGGGTCTTTTTATGTTGGTGCATTTTGGGCAGGGTGATAAAAAATATCCACATATATTTGATGTTTTCTTAGATTAATATTCACATTATGATTCTTGATATAAATTGGTCAAAGTAGACATAATATTATTATTTTTTATTCTGATGCTGCCCCAACGTGATTCACATGTGAATAATTCCTGATGCACCATATAACTGTGGCAATTTCTAGGTTTCATTGTAAAAATGATTCATTTTGTTCTCCATGACAGGTTTTCCTTTGAAATATATTACTCATGTGCTCTGGGAGATTGCTCACATATGTCTTTCTCTGGTCTCCTGAGATGCTCTGTATCTGTTGAAGTACTGGATTTTTATTTTATTTCACTATAAAATGTTTTATAGTTTTCCATAGCTCCAGTTGAGCTACTTTTTAGCAATTAATATTTTAGAGGGTTTAGTTTAGAAAGTACACAGTGTTGTAAAGCTGTTGTGATAGATGGCAGAGGTTAGCAGGCCGGAGCCCGGTCAGATCTCTCTCCTCCTCCCTGCAATGGAGCCTGCTTGGGGACGGGGAGAGGTGAGGACCTGGTCAGCTGGGACCAGGACGTCTCTGCTTTGGTTAGTTTCACATAGTAGGGATTCTTGTAATGTTTAGTGGGGCCACTCAGCCCTGAGGAGCCTCGGAACTCTTTCAGGTTATCAGCTTTAGGTTGTTAGTCCTTCGGGAAGTCAGGGGCTGCTGGTACTGAAAGGCATGCTTGGAAATGAGGTTATTTTTTTAAGGAAAATTATCATTTTTTTAATTTAGGGAAATACATGCCAAAAGGATTCAGTGCACCTGCTGTGCTTAGGAGTTTTGTTTTCTTCCTTTACTCCATGTGGTGCATTCTGAATTATAGACTTGACCTTTGAATTCCTCTACTTTGCAGAGCTGTTCCCCACCCCCCACCCCCCACTCCAAATCTCTAAGTTTATGTTTTGAGGAGAATATCTTTTTTTGGTCCCCTTTTAAGTTGTTAATGGTAAATCAGTTATCTTGGGGTGGTGCTGTCTCCTTAGAATGTGCCCCAAACCTGCCCCCGCCTCATGGGGTTTCACATTTGGCAGAACCTCACTCCCCACCACCCAGGCAGTAGACCCAGAGAACAGCACAAGGTGGTCCCACACTGAATCCATTGTTTGGTTGACCAGGGACTAGATTGTGTGGGAGACTGGACTCTCTGCCTGAAAAATTCAACCTGGGATATGCTATGGGGAGAAGGGGGAGGGGAAAAGGAATTACGTCCAGAAAGCCAAATGTTACTTAAGATATAAAAGATATTAATATATGCCCTGTTTGCCATGTCCTGGCAAGTACAAAGCCCTTTAGGTCTTGAGTCTAGAGAAGGAAAGACACCGGTGTATCTCCCTTGGTCCACACAGAGCAAAGAAGTTCCTTGAACCCTGTTTAGAAGGATCCTTCTGGAAGGTCCAGCTGCAGGAGAACAAGTAAGAGTTAACTTTCAGGTTGCCTGTGGATGGCACATGAGGACTCACTTTGTGACTTTTCCGTTATGCCCCACTCCAGAGTGGGGGACACCAGAGTGTCTGTGTTTCCACTCTGGGTGGGACCTCCCTTCTCAGACACTTCCATGCTGCATGAGAACAGGGGCCCTTAGTGGACCGTACCGTTGATTCCTTAGGAGTCTGCAGGGTGACCTGTTCTCAAGCCTGGCCACCAACCCAGGGGGCTGCAACGGCGACCCAGATGGGATGCTGCCACTGTCCAGAGGGTACAGTTTAGGGATGCTATAGGTAGCATACAATGCATAAGACAGAGCCCATACAAAGAATTACCTGGCCCAAAATGTTAGAATTGCGCCCATGTCGGGAAATCTTGCTCTAAAACCTGGCTGTTTCATCCGTTTTCATGTGGATGACCGTTTAGTACCTAAACTGTCTTATTATTATTATTTTTTTAATTGGGGAATTGGGGAACAGTGCTGGGGAATTGCGGGAAGGGGAACAGGCAAGTTGCTGTTGCTTTTTGTTCTTCAGTCTAGCTGTGGAGGACGCTGCTTCACTCGCCCAAGTTGGCACCATCATTGCGCTCTTCCCGGGCGAGGCAGATCAGTCGCTGGCTTCTGGACGGCCGCTCATGGCGGCTGCTGGCCGCTCACACTGGCTGCTGGCTACACACGGTAGCCCATGGCAACCCACTGCAGCCTATGTCCTAGGCATTGACTCACGGCAGCCCAGCTCCAGGTTGAGCTGTTGTTCAGCATCTTAGCTGTGGAGGGCAGTGTCACTGGCCCTCATATGTGGGATCCAAACCGGGGCCCTCTGGCATCGCAAGCCAGTTCTTAACCATCGCGCCACTCGGCCGGCCCCTAAACCGTCTTACTTTTAATGTTCTGTTCCAGCCCTCCCTCCCTCCCTCCTTTCCTTCCTCTCTAAAATATCTCTGCTTTCATCAAAGGCAAACCAGGTCATCTTCTTGTGCCCTGGATTCATCCCTTCTTGCCTTGGTAAGGTTTTCCTACCAGCGCTTATCTTCTCTGGCTCTCTTGTTAGAAATATTTATTAAGGCAGGCTCTTAATCCCATATTGCTGTTCCGGCTCTTACTTCATTTCTCTTCATTGCCCACGTAGCCAAAATTCTGGGAAGAGCTGTCTTTGGGACCATCTTCTCTTCTTCCCATGTAGTGTTTCCTCAGCTACTCTGTGGGTTTTGGTCTCACTCTTTTACTGATTGTGCTGATGAATGGCACAGTGACCTTCACATTGGCAAATCCCACAGTCACTTCTCTGTTACTTCCTTGACCTGAGAACAGTTCTTCATAAAACTGCCTGCCTTCGCATATTGAGGCAGCCTTCCGTGTTGGCTTC
The DNA here is from genome assembly GCF_001890085.2 of Hipposideros armiger. Lineage (NCBI taxonomy): Eukaryota > Metazoa > Chordata > Mammalia > Chiroptera > Hipposideridae > Hipposideros > Hipposideros armiger. Next base: position 6,973,296 of record NW_017731368.1, read on the forward strand.
TGTGGCCCCACACTCGCCAGGTTCCCTCCCACCTCCCTAGCTACGGCTTCTCAGTCAGCTTCGCAGGCCCTTCAGCTGTACTTGACCTCTAAGGCTCAGAGAGCCCCAGGGCTCTTGGGACGCCTTATCTTTTTTACCTACATACTTTCCCGCAAGTAAACCTATCCATGCCTGCTGCTGCAAATACTATTACGTTAGTGATTCTCCATTAACCTCCCTTTCTGGGATTAATAAACTGCTCACCCTGCTCAGTGGCCCAGGAGGCTGACCCAACCAGCGGCACCATCTGGTCCTTTTAGTCTCCTGGCTGCCAGTTGGGTTCTGCCAGTAGGAGACGTGGGCAGGAGGAGGAAGAGGGCAGAGTATTTTTTCTCCTCGTTCCCTCCCTGCCTGGTGACAGGCCTGGCAGTGGCTGAATTGCTTTATCACTACAGTGCCTGTCAGGGGTCCCCCCTTCCCTGGTGGCAGCGCCTTCTGGCCTCTGGCAACACATTCTTTCCTCGTCACCTTTGGGCCTCAGGATGGTAACCGCTGCTGGTTCCTGGGGCCCCACCGTCTATCTCTTGCTGGCTCTGTGCAGCTTGCCTGCAGATCTGTCGAGTCCCTTCATTATATTCTTTGCAGTTAAATGCTTCTGTGCCATCTGATCTGATCAGTGTATCCGCTGTAATCTGACAGAACTGCCTGTGTATATTGCAGACTTCCAAACCTTTATGGTAAACCTTGACCTTTTCTTTGTGTTCAGCGCCCGTTCTAAATCTCTGCATGGGTGTCTTAGAAGTCCAGCAGGTCCTCGTTTCACTCAAGGTCGGTTTGTTATAACGTTGATGAGATGCTGTAGGAACTTAACTCTTGTTGTTATCAATCAGTCTGATAAAACTGGTTTTGTTATGCGCCATTTTGCTTAAAGTCATAGAACCTACTGACGACGTTGACTGAGGACTTGCTGTACCTCAAACCACACGTAGCCACATAGGTGAGGCCTTCAGGTTCTGTGCCCACTGCTCTCCCCACACACACCCAGAATGCTGCTTCCCTAGCTTTCTCCATCTCTGTAAAGTATACCTTTCTCCACCCATGGAATACACTCTAGGGTCATCCTTCTTCTCCTAAACATACTCCCGTGTGTCTACTTTCCTCCACCTCCATTATCACCACCACATCCAGGCCACCGTCGCATCTCACCTTGACTGCTGCAGCGCCTCTTGACTCACCTCCCTGCATCCGCTTTCATCTCTCCTGCTGTCTGGGCTCCGCATGCAGCCAGATTTGACCGCCTTAAAGTGAAAATGACATATCCCTCTCCAGTGTAAAACCTGCCAGGGCTTAACATCCAACGGAAAATAAAATCGGACCTCTTTCCCCGGGCTTGCGCAGCCCCATGTCGTCTGTCCCTTATATCTCTCAGCACCTGCTCCCTCACCTTGTTATACGCTTCAGCCACAGCGGTCTTGCTCCAGCTTGTCCGGTCACACAGCGTTCCATTTGCCTGGGATGCTGTCCCCTCACCGTGGCATGGCTGGTTCCTCTAGTCATTAAGTTTTCAGTCTAAGTCTTACCTCCTCTGGGAGGCCTCCCCAACCCCCAAATAAAGTACTTACTTAGTGGCTGTCAGATCACCCAATTTATTTCTTGATGTGGCCCTGAACGCTTTTTGATGTTTTTCCTGCTTCCTTGTCAACTTGGTGTCCACACTCACTCAGGTTTCAGCTCCGTAAGAGCATTCAGCACTGTGACCCCAGCGCCTGGCGCACACAGTGGCGTAGATATTATATTTCTCTGGCTGCAACATTTTTGTTCTAGAAAGAATTTTTAAATGTTAAAATGTGAAAAAAGCAAATGAAATCACCTTTTCGTAGCTACCCAGGCATAACAATGTGAACACTGGGGTATATTGCTTTCCAATCATGCCTGTGCTTGTATGTATAAGTAAGTGTTGATACTGTTTTCTGACTTGCATTTATCACAACTATAGTTCCCCTATCGATACGCATAATTATATTGTTTTTCAGCAGTCATTGGACACTTCATTTGTTTCTGGTTTTTTCCTCCTTTCCATTAATTTATAAACTTTGAGAGGGCATGAACTATGTCTGTTTTGTTAACTACTAGCATTCACAGACCTTATCTAAATACAGCGTTTAATAAATGCTCATAAATATTGTTCATTGAATGAATGAATGGTTTTTATCATAGATGATAATGAAACTCCACAAGTTTAAATTTCGTTTTTCATTTCCTCACTATTCTCCTTCAAATGTTTTAGTACTTTGACACATCGTTGACAAAGCCCTACTTAGAGAGGCCCTGGTCTTCATTTTTCTACATAAAGGTTTGCTTCAGTTCCCTAAATACTGGCTTTATTATACGGAACCATGTGTAGACTCATAGTGGGTTATGAGGAATTACTTTCTCACGCTGCAGTGACACACCTCTGTAGGCCCTGTGTGTCAAGTCTTCCCTGGATGTATGAGATTGTGGTGTGAACATGACAGTCCAATGCTGGAGACCGAGTAGATGCTCAATAATTGTTGGAAACACAGACAGGAGGATGTTGTGTCAGATTCCACATTCTTTTTCTAATTTCATTTTTATCCTCTCTGTTAAATTTGGATATTTAACCAGCAATAATGATTTTACTCAAATAGATGAGGCTGTGAAATCCCTCCTTTCACCTGTGCCGACTTCTGGTGGGGAGAGGAATGTTATCCTGTTCTCCTCCATCGCTTTGCCATCACCGCTGGGATGGATCGAGAGAGGCACCAACATCCCTGGCCCTCTCTGCAGGGACTTTCAGAGGTTTTATCTTCACAAAACTTCCCTCCTTCGAGCCCAGGTGACTTGGGACTAAGAAAAAGTTCAACCACACAAACCTGTCGTTTCTTGTGAGAGTTCTTACTGATCACTAACCAGGCTCGTGGGCTTGGATGGTCCTTTGACAATAATGGACTCACTGCTACGAGGGATGGCAGCATCTGTTATACCAAACACTGGAAACCAGGGTGATCAAGGATAGCAAGAATAGCGTTGGGGGATTTCTTGCTCTTAGAGCTTGATTTATGTACTGTGCCTTCCAAAGCAGATCTGTAAATAAAATTCTGCAGCTGTTTGTTGCCAGGTGCTTTTCTTAAGTCAGCCTAGCCACAGAGTATGTCCTAGATATGATTGGTGTCTTTCCAGGAAGTCTTTTTTCATTGAGTATTTTCATAGAATGTTCCATATATCGATATTTGTAACAGATTTTCTTAGGATAAGGCTTTGGAATTTATGTTCCGAGGACCACATTGTTTCCTAATGAGACATTAACCTCCCACTGATGAGACGTAATTGTCAGTGCTAATGGCTGATCCTTAAAACCCTAAATAAATACACACACATACGCACACACGCGCGCGCGCGCGCGCACACACACACACACACACACACACACACACACACATGCACGCACATACACACATGCACATGCACATAAATTTAAAATGTCACTGAAAAATGTAATTTGGCTTGTATTATGTATGGCACGTATCACGTGTGCCTTGGGTTCAGTTGGAAAGTGAAGAGAACTTCAGACTTAGTGTCCTGTGGCAACATACACATTTTGCAGTGCAGATTTATGGTTCACTGTTACTAAATGTCACTGAATATATTTTGCTTTTCTGTGCAGTTAGTCATTTAATGAAGTTGCTGATACTAGCTGCTAAACAAAAATACACTCAAAAAACAATAGGGTTATTATGTGATTATCAGAAAGCAATTGTGTCAGTAATCAATGTAATGGTAATATTATTTGATACATTGTTATAGCTGCATGGATTTTCTCTTTGAAATTTCAAGGGACCATTCAATTCCATGATATATGGGTAGAGTTTGATAAATTCCTAGGCCAAGCTAAGGGCGGTGGAAGTTTTTATTTCATTGACTGTGTTGTTTTGCACTTTGGTCCTGTATAAACTGTACATACACATCTGCATGTTCATTGTCAGGTATGTGTCTACATTCTTCCTCTGACATTTTCTCAAACCCACTGCAATTATATTATTGAGAAGTAATTTATGCCAGATAATTCCTACAATGTAGAATTATTAGGGAAATGAGCAATGACTTTTTAAATTAAATGCTAAAATATATTTATAGAACCCATGACTACCTTAGGAGTTAAAGAATTGGGGCAAAGGCAGAAAGTGTGATAGTCCGTTCATTGGGGGGGGGGAAAAAACAACGTAGGAAATCTGCTGGCGCTTAAATGAAATAGTCACCCTGACAAATGATCAGTATTTACCCAAGGAAAATCTGCATGTTCTGATTTCTGGTAGTTTGTATGAGTGTTAAATTATATATGTTCTATACCAGGAAGTGGTAGCACCTTAAATCATCACTTTAGAAAAACCTTACTGTCTTTTAAATACAACAATTGCTGCTTTTCTTTTTACACAAGTGTTTCATTTAGATCTTCGCTGTATAAAAACTAAAATATATAGTAAAGCCCAAAGAAGAAAATGAAAAATTAGGTATAACCCCATGCCTAGAGATAATCATAGTTAACATTTAGTGTTATTTATTTCTGGCTTTGTTTCTATGTCTGTCTCTGTCTGCCTCCCTCTCTCTCTCGCTCTCTCTTCCTCTCTCCATTCATGTGTGTGTGTGTGTGTGTGTGTGTGTGTGTGTGTGTGTGTNTGTATATATATATATATATATGTATATATATATATATATATATATGGTTTCTGTTGTAGATATAGATATGAACTACAGTCATTTCTTTGCATGCTTCCAGTATGCATGAATTTCAATTACCATGGTTTAGTTAAATAACCCCAGTTCCCTAGCAACGTGGTTCAAATTTCACTTACCATGGTATATTAACTGAGTAATTGCATGAAGTACAATTTATGCTAGCTCTTCAGTAAAAAAAATAAAAATCACTAAGTAAATAGCAGATGGATATCCCTTCTTTCAAAGCCTTTTTGTGATTCATCACTGTGCATCAGTTCAGGCTCAGGCAGCAAATGGTATAGTTGGGTTTCCTCCTCATCTCCTAGTGAGAAACCCATGGGACAAAATGGGTAATTAAAAAAGAGATTGGCCAAGAAGAGAAAAGTTCAGCAAAGAAGTATAAAGTGATCATGCTGGAGATGAAATTTGAAACAAGCCTAAGTAGAGTTAGAGAATAAATAGCTGATTGTGGGAATTGACACTGCTGCTATTCTAGAAACTCTACCTATGGAGCCAGAGGAATTTGGCAGGGGTGACCTTATTGGCACTAATCAGGGCAGTGGTTGTGATGAAAAGAAGGCAGATACCCACAGTGGCTGTGCCAGTTTCCATTCCCACCAGCAGTGTGTGTTCTCCACCTCTCCAGCATATGCATTTCTTGTCTTGTTGATAATAGTGATTCTGACAGGTGTGAGGTGGTATCTCATTGTGGTTTCGATTTGCATTTCCCTAGTAGCTAGTGAAAGTGAGCATCTTTTCATATATCTGTTGGCCATTTGTATGTCTTCTTGGGAGAACTGTCTGTTCAGGTCCTCTGCCCATTTTTTAATTGGATTGTTTGGGGTTTTCTTTTTTGTTGTTGTTGAGTAGTTATGTGAGTTCCTTATATATTTTTAGATATTAGCTCCTTATTGGAGGTGTTGTTTGCAAATATCTTCTCCCATTCGGTTGGTTGCCTCTTTGTTTTGTTGCTGGTTTCTTTTGCTGTGCAGAAGCTTTTAAGTTTGATATAGTCCCATTCATTTATTTTAGCTTTTACTTCCCTTGCTTTTGAGGTTAAATTCATAAAATCCTCTCAAAGACCAAGGTTGATAAGTTTAGTACCTATGTTTTCTTCTGTGTATTTTGTTTCAGGTCTTATTTAGGTCTTTGATCCATGTTGAGTTAATTTTTTTGTATGCTGACAAATAGTCTAGTTTCACTCTTTTACATATGGCTTTCCAGTTTTCCCAGCATCATAAAGTCAAGAATCATGATTTCACTCATATGTGGGCTATAAAACAAATCAACAAATGAACAAACAAGGCAAACAAAAACTCATAGACACAGACAATAGTATGGTGGTTACCAGAGGGAAAGGGGGGTTAGGGGAGGTAGAAAAGGGTAAAGGGGGTCAAGTATATGGTGACAGAAGGAGATTAGACTTTGGGTAGTGAACACACAATGCAATATACAGATGATGTATTATAGAATTGCACACTTGAAACCCATATAATTTTATTAACCGATGTCACCCTAATTTAATAAAATTGAAAAAATAAATTTACAAAAAGAATGAAGATATCACAGAAGAAGTGACATCAGTTAAAAAAAAATCAAAGGAACTCAGATATTTCACAACACCAAAAACACAAAGGATAAAATATTAGAAAGATGTATGACAATTCCCCAAGGCATAGAAAAGATGCCCACTTTGTATTGTAAGTTACATGATGAGAAAATGGCAATTGTTCAAACTGCCCTTCATTAGTGTTTTACAATTAACAAAAGAAAATACTTTCTCAATTTTTTGTTTCAAATTACAGTGTACTAAATCTTAGGGTTAAAAAAAACACCTTTACATTTATAACTGATAATAAAAGTTTTGAAGGGCCGGCTGAGTACCTCAGCTGGTTAAGAGCTTGCTCAAGAGTGTGAGCTCTGAGCAACAGGGTCACTGGTTCGATTCCTGGCCCGAGCTGAGCTGCCAACAGGTGGCAAGATGGCTCAGCTTAAAAAAAAAAAAAAGAGTTTTCAATGTCTTGACAACAATATTTAAAGATTATGGAAAATTTTTCCATCAATTATTATCATCACTTTGCATGGTTTTAGCTTCCATGGTCATTTTAACAGTTCATGTTACTGTGCAAAGGGAGGACTGCCTGTATATTAGCACATACACATTTTACTTCTGCATGTTCTGAGCCCATTAATACATTAATATTTTACTTTAGTCCTTTTAAAGACATTTATAATTGAGAAAAATAAGTTTTTAAAAATACCGTCTCAAGAAATCTTTGTTCCTTTGTATAGATTCACGTTCTTTCCTCCCTCCCTACCCCCTCTGAAAAACTCCCCTAAACATCTCTTTTAGTGCAAGTACACTAGTGAAGAATTCTCTCAGGTTTTGTTTGCTGAAAGGTCTTTACTTCACCTTCATCTTTAAAGGACATTTTCACTGAGTATAATTTTTAGTGGCTTTTTCTTTTAATGCAGTTACTGATGACAAGTCTGCTGTCAATTTTGCTTGTTCCTTTTTATGCAGTGTTCCCTCCTTCCTCCAAATGTTTTTAAGATTTTCTCTTTATCCTTGGTCTTCAACAATCTGATTATGTGTTTATGTGTGAGTGAAAATGTTTATCCATATTATGGTTTATTGAGCTTTTTGGAACTGTGGATTTATAATTTTTCTCAAATTATACATTTTTTGAACTATTTCTTTAGAAAATGTTTGTCTCCTTTCTTCTTATCCTGTTTTAGCCTCCATTTACATGTGTGTTAGACCACTTGATATTAATCCCTGGGACATTGAGGTTCTGTTCATTTTGCTTTTCAGTCTTTTATTCTTTCTGTACATAACTTTGGTACAAAATTATTTTGTAGCTTTTGCTAGATCTTGATGCACCTTTTGTCTGTTACGTCTAATATGCTGGTAATACCGTCTAGTAAAATTTTTATTTCAAATACGTTTTTCACTTCTAAAAGGTGCATTCACTTTTTTTTAAAGATTTTATTGGTGAATTGGGGGAGGGCAACAGTGTTGGGGAATTGGGGAGGGGGAACAGCCAATTTGTTGTCCTTCAATCTTAGTTGTGGAGGGCACAGCAAGCTCAGCTTCAAGTCCAGTCGCCTCGCTCAGCTCAAGGTGCTGTGTTCAATTAGTTGCGGGTGGGCATAGCCACCATCCCATGTGGGAGCTGAACCAGCACCCTCGTTGTTAAGAGAGCATGCTCTATCCCCTGAGCCCCCCAGGCGGCAGCGCAGCTCAAGGTGCCGAGTTCAGTCTTTAGTTGTGGGTGGGCATAGTCCACCATTCAAATTGGCAGCCTTGTTGTTAGGAGCATGTACTTTCACCAGCTGAGTCATCCTGCCACCTGTTGGCAGCTCAGTGGCAGCTCAGCTCTGGCGCAGCTCACTGGCTCATGTTGGAATTGAACCAGAGACCCTGTTGCTCAGAGCTTGCACTCTTGGGCAAGCTCTTAACCAACTGAGCCAGCCACTTGGCTGGCCCCACATTCACTTGTTTTTAAAACCTTCCATTTCGCTTATATTCATTTTTCCTTTACATTCTTAAGCATATTCATAATAGCAATTTTCACATTTTTGTCTAGAGTTCTTTCTGTCATCTCTGCATCTTGATTTTTTAACTGATTTTTTTTTCTGTTAGGAGTTACATTTTTATGTTTCCACTTTTGTCTAGCTGTATTTGATTTGACTACCAACAATGTAAAATTTACACTGAGTTTGCCATTTTGTTGATTTTCTAAAGACTTGGATATTTTTTTGGTAGGCAGTAGTGAGTTGTAGATTATTCTGACTTTTTTAGAGGTTTGTTTTCAAGCTCTTTTACGGCATATTTAGAGTTGCTTCTATCCTAGGAATAATAATATCCCGTTTCTAAGGAATTGCCGTCTTGAAGTATTTTTACCGAAGGCTCATGGTATATTCAATGTGGCCCCTCTAGTCTGGCTGGAATGAACACGGATGATTTCCTGGCCTTGTGTGAGTTCTGGGAATTGTTTCTCTCACTGCTCCCCCGTAATTTTTATCTCTTAGGAATTTTTTCCCTTGCCTGGCCTTCCTGGTGAGTTTTCCTATCATATGCAGATTGAATGAGAAGATGCACAGGGGCCTTTATACAGATTCCTCAAATTCCTTTTCTGTGTAACTCTTTTCTCTGGAAATCTGCCTCACACATTCTAGCTGCCTTGGCACGCCCAAACTTCAGTCTTTCTCCTTAACTGGCCTAGATTGCTGGGCTATCATGAGTTACCTCTCCTTACAATGATGTCTGAAAATTGCCTCTTAGTAGAAAACCTGGTCAGTGGTAGCCTCGCTTCGTTTATTTCTCTTCTTTCAGAGATCACAGTCCTGGGCTACCTGTTTTTCAATTTCTGAAAATAGTTGTTTTTTGTTTCTTTGTCCCATTTTCTAGTTGTTTACAAAGGGAGGGTAATTGTAGATCCACGTAATCCCTCATGACTAGAAGGTGAATCCTGAGACTGTCCATTTTATCATTTGTCTCTCTCTTTCTAGAATGTGACTGACACAAGGGCAGGGACTGCGTTGAGTGAGTACCACCAGTGCTAGCTAGAGCCTGACACATGTCGCTCAATGGGAACTTGATAAATGAAGGTAGTAATTGAGATCGTAGGACCACATTGAAAAATACTGAACTCATGATTAGTTCACTGGTTTCATTTTTTTATAACTAGAACTTAAAAAAAACATTGACTATCATCCCTACATTAATTTTGAATTATTTGCCCTGTTTATGAACTGTACCCATAATATTTGTTTTTTAATTTTAAATATCTATAGAAATTAGTATATTCTTGTGTTTTTTAATGGTATAAATAACGTTATAAAATGATGTATGGCTTGATGCATTAGGCAATGGTAAGCTCTGATACTTGTTATTAAAATTGTCTGGACTTGCTCTGTTAGTAGACAGACACACAGACCGAGAGGGTGGCATCCAGCCCAGGTGCATGGTGGGCAGTTGGGCCTCCCATGTTACTCCTTGGTGGCCTGGTCCTCACTTCTCTGAGCCTCTGTGTACCTGTAGGTGACAGTTCAGGATGGTGAACAGAATCCTACAAGTTCTTCTAGCTCCAGACCCCATGGTTTTTGCCACCTTTTTTTTTTTTTCTGTGAAAATTAGGAAAAGAAGAAAATTCAAGGCATGATAACTTTATCTTTGAATTGAAGACAATTTTAAAAAATTATGCCTCGGAAACACGGTTGTGTGCCAGTATATATTTTTAGGTTTCAAAATTATAAAAAGTGCATTTTACAAAAGATCATGCACTAAGTAAAATTAACTATCATCACTGAAAATGATACGTCAAAATTTCCCACTATGATTCTGGATTATTTCTGTTGCTCCTTCTCATTCTTTCTGTTTTTACCTCATACTTTGGAGTTCTTTTATTAGCACATATAGATTTAGGTTTGAGATGTCTTTTCCTTGGGTTGACTCCCTTGTTTGTCATTAGGACACGCCCTTGTTTATTGAGAAACACTCCTCGCCTTCAATCCTACTTAGCAAAGCTACGGCAGCTTTCTTTTGGTTAGTGCTTGCCAACCTTTCACTTGCAGCCTTTTTCCCAACTGTTTTGTGCCCTTGTATGTAATGGAGGTCTTCTACATATTTGTGTTTAGTTGTTGATTTTGTTTGTTCTTCTTTAAATCGAATCTGCCAACTTTTTGTACTTTAAATTGGGGTTATTTAAAATTATACACAAGTGCATGTAAGTTACTGATATGGTGAGCGTTAGCTCTGTCGTTTTAGTGTTCATGGTCTGTTTGTTCTATTTGTTTTTTCCTTTCTTGCCTTCTTGCGGATTAATCAAATATTTTTATTTTTAACTTCCACTGATGTGTTAGCTGCACATTCTTTTATTCTTTTAGTTGCTAAACTGAAGATTACAGTATTGATTTATTCCAATTGAGTGCAAATGATTGCATTTTCCATTTCCTTGATGTGCTGCATGCTTAGAGCCCCTGCCCTCCATCGCTTGTCTTGCTGTGCTTTTGCATTGTATTTCTGCAAATAGTTTCAACGCTGTAAGCTATGCAGTAATTGCTATCGTATATGTATTTATATTGTTGACATAAGAACGTCCAAACCTATACAGAATTTCTATAAAAATTGATTTGAGCCAGACAGAGGATACACCTGGCAGCAAGATCTCAGCAGACTGAGATAAATGCTTCTGAGAATAAGTTTGCAGTTTCTTTTATGCATTTGAGATTAAAGAAGATTACATGAAGGTGGAAGAAAGCAAGACAGGGATTGGTTGGACAGAAACAATGTACAGGGCTTGCTTAAGGCAAAGATAAGCCTTTCGCTAAAAAAGTTATATGCCTGGGGCGTGACTACCCACTATGACCTGCCCAGTTACGAATTTATGATTCCAGTATCCTGTGAAGCTACTTTCTACAGAACCACTTGTTTCATCTACAGTATTTAATCACATATTAGCATTTCTGGTTTTCTTCCTTCCTGTTATTTCTGTTTCTATATTGGTACCATTTTCTTTCTGCCTAAAGGTTTCCTGTTCAGTTTTAGTGCAGGTTTGCTGCTGAAAAATTCCTCAATTTTTTTTGGCTTGTTTGTCTGAAAATGCTTTCTTGCTTTCATTTATGAAAGATATTTCTGCTAAGTATAGAATTCTAGGTTGGCAGATTGTTTTCTACATTTTATGTTATTTTATAGTAATTTTTGAAGGGTGGGGGGCTTCTGGCTCTCGTTGTTGCCATTGAGAAGTTAGCTGTTAGTTACAGCTTTGTGCTTTTGAAATTAATGTGTGTTTGTGTCTCTGACTGCTTTTGATTTTCACTTGGTCTTTGATTTTCTACAGTTTTACTATTATATACTTTTGTGTTGATTTCTTTATTTTTAACCTGTTTTGAATTAACTGAGCTTCTTGAATCTTTGGGTTAAGGTTTTTTGTGTTTAAGAGAATTTTTTTAATCAGTTGCAGAAATTTCTTGGTTGTTATCACTTTAAATATTTCTTCTGTTTCATACATTCACTCTTGCTATCCCCTCTTTATTCTGGGCTCAGATTATACACATTAGATTTTTTAAGAATGTCCCGCGTTTCCCTTATAGTCTTATCTTTTTTTCATCTTTCTTTTCCTTTATGCTTAATTTTTATTTTCTATTAACCTGCCTTCTAGAACAGGAATCTAAATTGCTTTTCAAACCCATCCATGGTATTATTAATATAGATATTTAATTTTTCAGTTCTAGAATGTCCATTTGATTTTTTAAATAATTCCTATTTTCTGGTGAATTTCTACATTATTTCATCCCTTTCCTACTATTTTCTTTCTTATATTATTCATAGTTATTTTTAAATTCTTCTTTGATAACTCCAGTATCTGTTTTCCTCTTAATATTGATCAAATTTTTTTGCCTCTTTGCACGTCTAGCAATATTTTTATTGGATACTAGATATTTTATGTAAAAACTATAGAGATTGCAGATGATACTGTGTCTCCCATCAGAGAAAGAACTTTCTCCCTTTTTTTCTTAGACATTTAGGGTAAAGGGCTGATCAACTTCATCCAGTTACAAAGTAAGCTGTATCCGGGTTGTTTTATTAAGACTTGTATCTAGCTCTGGTACAATCCTGGTTTTTTTGGCATGACTTTTCTGGATTTTCTGGATTTTTGATTGAGATCTCATAGGTCTCTGACTGGAGGATTCAGCTCTACCCTTCAGAATGTCCCAGCCTTGTTCTCATATCTAATGCCTCATATACCTTAAAAATCTGGCAAATGTCTTAAGGGGGAGACCATCTGAATGCTTAAAATGGATTCCTTTTCCTGACTACCAGTTTCTTAAGCACCACTGACTATGGGAAATTTAACTCAGCCTTTCACAGATTTTCTGTTCAGGTCATCAGCCTTGTGCAGCTATAGAACCCAGCAAATTGTGTGTGTGTGTGTGTGTGTGTGTGTGTGTGTGTGTGTGTGTGTGTGTGTGTGTGTGTGNGTGTGTGTGTGTGTGTGTGTGTGTGTGTGTGTGTGTGTGTGTGTGTGTGTGTTTCAAGATTTTATTGGGGAATTGGGGAAGAGAACAGTGTTGGGGAATTGGGGAAGGGGAACATTCTGTTTTTCCAGGACCCATCAGCTCCAAGTCAAGTTGTTGTCCTTCAATCTTAGTTGTGGAGAGCGCAGCTCAGCTCCAAGTCCAGTCACCACTTTCAATTAAGTTGCAGAGAGTGCAGCCTACTATCCCATGCGGGAGTTGAACTGGCAACCTTGATGTTCAGAGCTCGTGCTCTAACCAATTGAATCACCTGGCCAGCCCTAGCAAATGTGTTTTCTTTCGGGCAGGGGTGGATACTGCTTTTGCTTTGAGGCCACTCAAGTTTTCTATTTGTTGTTCCAGCCCCACACAACCTTTAAAGCCATTGCTGGTTTCCTGTGCCCTCAGTGGAGGCCCTCTGTAGGTACTAAGCCTAATTTTCAGCCATCATCCCGAACTAGCAAATACCCCTGGGGAGAAAATGACTGGAGAATCAGTGCACCTTGGGGAAGTTCTCTACTTTCTGGAATTTTAGTTCTCCCACTTCTTGGTGCTTCTGTAGCTCTCTGATATATCACAAGTAGGCTTTTGTAATTTATCTGGAGTTTCCTAGTTGTTATAAGGTAGTAGTTTTGGCCCCTGGGTGACCTATTATATTTTACTAGAGGCAGAGAAGTCTCCTAAATTCATTAAACTCTGCTTTTATCTTTTTGAATTTTATCCTTTTGTTTTCTTCTGGAACTTCATTTTTTTTCTAGCTTTTTCAAAATGAGTACTTTATTTATTTTAATATTTTTGTTGTTGTAGGTATTTGACACTATATATTTTATTCTGGCAACTGCTTTAGCAGTATCCCTTAGATTGTAATGCGTTATGTTTTCAGTGTTCATAAAATTTTGCATTTTTGGTCTCTTAACCCTCAAAAGTTGTAAAATAACATTCGAGAAAAGCTTGTTTGGTTTTAAATTAATTTCTAGTGTTAGTGCAGTAAATAAATTTTTATTTTAGGGGAATTTATTATGTTTTGTTGTATATACTGTGGTGCCTTTTCATGAATCTTGTGTACACTGGGAAATTGTTTTTATTCTCTTTAGAGTTCAGATTTTGATATATATCTGTAGGCTATATCTTCTGGAGCATGTCATCATGTATGTCCTTACTAATTTTTTCCTTAATCTATCTTAGACTGAGGGGTGAGTGTACTACCTATTATTAGTGTGTTTCCGTGTATTGTCTCTCACTTCTCCTGGTTTGCGAGAGATGTTGCTGGGTTATTGGGTGCACACATATTAATAACTGTTACAAACTGATTAAATTTTATGATCTTTTACAAGCTTCTCCTTTGTATTATTTTTTTGTTCTTTCTCTTCAGACCTTAATAGAAAGTTAGGATGGGGAATGGGTGTGGGCTTATGTCTGGCCTTTGTATAATGTTCTTCTTCCCTAGGCGTTCTTCTTCCTGAATTTTTCCTCATAAATCCTTCGGTTTATCGTAGCCTCTATCAAGATTTGGCCCAGAGACTCACTTAATTAGTGAATCGTGATTCCAGTTAAGGTTCATAACTTTTTCCTTGTGACACTTTCTGGACGTAAACGTGTTTTGGAAAGCATATTTAAAGCGCCACCTGCATATCCCGACACGTGCTTCTGCTCTCTGCAGAGACCGAATTAACAGCCTCTCCTGTCCCTCCTCTGTCACATCCCAGCTGGCGTGCCCCCTGCCTGATGGCGTGATTGTTTACAATTCCCTCACCATACTCTAGGCCTCACCTCTAGATGGCTACTCAGGAGGGTCCAGCAGCTCTGGTCAATAATAACAGATCAGTCCAGGCTCCATGAAGTCCAGCAAAGGGTGGGAGGAGGTGGACGAGCCTGAGGACTAAGGCCGGAGGCGGCGAGGTGACCGGCTTTGTGGGACCCGGCAGCACATGCCGTGGGGACGAGTGTGGTTCCCTTTCAGCAGCCTGCTTTCCCTCTCGCGTTAAAGTCGTTTCAGCTGTTTCTGCACTTCTTGTGGCTGGTCAGAGGCGAGTTGCGTTGTTGCGAGAAGCTGGCAGGGAGTGAGGCTGGTATAGAAGGAGCTGCCTTGTTGAAGACTGTCCTTGTGACTGGCGGTACATTAATGTTGAAGGAGACTCTAATTGTAGTGTAATGCTTTCCCCACAAATGTAAATATAAACCGGTGTTCATCTCTGAACGGTTACTTGCTGATTGCAGAATGGGTAAAATTTTAGATGATCCATTTCTTCTTCTTCATTCCATAGGGTTTCCTGGTGGAAAATAAATGAGTCTTATTTATGCTCGCAAATCAAATTGCCATAAAAGGCTATTTCAATAGACAGAGGCAAAATCATAATAAAATAATTTAGTAAAAATGGGAGCTAAGAGTATTTTTAATGGAACATGATTAGACTTAATTTTCTTACTATTTCCTTCATTAAAGCTCCATTATCTTTTCTGAAACCTCATTTAGGCTTCCTGCCACACTGCCATTCTGAGGCGTTTGTGGGGAGCACACAGAAGCCTGTGAGTTCCATTAAAAAACAAAAATAGCTAATAATGTGCTGCTCTTTCATTTTTGCAATTTGATATCCATGTCCCACATCCAGAGTCTCACATACTCTCTTTCTAACCCCATCTCTTGAAAGCCGTAAGTATCATTATCTAAGAGCTTTCATACAAAAGCAGTTTGATTCCAGAGTTGAAAACAAAACTAAGGCTTACTGACGAATGTCCCCGAACTGCAGAGGCTCTGAGGAGTCTTAAGAATTCCTCTAGTTACCCCTTTGCCGTCAAGCATATCCACAGCCAAATCATGTTTGTACATGATAACAGAATCAGTACTAGCGTTAGCCTTTTACACAGGTAGGGGTAGATAAGAATCCATATACCTTAAACTCCCCAGAGAGTATTGCCTGCTCTGTTTGATGTAACAAGGGAGAGAGTGCTGGCCTTTCCAGCCAGTGAGGTTGAGTCCAGTTAATTTTGGTCCAGTCTGCAGTCAAAGCCCAGGGGCCCACAGGGCCAAGCGAATGCAGAAAGCAAGGTGGTGAGGCCAGGCGATGAAGGCTGGTTGGAGCTGAGGGGAGGAGCTGAGAGAAGGTGGCAGGAGTGGGGCCTCTGGAGCTGACCATAAGGGCAACATGGCGCTGCCCCTGCCTTCTCTGTGCACAGATGACATAACTCATACCCGTAACGTATAATGACAGCATATTTCTGGTTTGTGTTTAATGCTACCGAATCCAAAAGAAATTTATATCTGAGGCAGTGGCTATAATCCAAGATTTAGTGTGGATTCCAAAATTCTTGGCTAAGTCTTCCGAGTGATCGGCCTCAGTGGAGCCTTTGTAATGTCCCATCTTTTCTCAACCTCAAGTTCCAGAGCCCCACGGCCTGTGCTGTCCCTCAAGTTCTAGATCGCTGCAAGCATTCTGCTGGTCCTTCCTGCCTGGTCCCCTTCCCACCTCCTTCCTAAGTCTTTTTTGACCTTCTCCTCACTGCTTGTCTTGATCAGCATGCTGCACTCCCCCTCCCACTTCTGAGGGGGTCTGCCCAGCCCACCCCCCAGATGGGAAGCTCCCCAAGGCAGGCAGGCACCTTGGTGCAGGTTTGGGGCACTTCATCAGATCTGCGGTGGGCCTGGCACAGCTGGTCTTCAACACAGATTGTTAAAGAAATGGCATTCGGCTGTGTGCAGAAATTATTCATCATTTACCTTCTTCAAAACAGTGAATGAACTGTTTTCTTCTGTAATACTAAAGACTATCAGCTGGGCAGTCTGCTCAAAATGATGACTAGTCAACAAATTGTTCACATATTACTTTGTAAAGGTTTTCATTATATCTGTGTTTGTGTTTATGTTTTAAATTTTATACAGTTTCACATTAAAACCTCTTAGGGTTTTTTTTGTGTTTTTTTTTTTTTAATATGGGAGTTTAGCTGCAATCCATTTATTTTGTCCAGGTCTTCTGTTTTCTATATTGTAAAATCCTGTGATTGAGAGGACAGTAATTCATAAACTTACTCTTGCCTCCCCCCTTTTCTCCCTCCCAATATTTATGTGATGAAGTTGGACTTTGTGCTAAGTCTGCTGGTTTCTGGTATGTAGGATTCTTTCCAGGGGCTGAAGAAATACAGGATTTTGAGGATTTTTTTCTCATAATATATCATAACTTTATATTGTTCTTAGGTCGATTAGTGAACATTCTAGGAAGGGCTAGATGGAGGGCGCCAATCTAGCTCTAAAGCTTAGATTTGATTGATCTTTGCTTTGATCCACAAATATTTGAGACTTTTTGTTTGAATATGGTCACAAAGCTTACAGTCAAAGATTTATTTGGCAAAACAGAGCATTGGGTTTCGCATCAAAGGATGTTAGAGTAGAGAAGAACCTTCGCTTGAGTCTGCAGGCAGGACACTGCTCCCTGGTCTCCAGTTTCTGCATCTGTAAACAGCAGCGCTTTCCCCCTGCTGTTGCTTCCAGGGGGGCTCCCAGCCCTGCACCTGGATGAGGCAGCTGGGCGCTCTGCCCCCCTCAACAGCTGTAAGGGAAAGACTTCCTGTCATCGTTATGGCTTTAGACTACGAGTTCCCAGGTGCCTCAGGTTTTACCTCTCTCTGTGCCCTTGATGGATCTGGTGACAATGACTTGGACGCTGTGGTTCAGCGTCATTGCTATCAGCGTATAGCTCTCTCTCTGATAGAGTCCAGAGCCCTGGTGGAGCAGAGCCTACATTTCGTGAACCTCAGAGCATGAGGACATAAAACATTTCAGAATTGAAGCTATATTAATTATTTCTTCTGCTTCCAAGACAGGTTTTATGTTGTGGGTGGGTTGGTGTGTGTGTGTGTTTTGCTTGTTAAAGTTGTTACTTGTGCCCTGAGGGAAGAGATTCTAAGATTAGCGAATAAGATTGGCAAATAATAAAGCCCAGTCCTCCATGATTGGCATCTGTGTGTCCCTGAAGCTCAGGGGCATTTCCTAAAGAGCAGTACCCCATCTCTGCTCACCCCCCACCCCGCCCACTCACACACGCACAAGCTCGTGACAGCTGCCGCCAGTGCCCATTCATCGTCATGCCCACTGACGGAAAGGAGGATTCCAGGTCAGCCAGTCAGCCCAAGGGGACCACATATCTAATCATCTGCAGCTCACACGGAAATAACCGCAGGGTCCTTTGATAGATGATTGAATAAAGAAGATGTGGTACATATATACAATTGGAATATTACTCGGCCATAAGAAAAGATGAAATACTGCCATTTGCGACAACATGGATGGATCTTGAGAATATCATGTTACGTGAAATAGGTCAGATGGAAAAAGTCAAGAACCAAATGATTTCACTCACATGTAGAATGTAAAACTGAAAGCAACAAAGGAAGACAAACAAACAAACTTGTAGACACAGACAACAGTTCAGTGTTTGCCAGAGGGAAAAGGGGTGAGGGGAAGTAGAAAAGGCAGGAGATCTGACTTTGGGTGGTGAGCACATAATGCAATATACAGATGATATATGATAGAATTGTACGCTTGAACCCTATATAATTTTATTAACCAATGTAATTCCAATAAATGTAATAATAAAAAAAATAACACACGCAGGATGGGCTGTGATCACTACTCTATATACACACACACAGGGGCCAGGTAAGAGCATGGCGGGAACAGAGCAGTCCCAACACGTGTGCTCCATGAATTGAGAAGCACCTTGAAGTGCCTGGAGTTATAGAGAATCACTTGGTTTTCTGTTCTTGTCCGTTGAGCATGGCATTGGTCAACTGGCGGCTAACATTAGGCGGTGCCAACATGCAGGGACAGGAGCTGCTGCCTCTGTGCGCCGCCCTATGAAATGTTGGTCAGTATTTGGAGGCCCCCATGGCCGGACAAGCGCGAGGTCTGTGAACTCATTTCTGGTTCCAGAATGAGTGAACCGCTGCCTAGCGATGCAGAGCCCTTTCGATCTAGACTAGAGGTTGTACCCAGAGTTCAGCCCTACTGAGCTCGCGTTTCCTTTTTGGGGAAATCCATCTGTCCCTCCTCCTTCCTTACCATCCTCTCTCCCTCCCTAATCTTTCTCCCTTTCATTCTATCTCCCTCCCTTCCTTCTTATCATTCATTCTGATTTCTGGTCTTCTCTTTGACCTGCATGAAGAAAATCTAATGAAGCCATCTTGACATCGAAGCTCTTAAAGCCAAAGCTCGTTTATTGGGATGCAATAGTTAAAACTATGAAAACAGCATAGCCTTCCCTTTCCCCTCCTCCCCACTCCCTCATTCCTGAGCTCAGGAGACTTATCATGGATTAGTGAGACTGTTGCTTTGATGCAGAAACAGTGGACATGAACAGCGGGCATGTGAGACTTGAATACCCAGCGTATAGCCAAGACCCCCATCGGTATTTGTCCCAGACTGGATATTGAAGCAGGGGTCAGGTTTTGGCTGATAATGCAAGGTTTTTAGGAGATGCCCAGCCTGCTTGGCCGAAGAACTTAAGCTCTCAGTAGTTCCCGTCTAGATTTCAGAAGTGAGGACCAGTCAATACATAGTCACTTGCTCCCTTGGTCAAGTTGGTTAGTGTCCTGACTCTTCTGGAGTCTCCTTATTCTTGTTTGCCCAGCACATGTCCTGCGTATACCCAGGGTCTGTGGGTTTACTGATCCCTTCTTCCCAACCTTTTCCCAGCACAAGACCCCTTGGCTCTGCCCGTGGTTATCCAGTGTGACTCATGGTAACACTGCCCAGTTTTTGCTTATATCTAGGGTATCTCCTAGTTCCATCTAATTTCAAAAAGTGTCAGTAAGGACACAAAACATCTAGGAGGTAAAAAAATTCCTCACATTATTTTATCCCATTGCAATCAATTTATTCTCCAAAATGGTATCATTTCTAACGTTGTGTGGCCAAAAAGGAGCATATTAAATGTTCCAAAGTGATTATATAGATATAATTTATTATCTAAGCAGAGTCTAATAAAAGGAAAGATGATTGCCTCAGCTCTGGAGACTGAGAACAGAAGTGTGATCGTGCATAAAATACCAAGTGTGACAAATTCCAGGGTGACTGACAGAGATCCGGGCTGCCTCATGCTGCTGACTTTTCAAATAGCCCATATATGTGTTTGCAGGTCCCTGAGGTCTGATTTGTAACCTCCTCAGAATAATTTATTGGGAAAAGATGCTCCCTGTTTAAAATTTCAGCTCTGTGAGATGGGCAGACTCCCCTGTCGCCTCTTTAGAGACAGCCCTCTGCAGCAAAAACTGGTTGAAAAATCTTGTCAGATCCAGAAAGTGTTTGCTTTTGGGGCGTGGGGGTCAGAAGGCATGATGTGGCGGGATTCCCATTTTCCCAGGAATAGCCCACCTACCACGTGCTGTTCAGAGATAAGAGCTGACCTTCCAGAGAAGGTGGTAGGTCAGCCGAACCTGCAGCTCCAGGGAGGGCTGCTTCCTTGAGCTTTATTCCAGTGCGTGCAAAAATCACCGGGTTTCAAGTTACCTCCTTGACTCTGTATACCCTGAGGTGGTTTGCAGAACTGGGGGGGCAAATGAGGTACTCGGAAAGGAAGGCGTGCTGTGAGTTGAAGTCCTGGCCCTGCTCCTCCTGTTTCTTTCTTGGGGCTTCCATTTCTTTATCTGTAAAGGGTTGAACTAGATGGGTCTCTGAGGTTCTTCCAAAGTCCAGTAGTGGATGATTCTTGCTTTGTTGCCGGTTTGCCAGTGGCTTGGGGGCAGGACAAGGAGCCCTTTTTGCTCAGCCCAGTTTTCTTCCTGCTTACTATACTCATTCCTGTGTGCGCGTCTACATCCTAGGTTAAAATAAACTTCTAACCAATTCCTACTAAAATCTTTCTCCTGCAAGATTTATTAGTATGTACTTCTTTGAGGCAGGACCCTTGCCTACCAATAGCTGGTCAACTCCCATTGCAAAAACTTTGCAAACTCCTTCAGTCAAAGATAGCTGTAATTGAAAATGTCTGTGATAATCATATGCATTGATCTTTCCATTCGTTTTCACCATATGTAAGTTTTTTTCTTTAGAATGGGATACTTATATTTGTGAGCAATAATCTTTAATGGAGAACCCCATTAAAACTGTGTCAACATCGTTCAGAATTTTTGGAGTGTACATTTTGCATGCTGATGCAAGTGCTTCATGAGTCCTTGACAAATATTTAGCATATGAGAGATTTTATGTATTTTATTTAACGTAAAAAGGATCTGAATTTATCATCTATGGCCAACATTATTCAACAGTAAATATATATTCAAGGAAAACTCTTTGAGGAAGATCATTTTTATCCTTTTGTGGTCCTGTTTCACCCCATTATGTAGCAAAATTTAGGTGCTCAATAAATATCAATTGCGTAATTGAAGGCCATTTCTAGTCATTGATGAGTTAACCTGAAGGAGAACCCCACAAGCTGTCTATTCCCTTCCCCAGCTGTACTCACTCAAGCTCCTTTGAGCAAGATTTTTTGTTGTTATTAATTTACCAGAGGCCACTGCAGATCAGACACTGCACCTTGGCACTGGGGACACAGCTAAAAGTCCAAATCCTGCCCTCAAAGGGCTCAGCATCAGGTGAAGAATGAACAAGCCAACAGTTACAGTACATGTGGTAGGTGAGCTGTGATGAGGCAGACACAGGAAGGTGATGAAAACGCTGTCTAACAGGAGAAGCGTGGCCTCCCCCACAGCCCCAGCTCCAGCCAATGGCATCTGGCCTGAATTTTTCAGAGTGAATGTTAGTTTGCCAAGGCTTCATTTTTGTTATTCGGTGGTGGTGGTGACGGTGATGGTGATGGTGACGATTGCTCTACTTTTGGACAGTGGCAGGGATGCAAGGAGAAGGCAGAAGGAGTTGTGTGTCTGGATGCACACTTATATTTTCTCATTTGTCCCCCTACTTCAGGCCCGTATTTAGCTGAGGTAGCATGCCTGTCTTTCAACACTCCAGGCAGATACGTCAATGGGGCACAGAGCACCCCCAGGGACGCTGGTCCTGGCAGCTTCCCTTTGGCTCCGTTGCCAGGGTTTTCCTGCCTGCGCAGCACCTCCTGGAGGCATAGGCCCCTGACTGGCGCCAAGAGGATGGACGCTTCCTGCTGGAAGCTAAGTGACATGAAGGGGCAGCACTGGAAAAGCCACGGGACACAGTTCACCTGCCAGAAGGGCACCCACAGCCCACTGGCATGGGTGTCGCAGGAGGGCTGGAACCCTAAAGCCAGGCTCAGTACTGATTGGCAGATGGTACCGGCGGATCTAAACCCTCCCTTCTGTGCCGGCAGCCGGGATGTGTCACGAATAGTAACTTGTATTTGCTGTTGCCAAAGGGCCTCTGCAGTATCTGTCAGTCAAACTCAAAAAATAATGAAAAAATTTTCTTCTGTTTTGGCTGTAACCAGAAAGATGGAGGGAAGCCTTCGAATGATGAGGACCCAAGTGAAAGAAGGGACCTAATTCTATTCCTCTGGGCTTGTAGGGTGAGAGCATCATACGTTTTTGGCGACAGATGGGAGAAGTGCATACTTCAAAGTTCTCCCTTAGCCTCCTCAGAGCCTGCGACACCCCCAAAGCCCTGACCGCAGGGCACATGAGCTGTGGGACTGCTTCACAGCTGGCAGAACAAGTGCCCAGTGGCAGTTACCCCAGCCCCAACTTCATCATGCCCCAAACATTCCCACATTGGACCCCCCGGGTTTTGCCTTCCCAGGAAAGCCTGTGTATACATTTATGAGGTAAATGAGTGAATTAATGTTAATCTGTGCCCTTTCTTTTTTTTTTTAGTATGTAAAATATTTATTAAGGGCTTTGCCTACAGAGGCACAACATAAATAGAATAAGTCCTCCTGAAATGTAATTAGTGTACACATCAACCAGTTGATAATTCATGGTGGAAAATAATGCAGGAACGCGGCCTGGGACTGGGTTCCCATGTCTGAACTTGGGCAAGTCCCAGGCGAAGGCTCTGCTCCAGGAGCCAGGCTGTGCAATGGCTCTTCTGCCACCGTCTCTGCAAAGTCTGTTAGGCAGATTCGAAAGTGCAAGCAGGACTTGCTCAACCGACAACTACTCCCGGGCAGGGGGTGCTTAATCCACCCCCTCAAATCCTTGAGCATTTTCCACTGCCATGAGAAGTTTCTCTCGTAAATCTTCGAAGGTTTCATATGGAGGTAAGTCAAGGCGATTAAAGCATGTGTGAACTCTGGGCAGTTTTTCAGAACTCCCCCATTGCTCTGTTGTAAACAGCTGAGGACCATTGGAACCATAAAGGTTGGCAAATCCATTCATAGGTGCTCGGGACGTCCCCGTGACAAACGGCAGTAACCAGATACGCTTCTCAGCATCCATCAGCAGAACAGCCTTCCAGAACCACTGAATGACAGGGTGGTTGGGGCATGTTGTAAATCGAATGTTGTCTCCAGTCATTCACGTCCACATCGCCGAGGCCGCACATCAGCAACTCCAGCTCGTTTTCATCGAAAATTTTAATCAAATCAATAGGAAGCAGTTCCGTGAATCCCTCCAAGAAGGCGTTCATTTGCTTCTGGACCCTGTTCACAAACCTCCATTGGATAATTAAGTCAATATATTCCCCTTTGTTTTCATTTGTAACCATTATTTCTGACCCATTGGGTTTCAGATCCACTTGATATGTCTGTCCAAAGTTTTCTTCATCGATACAGAACATGAGGTCCAGTTCAGTAGGATCATTCTCTAGGATCCATTTCAAAGAGTTGTAATATTCACTATCCACGGATTCCATATCATTCAGGGTTATCTGCTTTCCCAACATCATTTTGTAAAGTGGTCTAATGAAGAAACCATCTAAAAGTTTCCCATGAAATACTGCCAGACCAGCAACTCCTCCAATAAAAGTGAAGTAGGACAAATGATCTTCATTACAGAGGCCTGAATTGGGATTGATCTGCAGTGTGTAGTTGTCCGTTGCAGAGTACTCGAAGAGGCCGTAGTAGGGGTTGAACATCTCTTTCGACAGCAGGAAGAACCATTCTCTGGCCACGCCCCTGGAGTCAAGGCCTTTCTCTGATTCGAACTCAATCCACAGTCTAGCTTTTAGGACATCTGGTCTTTTCACAGACATGATTCTCCGATAGGACTCTTCAAAAATGTTATTTCTGTGAAGCTTCATTTCAAACCTATTTGGAATATCAGCAGGTTTCTTTAATTTCCTAAAGTAGTCATATTTCTACTTAAATTCTCTGGAGTAAGGAACAGCCGGACCAGTAATAGCTGGGTTCTGCAGTCTTGGGTCTTCCCACTGAGTAATTTTGCTATTGTGATCAATATAAAATGTTCGGCCATCCAAGTGAATTCGTCTTTCCCAACCAGGAGGAAGAGGGCCAAGGTCATTGGGGTTTAACGGCGCCTTTGACTGCATATGTACTGGAAATTTCAGGCGTGGATCTTCCCACGTTGTAGTTTTCGTGTTATGGTCAATGAAGTAGGGCCGGCCGTTCGGCGCTATCCTCATCTCCCCGCCGGGTGGCAGGAAGCTCTGTGTGCCTTTGTGTTGTGGTTTGGGGGAGTTGTAAGGTGATGGCTGTGGGGACTGTGGGTTGGAAAGGGTATCTTTCACAGCCCGGCATATGGGTGAATCCTTGGCACCCTCCAGCGGGGCAGATAAGGTTACTGTTGGTGAACTGAGGCTACGAGGCCGGCGAATCTGAGGCTCGATTAGGTGGTTGTTACTGTTTGTGGCGGGTCCACGAGCCGCATCTTCTGCCAGCTGCATGATAGGCCGAGTTCAAGTTGTGGTTCGATTGTCATGAGTGACATAGTATGTGCGTCCCTTAGCATCTTTTCTTTCTTCCCAGCCTGAAGGGAGGCCCGGTGTGGTATGTACATAGGCCACTGATGGCGGTGGTAGGTAAGCCTGTTCTGCGACCGCATCAGTGACACTGCAGGACCTCAACTGCGAGGAGGGCTCTCTTTGAATTAAGGAACCAAACTGCTCCCCATGGGAGTCTGGAGTGATCTGAAGCCTTCTGCTCAGTTCCTCGGACAGCTCCTGGGGGCTGGTCTGGGACACTGGCGAGGATGGCGGTGGGGGCAGCGCCAAGCTGAGGGAGTTTCCAGCGATACTCGCTTCTTCTGAAATGGTGTCCCAAGGCTCGGGGCCCTCTCCGCCCTCGGTGGGCTCGGCCTCCAGGTCCTCACTGATGTGCCGGCGGGAGCGGAATCAGCGGTGCGCAGCCTCCTGGTTGATCTGTCTGATGTCGCTGTCTGACTCGGAGGACACATCCATCAAGCTCAGCCGGTGCCACTGAGTGGTCCGGTTGTTGTGGTTGACATAGTAAGTCTGGCCTAAGTTGTCCACTTTTTCTTCCCAGCCAGGGGGCAGGGGTGGGGGTGGGAGCCCCTCCTGGTGCTGGGAAGATGAGTCATTCGAGTCAACAACTTCCCATCCGTGCTCCATATCATCCCTCTATTCACGGTTTTCTTCGTCTTGACCTCCATTTTTCGGCATATAGGCCATTTTCAATCACAAAAATCCCTTAACTCGAGATTTATGACTTCTTGGTCTGAGGAGAAAATCCTTAAATGTGTAGGGTCACTCCATGGTTGGGTCTTCTGTCGGGAGATGACTAAGGGGCACGTCGACCTGTCCCAGGAAGTCGTCTCGTGTCAATCTGTTT
This sequence comes from Hipposideros armiger, assembly GCF_001890085.2. Lineage (NCBI taxonomy): Eukaryota > Metazoa > Chordata > Mammalia > Chiroptera > Hipposideridae > Hipposideros > Hipposideros armiger. Next base: position 6,998,693 of record NW_017731368.1, read on the forward strand.
TCATCAAATACTTCAAACAGGAGTCTGTGATTAGATGGGTTTACTCTAAAATAAAATTCTTCATTCCATTTTGGGTTCAGTGTCTTTTTAGTTGTTTTTATCTGTACCAAAGCAAGTTCTCTATTCTCATCCGCTATGTACAATGAAAGTTTCACGTATGGGCCACTGGCTCCAAAGATGTCCTTTTTGGCGAGGTCAACCTTCACTCTTCAGAATACGTGACTCCCCCTCTTTTATATAATTATCATATGAATCTACTTGTTTCCGTATCTACTTGTTCCAGCAGACCATGAGCTCCTCCAGGTCAGTGCCTTTGTGATTCTGGATCTAATTCGGGATATAGATGCTCATTCATGGTTCTGGTGGGGAATCCTGAGTTGGCATGTCAAGATTCTGGACCCTTCCCTCCTCTTGCTAGAAATTGAACTAGAGTCATTTTAATCCTGCCCTTCAACAGGGGTGATGGCGCTGGTCCTGACTGATCCATTAATTGGTCACCATATAAAGGGCCTCTTGATGGTGACATCACAGCTTTCACTTGCCTGGAGACCCCTATGCATGAGAGGTCTAGTGTAGGTGCTCCAGCCAACAGGCCTAACTGAGCCCAGCCTTTCAGTCATCGTTGCCAAAGCCATCTTGAACCATCAAGAGAAGCCATCTTGAACCACCACCTGTGCCCTTGCATTTTAACCCAGCAGGTTTGCTTCCCTGTTCGCCACCCTCAGGGCTCAGTATCTGGCTCAGTAAGTCATGATAATATTTCCAAAATCAAAATGCAGTGTTTCTCTGGGATTGAAAGCTTTGGTGCAACAGTGCCCTTGCTTCTGTCATCTCCTGGCTCTTGTGACCTGCCCTCCCTCCAGGCCTTTGAGTTCCACTGGAGCTCTGGACACACACCGGACTGGGGGAGGCAGTGGCCATCCGCCCTCAGCCTTCTGTACACGCTGGCGAACTCCTCAGGCCTGCAGCCCCTACATCTGAGTCTCTGCCACTTTAGAAGGAGCCTGGTTAGCAGTAGGAGAGGTGAGGCTGGAAGTAGAGACCCCATGTGGAAATTGGGTGGCCCCAGTCAAAGACGGCGACTGCCTGATCTTAGGCAGAGGATAGATGCAGGAGGGCTCAGAGGGAACCGAGGGGACTCTGTGGCTGACTGGAAGTGAAAGGCAGTGGCCCCAGGTCATCCCAGGACTTAAGGCTGGGTGGCTGGCCAGATTGCAGGGCTATTCTTTGAAACAGGAAACAGAAAAGGAGGCAATATGAGGGGGAAGGAGATGATGAGTTCGGTTTAGATGCCATTGAATTGGAGCTGCCTGTGGGACAGCCTTGTGAAAAGTCAATAATATGAAAAAATTCCCCTCAAGTACATTTGTTTCACCTGAATGCTCCCAAGACTCTTTTCTGTGGGTTCCACATCTCTAAGCATCTAGTCCTACATGGGGACCTCTGAAAAGGGGTGTGAGCGGAGCGTATCCGGGAGCAGCAGCTTGGTGCCACATGCGAGCGTGTGCCCAGCCGACGAGGACCCCGCAGAGCAACGCGAATTTCCTGCCCTGACAAGTAGTCCAAACGTGTTGAATAGGATGTGCTGTGTGTATTTCTAGGAGTCTGTAGATTTCAGGCACACTGTGCTTCTGCTTTTCATTCTCTGGTTTCCAACCTCCCTAGGATCGGTTGTTGTCTTTTATTTCGCTGTCCTTTGAATTCCTGACCCACACCAAGGGCAGAAGAGCGTGGCCACTGTTCATTGTCACTTCTGATCGTTAGCTGTACTCGCTGCCTGGGCCGTTCAGACCCCTGCCAAACTTGTTCTCTGGGTGTCTGAAGTCTTTTAGTGCCATTTACATCTTCCGATATTAGAATAAAGTATAACGCTCTGTTTACAGTGAAACCTCTTTGGGAAGGCTGATCATTTTTTAGTCGCGTTTCCTTGCTGTGCCCTTGGTATTTCAGAGCTGTCCTCTTTAAGCACTGAAGCAATTAGTTTTGAGAAGACTGATTCTTCAGGGTCCAGTGCTTGCCTGCCTTTCATTTGCTGAAAGCTGTACATTTTAATGAAGTCGTTTCATCTGTGTTGCCAAACACTAGAATTGTGCTGCTTCAGTTCTAATTATCTCTACTGGCAAATGCTATGTTTTATTAGAACTCTCAAGGGCCCTGTTTATTAAATGTCCATACACTATAGCATTAGGCACACCAATTAGGTCAGCTGTGCTTATCGATGGGTTATGGATGAAGGAGTTAGATATTTTCATCGTAATCTTAACTGGCAGTGGGGTTGCCTTCTGCGGCTTTGTGGGGTGCCAGCGATGCCTTCTCCCATCAGCCAGTGGTAACTCCAAGTGTCCGAATAATGTGGTGGTTAATGGTGGCTCTAGTATGTGTTTTCTTTTTGGGGGGGTGACATGCTCATTCTTTCCTGTAGTTGCCTAATACCTACATCTTGCTTCCTGGGTTGTATGTCTTACAGCATGGCGATATATACTAAGGGCTCTTATGAAGCCAGGAGATCCCAGTGGTGGTGCCACAGGGCAGGGCACATTGTGGCATGAAAGGATGGAGGGCAACATTCCAACAGCAGCCTCCCAAACTGTACTTCTCTGCTTCTTTCCACCCCTGCTCTGGACTCCTTTAAAGTCTCCTCAAATAACCCCATGGGCCCTCGGGGTGTTGGGTAACCTGGGGTGTGTTGGCTGGTCTGGGGACTCTGACGCCCCTCCTTTCTCCTCCATTACTGTGGCCACCAGGCAATGCTGCGTGGTGACTAGGGGCATGGCTTCTGCCATCCCACAGACCAAATCCCAGCTTCACCACTGAAGAGCTGGGGGGTTCTGGGCAAGTTACCTTTCACCTCACTAACCTGTGTCCTTAGCTGTAAAAAGGGGAGCTCTGTAGCCTCTTCCATGCTTTTGTGGTGATTAAATGAGATGATATAGGTAAAGGATTTCACCTAGCCTTGTGTTACAGCTCTTCCACCCAGGGACTCGGGCATCTAGAGGAGCATCTAATGAGGACATAGTCTCTAATCAGAATCATCCCTGCCCTCCAGCTCTGGCCCATGGTCTTTGAACCAAACCTGTGTTTCCCTTTTTCTTTTTAAATTAAATTTATTAGGGTCACATTGTTTAGTAAAATTATATAGGTTTCAAGCGTACCATTCTATAATACATCATCTATATATTGCATTGTGTGTTCACCACCCAAAGTCAATTCTTCTGTCACCATGTATTTGACCCCCTTTACCCTCTTCTACCACCCCCCACCCCCCCTTTCCCTCTGGTAACCACTGAACTGTTGTCTGTGTCTGTGAGTTTTTCTTTGTTTGTCTTGTTCAGTTTTATATCCCACATATGAGTGAAATCACATGGTTCTCGACTTGCTCTGTCTGACTTCACTTAGTACGCCCTTTTCTCTTTGCACCAGTTTTCTGCAGGTGCCCAGGACGAACTCTGGCCCCACATACTTACCCTCATATTTTCTCCCTTCGTATAATCCTCTCCTCTGACTTTAAGAAGAAAATGTGATGTTTTTCAATGCATAATTTATCCCCTGTAGGCTAACGTGTTTGTGAACAGCAAGGACAAATCTTATTAAAGTTGCTAAGAGAAATGAAATAACTCAATCTGATAGAAGTTAATAGAGTTGTACTTAATTCATATTTACACCTTCTCAACTGTTCTTGCCACGTATTTAGCATTCTTTCTGGGGGGTATTATGATCCAGGCCACAGCCGTAGCTGTCTTAGTTCCCCCAGAGAACCATGTCATCATCCTGAGAGGAATAGTGACTCTTTTCCATAGTCCCCTTCCCCCACACTATGTACGAAGTCTATATAAAGAGGGAACAGTAATAAACATACAATTCTATAAGTTTTATAAGCCCCACTTAATAATGAAGTTCACAGTTTATGCATAGCTTGAAAACCAACAACAAAGAAACTAAAAAAGTTAAAAACTTTTTTTTAATTTTATTTTTCAATTACAGCTGATATGCAATATCATATTAGTTGTGGGCGTAAAACATAGCAATTAGAAATTTACATACGAGTACCTTACGAAGTGATCACCCTGCTAAGTCTAGTCCCCATCTGACACCATCCATAGTCATTACAGTATTATTGGCTATACTCCCTGTGCTGTACTTCGTATTCCCATGACTATGTCTGTAACTGGCAACCTGTACTTCTTAATCCTTTCACCTTTTTTATCCAGCTCCTCAACCTTCCTCCTATCTGGTGACCATCAAAGGATACGATAGAAATGGAGCCATTTCTCCCAGCCTGGTTACAGGATTATTGGTCTTGTCTTTATTCTCTGCATCAACTATTTTGTCCTGAGTGCTCCCGGTCATAGGGCAGTGGGGGCTCTTGAAAACTGGGGTGTGCCTTAGCCATATCCCCTCTGCAGATTGATGAGCGGCTGGTAGAGGCGCTCATTCTGCAGTGCATTGGGACCTTCGGGTCTGGAGCCCCACGACCTGTTTGGCCAGGCTGCCATCCTGGGTTCTTAGTGTTCAGCGGTAAATGGAGGTTTAGAAAGTTGGTTTTAGTATTAAAGGAAATACCTACATCTGTAAGTGGCACTCACCCTGTGAGCACAAGGAAAAACTGCAGTATTGCCAAGAGCATCATAGAAAATGTGCACTTAATCATTAAAATGTGCATATCAAAGGAACGATGGATATACTCATATCTCCGGTAAGACTGATGTGTATTTGCTTACAGACTGGTCTTTAAACAAGGAGTGGTATGTGTGACTTTTCTGAATGGGACCAAAAAAAGAGTTATTGGCTTTTCTTTGCTTCACAAAAATAGGTTTCCTATATATTGTTAGTTACTTTATCGTGAGGAACATATCATGCCATGTTGGTGCTTATTAATCACCCTTTCCGTCCAACCAGCTGTAATAATTGGATGAAATTGGTGGTAGACCATGGCTTCCACATTAACCTTCTTAAGCCGGTGTTGGCAAAACAGTCCAACATTAACATCCACTCTTAAGTGTGTGTTTCTAAAGAAGGAAATTTGTAGGTGTCTATATTTGGAAAGCAAGCCCCTCATCGTGTTATCATCTTGAGAGGAACAAGGACTCTGTTCTGTGGTCCCCCCAACATACTCTGTGTAATATTAAGTGGGGCTTATCAAGCAAAGACATAGATAGTAAAGTCATGAAATCAGGCGGCCCCCATGAGTGGAAGGTAGACATCTGTTGACAGTGCAGCTCCATCGACAAAGGCATGTTGGTAGTTTTGTACACTGTGGAACCATGTCTCCATCAAAGCACCCCTGGCCGCTCTGCAGCATGACCTCATGCTGAGAATTGGGTTACTGGAGCCTCTACCATATGGACCATTACCGGTCACCAGGGCCGAGGGAAAGAGGACAACGAAGCCCTCAACGACCCTGAAAGTTTCTGCCCCAGTGAGTTTAATTGGCCAAAGCAAGTGTCATGGGCATCTCCAATTACAATGCAATTGTTAGCATTCTCTTATTATCTTCAAAAATATTTCTTGAACCTATTTACATCACTTCTTACATTGTCTTCTCCACTTTCTTGTTGATTGGACTCACCAAAGCTTTGTCTATTGTATTGGTCTTTCCAAGGAACCAGCTTTTTATTTTAATGATTAATCTACATTTTTTAGCTTTGAGTTAGTCATTACAAATGAATACAGATTTCCCACTTTTCTCTCCTCTTTTCTGCACTTGCTACCTTCTAACACATTATGTAGCTTACTTATTAATATTATGCTTGTTGTTTGTTGTCTGTTTCCTTGAGGACAAGGAACCTTATTTTGTTCACTGATATACCTTAAGTGCCTAGAACAGTGCCTGGTATAAAATAGTTATACATTGATTATTTGTTGAAAGAGCAAAATAGAGCAAACCACATATTTGCCCCCCCCCCCTTTCTGTAGCCTACTAAATTGATATGCTTGTTACTTGTTAGGATGGGCCCGTTTACTAACTGAGTGGTCCAGGGGTAGGACCAGGACTAGAGTGAGGCAGACTAGACAGTGAGAGCGTGCATTTGCATGAACCTGAAGATGAGGGCCTCCCTTCTTCGTGTTCCTTATGCGTCTTGCTTGCCTCGTCCTAGTTCCAGAGCTTAAAGGCGCTCTGTTTATTTTTGTTATTTGAAATTTCTCAGTTTCTATTCTAGGTTGTTGAATTGTTAAAAAATTCAGAGGAATGAAAAGGGAAATAAAACTAAAGCACGTTATTTTTGAAATCCCTTAAATGTTACAATGAAATTTTTTTTGTCTTTAAAATGAGGAATTAAGACTGAAAAATTATTCATTTTTCTCATTCTCTTTAAGACCAAAGTTACTTCCTGCCATATGATGTTAAGTGTGTGGGGAAAGCAAAATTCACTCTTTTAGGTCCCAAGTGTAGTTTATTACACCAAAGCAGTGATGCAATAAGTCATATCCAACAACATAACCATCAGTGTAAAAGACTTCAGTAGGAAAAGATCAGTACCAGTTTACTCCGGAGTCTGCAGAAATATTTCTTTGTGACCTCAAGATGACTTTCAGGTGTGGCCTCCTAAGTTTCACATACTTGATTTCTGGTCACGATGACTCCTTTGTCGCCCATCTGAAGCACAGAGGGCTACGTGGCTGTCCTTCAGCTCACGGTCAGAGAACCGCGTGCAATGGCGCCCGTGCTCCGAATGGTTCAGGCTGCCTCCCCAGTCACTTAACTCACTAATGGGGCGTGCCACGGCGCGGAGGCGTCTGCCTCATGAGCATGCAAAGGCATAATCGTGGCGCCGGGTGCCAAGAATGAGGGGATGGAGGCCATTTGATCATTCGTCTTTATTATTATGTAATTTTATTTCTGTATCGTTATGATGAGCATTATAATCTGTTCGCAGGAGCATCAGGAGAACATCCTGGGTAACACCATGCAAAGCGTGATTGCACTGCTCAGCAATCTGGTTGCCTGCAAAGATGCGAATATGAAGCTACTTTATGAACAGGGTAAGTGCTTCTTAGAATTCGTCTTTGGTTCTTTTGAGTTTTGCCTCTTTGTAAGTTTCCGCGTCTTACATAGCAGGGCGTCAAGATGTACTATTTGAAGTTCATCAGTTCACATAGATGTTTAAGTGTCTGTAAATAATAATATTACCAGCAAAAAAGGGGAAATGTGATAGTTTCCCTACATGAATTCATTCTCTTTCATTGCACAAAGTCGATAGGCACTGCTGAAAGGTGACAAACCCCAAAATAGAAGTACCAGCATAGTATTTAGACTTATTGTGGCCAATCAAAACGAAAACATATATGGTCAAAGCCACCTTGTAAAATGAGATTGGATGGGTTGAGGGTGGGTTTACTTTACATCTTACACATATATGCCTGTAATTTTATAACTTAAAACAGTTTTTAAGATTTTATTTTGTAAGAGCAGTTCTAGGTTTAAAATAAAATTGAGAGAGGAATACAGAGATTTCCCATGTAACCCCTGACCCCGCACAGGCAGAGCCTCCCCCATTATCAATACCTCCCACTAGAGCGGTGCGTTTATCAAAGACGAACCCACATGGACTTGCCATCATCACCCCAAGTCCGTAGTTTACCTTAGGTTCACTCTTGGTGTTGTACATTCTGTGGGTTTGGGCAAATGTGTAATGACAAATATCCATCATTATAATATTATTCCGAGTATTTTCACTGCCCTAAAAATCCTCTGTGCTCTGCCTATTAACCACTGTCCCCCACCCTTACAACCACTGATCCTTTTACTGTCTCCATAGTTTTGCCTTTTCCAGCATGTCATATAGTTGGAATCATATAGTATGTAGCCCTCTCACATTGGCTTCTTTCACTTGGTAATATCCACTTAAGATTCCTCCATGTCTTTTCATGGCTTGATAGCGCATTTCTTTTTAGCTCTAAATAATATTCCATTGTCTGCATGGACCACAGTTGGTCCGTCCACCTGGTGAAGGACATTCTGGTTGCTTCTGAGTCTTGGCAATTATGAGTAAAGCTGCTGTAAACATCCTTGTGCAGGTTTTTGTATGGACATAAGTTTAGAATTCCTTTAAATACTAAGGAGTGTGATTGCTAATCTTAATGCTAATTATTTAGTTTTGTAAAAAATAACCAAACTGCCTTTCAAAGTGGCTGCACAACTTTGAATTCCCACCCGCGAGGAATGAGACTTTCCCCTGCTACGTGCTCCCCAGTATTTGGTGTTGTCAGTGTTCTGGGTTTTGTCTAAGTGTGTGGTGTGGTGTCTTATTATTGTTTGAATTTGTCTTCCCTGGTGACATGATGTGGAGCATTTTTTTATTAGTTGTAAGTGTACAAAACAACATAGTAATTAGACATTTATATACCTCACAAACTGATAACCCCAATAAGTCTGTTACCCATCTGAACTGTGCATTGTTATTACAATATTATTGACTATATTCCCTATGCTACACTACATATAATTTGAAATGATCCCCTGATAAGTCTAGTACCTATCTGACACTATACCTAGATTTTACAATATTATTGACTATGTTCCCTTTACTATACTTTACATCCCAGTGACTCTTTTTGTACTTCTTAATCCCTTCACCTTTCTCACTCAGCCTCCCAACCCTTCCTTCCATGTTGTCACCACCAGTTTGTCCTCTGTATCTATAGGTCTGTTTCTACTTTGTTCATTTATTTTGTTCTTTAGGTTATTTTAAAATAATGTTTTGAGGTTTTCTTGTACCTAATATATGGTCAGTTTTCATGATTTATTATTTGCACTTGAAAAAGTGCATATTGGCTTTCTCCTGTGACAGTGACTGATACTAACACACCCTCCCACCCTAACCAACAGTAAAACTCAACAAAATACATAAAGCAATTGTTTTAGTCACTGAGAAATAAGCAGAAGAGGACTATGATCCTTGTGAGAAGGGAAACACCTAAGGTGAAGCTCATGTCACTCTGGATTTTTTCCCCCCTTGGAGAGGGAAGTAGGGTACAGGTGGAACACAGGTCTTGCTGAGCTGGGAGTAGAGTTCAGTATTCAGAGATATGAACTGATGAGTAGTCACAGGACAGAGCCTAAGAGAAGAGTTACAAAGAGTGTTGGGCCCAGAAGTCTGCATGCAGGTTTCCCACAGGCCCTTGGTAAGGGCTGGCCTTCACTTGCACAGAGAAACATTCTGTTAGGCTTAGCAGAGGCTAGAGCAGACGCCATAGGCTGGGAACTGAAATGAGATAGCAGAAATCCTGCAGTGAAAGGAGATGTAGGAATTCCAGCCCTGCCTTAGAATTTAGACCATGTACTAGGACTAAGGATTAAACCACTATAGACCTGACCTAGCAAAGAACAACTCTACATCCTTCAGGGTCAAAAGATTCACAAGGAATTTAATTGCCTGCCAGAACAGAAGTCAATACACTTATAACAATATAATCCCAACTCTCTACAACATGTTATCCACAATGACCAGTCTATAATCAAAACTTAGCAGACACGAAAGAGAAAGTGGAAAACGTGACCCATAATAATAAAATGCTGTTCTTTTTCTGCAAACCTTCTTGGTGACCATTCCATTAAACAACAAAAAAAAACCCACCCATGTATCCCTTCAAAACATTCTTCTCTCTAATGTGGGCTGAGAATCAAGATACTACAGAATGAAACCTATAAAATTATTAGTGGCTCTATTTGCTAATTGAGAGAGTGGATAAGGCGTTAGATGCCTGAAATTGGCATTACGGAGGTTGCTGCTGCTGGCCCATGAAGCATGGGATTACGTGGCTGAGGCCGGATGAAGGACAAAATCCTAGAAGACAGGAGCTTAGGGAGCTGAGAAGTCAGGCATGGAAGAACGGTCTATGAGGTGATGGAGGTGGCTGCTGAACTTGTGTGTTCAGTGGGCTGTTAGAGTTGGAGCACCAGAAGCAGCACAAGTGGGTTTACTGTGAAGCTAACAAAGCTTAAGTGTCAAGTGCCCCCATTTTCACAGGGACAATTTTACATTCATAATTTTGTTTTTTTCTTCTTATAATCCATGCACTGCCCCCCCCCCCGCACTGCCCCAATTGTATAAGCTTAAGTTCTCATAAAACCTAGCTCCATTCCAGGCTTTGTGAAGTAGGAATCACAAAAATTATGTCAAGAGTGGTGTTAGGGTAGCATTGAGCTCAGGGAGTAAAAGGAAGTGATTCAGTGGTCTGGGGATGATGGCAGTTGGGGGAGAGGAGGCAGGTGGCATAGACTGCTGATCTGAGAGTCAGTGCATTAAAGCCTGTCACCTGGCTGCTCACTTTTACAAATAAGTTTTTGTTGGAACATAGACATGTCCATTCATTTGCATATTGTCTGTGGCTGATTTTTCTTGTGTAATGGCAATGTTGAGTAGCTGAGACAGACTGGAATATTTACTTCAGAGCCTAAAATATTTATTACATGGCCTATTAAGAAAAAGTTGGCCCACCGTCGGTAAGGAAGCAGCACTGTGGAACAAGGCAACTCCACCAAGGCCCAGTGGTAGAAGCACAGTGGGCAGAGAAGTATCCATCACTTGAAGAGCCTGCCAAGGAGACAGGGCTCTGGAAGAGGCAGGTGTCCCATAGAGCAGGAAGGTGAAAGGTACATAGATGAGAGGTTGACGATTTGAGGGAGTCTGCTGGTAATGGACCAGGAGCTCCGTGTGTCATAGTGGAAGGGTTCAGAGGTTGGGAGTGGGTGGGATGACATGTGTAAACTCTCCTGACGTTTAGACTGCCAGATTGTCAATGACCTGGGAGTCCTGAGCTTCCTGTGAGAGCTTGAGTTAGAGACAAAGGGCACTCTCAGTCCAGATGGTCTTAGGCTGAGGATGGCGGTCAGGCTGCGAGTGTGGGGTGTGGAAGGGTGATGGGGTTCCGGGAGGACACCGAGGCTGGGAACTCCTCCTGGCCCCTGCTCGTGGTGGTTAGAGGGGATGGGAGGGATGGGGGGACCCGTGTGGCCTGCATAATAGTCTGATTCCAGTCTCTAGAGAGGATCACCGGGTCTGACTTCTTGCCATCACACTGCTGCTCCCCAAACCTCTTGGCTATTAAATGTGTGGGCTGATTTTTTCCAAAGTTGGGTAAAGATCTGCTGGGTGTTTGCAAACCCAGCATGTATTGGGATTCGGCGGAGCATGGCCGCGTGAAGACTCACTGACAGCCTGCACTGTAGGAGCTTGAATGCATGCAGTGGATTTCAATGAAGTCTTGTTAGCTTTTATTCTGGATCAGTCCTGGTTCAATCAGTGGCTTGTACATTCCTTACATTTCACACAGAATTAAACTCCCTATTCCATACATAAAGAGTTATTTCTAATACTGATACTTTAAAAATCACCCCAATTTAGGTGAGCTGTGCTCTAGATGAACTAGTAGAAATGGTTGTTGCTGCCTGAAGTGCTTCATTATAGCACTGTATTCGGCCAATGTCAAACTGAGTTTCCCCCTCTGGTGACATTAACAGTAGGCTGAGCGCTCAGGCACACATTGTCCGCCTCACATGTGAATATCTCTGAAATCAGTACATCATCCACTGCCGTCCACCTGCTGGTCCTGACGTAGTTCCTGCTGCTGGCACATGCAGGTGGCACCTTGCAGAGTGGCTGTGAGCCCTGGAAGTCAACCCAGAGAGACCTCGAGAGAGGGCGCTTTGGCGTTGCCCTCCTCACCTGTGTGCTAACGGAGCAGAGTGGAAGAACAAGGGGACGTGGATGCGTGTCTCCTTGTGAAAGGGGTGAAAGATGAGGCGAGTCAGCCTCCAAATGGGAAGAACTTTTTAGAAACCTAAACCAAGTCATTTTACTTACATTTTTCTTTTTTGTATGTATGTATAAAGGCAATATATGAGAAAACCCGTATCAAAGGAAGCCTCAGAGAGCACTTGCGTTGAGTGTAAGATGAAGCTCTGAGGGATAAAGCATGTGACATAATGTCATTGGCCGCATTTCTTCTTTCTTATTGGTACATAAAATAATGGTGCTAGACGCAGTGAGGTATGGTAGGTCACAGACGTAAGGACCTCAGCACAGGCATGCCACAAAACACACAAACTTCTATAAGCGGAGTCATTGACATACCACCAGCACGCAACTGCGTTATATAGTTCAGGTCGTTTGCTTAAGCGTTTTCATTTTTAAATGAACCATATCGGAAAAGAATTATAAAGCAAAGAAAGACCTTTTGTTTATATTTGAAAAATATCAGAGTTATTAACATTTTAAAACTGGCTGCTAGCTTGTCCCTGTGCAATGACCTTTCGATAATGGATATTAATTCCAGCTTCAGTTTTACCAGCAGAGCTGTCAGAATAATAGATTTACATGACACACTGCAGCAGCCAAAAAACGGTAGCCTTTCCAAAGAGGTGTTTAAAGAAATTGTCTCCATTGGTGTATGGTGTGTCAAAAATCAAAATACTCATTTCTTATTAGGTTTATTATAAAACTGCCTAAATCGGTGTTTACTCAGGGGACCAGAAAATCGCTATGAGCATTGTTTGGGCTTTGAAGGTGTACTTGATAGCTATGGTAGGCTTTTTATTTTTTTTTAACTTTTATGAATAACATTCAAAATAATGTTGTACAGGAGGAGTTGACAAACTTTTCTTGTAAAGGACCAGATAGGGAGTAGATTCAGTGTGGAGACCATGTGGTCTTTATCACTACCACTCAATACTGCCAATATGGCAGGAGAGCAGCCATGGAGAAGCTATACAGGAATGGGCATGACCTCATTTTAATAAAATTGTGTTTACAAAATTAGGCCATGGTTTGTCAACCCCTGTGGTATAGTAATTCAGACTCTCTGAAAACCACTCTCAAATTTTCACAACTCAACATGTTTGTGAAATTGAGTTATTAAACTATGATTCCACTCAAGATAAACAGAAAATTATATATAAATACCTTACGAAAGGGGCTGCTGCATTCACAGTAATGTGAAGATGCATGAAGAAAAAGTGGAAAATTTACCCTAAGGGTTTAATCTAAAAATCATAATAAATAAATCTCTCTGTGTTAATTAGCGTTTGCTAGATAACAAACCACCCTGAAGCTAAGTGACTTAAAATAAGTCATTTATTTTGGTGTTCGACATTCATTTACCATATGACCATTCTTTTTCCTCCTGACCATTCTACTCGTGTGAAGTGATAGGTCATGTTGTTTTGACTTGCATTTCCCTGCCTAATGGCTGATGATGTTGAACATCTTTTTCATGGGCTTATTGGCTATTTTTATGTCGTCTTTGACAAAATGTCTACTCGGATTAGGTTGTCTTTTGGTTATTAGGAATTCTTTTGCTTTACTATTTAAAATTTCAAATATTTTAATTGCATTGCTGTCTCCTAGGAATCTCGGAGATTTGTGGGGAACAGGAGAATATTGGAGTAAGAAATAAGAAGAGAATTCTCTGATCTATTTTTTTAATACAGCAACATCCAGAACGAGCATTTTAGGGTGCCAGTCTTACCATGTCACTCTCTGTACTAGCTTTATACTGTTTCTAGCAGCATGACTAAACTCATTAACATAGCATACAGTCCGCATTTCACCAGCTTCGTGTTAAGCACTTTTCCCTCTGCTGTCGGTGCTGTAGCCATATTCACCTTATCTCAGTTTCTCTCATATACGCTGCTTCTTTCCACCCCACGCCCATCCCCCACCCTTTTCACCTTGTTATTTTCTCCAGAGCTCTGGTCAAACTCCATTTCTCAGGGAAACCTATCTTGCTACCCCTTATTCTCCTTTGTTGTGCGTATCACAGTTTTCATTAAAATACAAATTATGTCATTCATTAGTTAGTGTCCATCTATGTCATCTGTTGGAATGAAAGGCCCATGAAAACGGGAACCTGCCTGTCCCATTCACAGGAGAATCCACTGCACAGCTAGCTCCTGGCTCATGGCAGTTGCTCAGTAAATATGCCCTGAATGGATGAATGGTAGGGATGTTCAGTGTGGTGCTCATGTTGCATTTCTAGGATCAGTGCTTCGAGTCTCTGCACCCTGCTAGTGGCCTCAGCCACAGAATGCCCTGCACCGCATATGCTGTCCAACCCTGACCTCATCTGTAGTGATGCGCTTTGGATCTTTCTTCCATCCACATACGTTGCTTGAGAACCTGATATACATAAGACATTATGTGCTGGATTCTTTTAAGGCCACCAAAGTGAATAAAATTGGAGCTGCTGACTGATTTTTCATCACTTCTCACCCGTTCCTCACTTTGGGAGCCCAGCTGGCTCATCTCCGAGAGCAGAGCCTGGCAGTTTGGAGCACAATGAAAATCACTGGCAGAGTCAAAGGCCATAATCTTAGCTGTAGCCGAGCAGCTGGTCAGAGCTACAGGCCTGTAAGGATCTTAGGTTTGCTTCTTTCACTTTGTCTGACCTTAGTTTTGAAATATGGAGAACTGTGTGTTAAATAGATAGAAATGTCCACTTTTCTTTCTTCAGTGTTCCGTTGAGACGGAATGGCCTGCGTGTTGTTCCTCCCTTTCCAAGCATCTCTTCACCAGTGCTTGGTGAGGCTTCGTAACGTCCGAATAGCAAATCCCTATTATACCTTATCAAGGAGGGTTCTCAATATAAGAGGGAGACATTTAACAGACTTTTTGACTAGACCAGATTAAAAACATGTTAAAAATAGGAAAAAGGAACATATAACAGAAGGTCTGAATCTAAAATAGTGTCAGGGAATAGCACACAATGAGCTGTCCCTCCTAAAAATATCTCAGAGAGCTCCTAGAAGACCTCTGAAGCTTTTCTCCAAAAAAGAAGATGTTAGTCTATTATTTAGGGAAGAATTTGAGAAGTTAGCATGTGAGTGAAAAACGGTAACATGGTGTGGTAATTGAAATTAGCTGAGTTGGAATCTTATTTGATAAGATACTTCTGGGTCTTAAACTCTAGTGCAGCGGTTCTCAACCTTCCTCATGCCACGACCCCTTAATACAGTTCCTCATGTTGTGGTGACCCCCAACCATAAAATTACTTTCGTTGCTACTCTATAACTGTAATTTTGCTACTGTTATTAATTGTAATGTAAATATCTTTTTGTTTTCCGATGGTCTTAGGCGACCCCTGTGAAAGGGTCGTTTGACCTCCAGAGGGGTCGCGACCCACAGGTTGAGAACCGCTGCTCTAGTGTAATGGTACCTATTTCATATGTTTGTTTTGAGGATTAAATGATAATATATGTAAATTTGTCATGTATAATTAATAAAATTAGCATAGGTATTTAAAATGAGTACTAAAAATAGCCAAGTGGCCCTCACATGGGACCATGCAAGCAGATCATTAGAGCCAGAGAAACAAAGCCCAAGATGATTATTAAGACAGAATCAGCCATGTTAAATAAGTTAAATTTTATCATCCCAAAGATGTTACAACGCAGAATACTGAAAAATCCACAAATATGACCTCAGAGCCATTAAAAAAAAAATCAGATATTTGTAGGATTCTCTCTCTCTTTCTCTCTCTCTGTCTCTCTCTCTCTCTGTCTTCCAGTAGAATTTTATTTTTTTTATACTTGAATCTCATATAATTTTCACAAAATATTTTTCACAAAATATTCTTTTGATTTTCTTCAACCATTTAAAAACGTAAAAGCCATTTATTGAGATACAATTGCCATAATATTCCTTAAGTTTGTGATGTACTATGTGTTGATTTGATGCACTTATATATTACAAAATTATCCCCTCATATAATTACCATTTCTTTTTTGTGGTAAGAAAATTTAACTACTACTCTTTTAGTAACTTTCAAGTATATAATACAGTATTGTTGACTATAATCACCATGCTATACATTAGATCCCCAGAACCTATTCATCTTATAACTGGCAGTTTACACTCAGAGCCTCTGTTCTTAAGATGTTACGAAGAAACAAGGGTATCTAAGATCTTAGGATGGAAAATATCTCAGTTACAAAAAACAGGAATGGGGAGATTTCAGAACTATAGAAAGCAAGTCTGTCTTAACAAAATGATGATGCTGTTAGTGTGTGATAATTGAAAAAAGGAGGGTATCATCAGGGAAGGCCTGAGACCATATTTAAGAGGCACTAAAGGAGATGAGATCTGGGGGATGGAAATCATCAACTCCCAGATCATACAGTCAGAAAGACTGTGAACATTCAGACAGGATAGTTTTAGGTTGTGTCACGCTTGCCTGTGGAAAAAAGGAACAGAAATTTCAGTGGATTCACACAAAAGAAATTTGAGTTGGATAATAGTAGAATACGTGGCATTCCCAGTCAGTGGGCTGCTCTGCTCCCTGCGTGCCCATCGCCTTCCATTTCACGGTCCCATCATTCCCCTGGGTGTTGGAGTCCTCTGCACCCGGCAGGTAGAAGTGTAAAACAATGGAGGAGGCACAGCTGCTTCTTGAAAACCTCAGCTAGTAGTGAAAATATTTGCAAATCACCTATGTGATAAGAGATTAATTTTCAGAATATATAAAGAACTCCTACAACTCAACAACAGAAAACCACACAACCTTTTAAAAAATAGGTGAACGACTTGAATAGACATTTCTTTAAAAAAGATATGTAAACTGCCAATAAACCCATGGAAAGATGCACATTATTTGTCATTAGGGAAATGCATGTCAAAACCATAATGAGATACCACTTCATCCCTGTTGGGATGATGATTTTTTTAAAAAGGAAAGTAAGTGTTAATGAAGATATGGAGAAATTCGAATTTCCATGCATTGCTGGTAGGAATGTACAGTGGTGCAGTGGCTGTGGAAAACAGTATGGTGATTCATCAAAAAGTTTAACAGAATATTATGATCCAGCAATCCTTCTCTTAGGTATATGCCCCAAAAGAATTGAAAACATGGACTCAGATACTCAGATACTTACACAGAAATGTTCATTGTTTAATAGCATTAGTCACTATAACCAAAAGGTGGAAACAATCCATGAGTCCATCAATGGCGGATTGGATAACAAAATGTGGGATATATACATAGAATGGAATATTATTCAACCATAAAAAGGAATAAACTTCTGATACATGCTACAACATGGATGAACTTTGGGCAATGGAGTGCCTGGCTGGGCAGCCACTTCCAGTGATGATTCCACAGTTTGGAAAGAAGAACATGAATATTTTGTAGACAGCCAGCTATTTTAGCCACAAAGACAAAACTAAAAAAAAATTTTTTTTGCGTGTGTATTTAGTGTATGTGTATTTTTTGCAAGATTAGTAAATCAAATATAGGAGCAACTCCTTGAAACTATAGGATCAGAAGATCATGAAAAGCTCTTATCAAACATAAGCCAGGTCAAAGAAGTGCTAAACTTCCCATTTTACTAATTTAGAATGTATGAAATGTTTAAAGTGAGTAAACTGTTTCTTCTGTCAGTACGTGTTCTGTGATTCTCTTGTCCCTGTTTAACCCCACACATTCATATGTGCCTCAAATTCAACTCCTCTAGCACCCTGCCTTTCAGGAGGGGACACTTTCTGATGTCTCAGCTGTGGGGTATCAAATGTCTCCTCTGGGTGAGGAAGAATGTTGACCTTCCTTCTGGGTGAAACGTTAAAGAAACACTGCAGATAAAACTGGAGGCTGCGTAGCTTGAAGCCCCCATGATGGCGAGGAAAATGGGACGTGTTCCTGCTGAGAAGTGGCAGAAGATGCTGGATGTTTGGCATATTGGCCAGATGACCAACCAGAGCTCCCAGCGCTGTCTTCGCACGTGTGTCCTTCTATCCTGTGAAATGGGAGGAGGTTCATGCTGTACGCTGTCCCCAAAAGCATGACCTTGAATCCCGGTGGAAGTTCCAGGGCATCTACTTCCTGTTCAAGATAAGGAAGATCTTTCCACCCGTTTGAAGACTCAAGTATGGTGAGGTCAACTTCTGGACAAGACAATGTCTGGCACCAAGTGACGCAGTCCCGAAGGGAGACCTAATGGAGAAGCCATTCCAGTGCTGGTGGGAGGTCGGCTTATGCCCCGGAGCCCCTAAACAGCTCTAGACATTCTCTGACTCTTTCTTATTCTTGCCAGGGTTTGCAGACATTCCTGCAGCCTCCAAGATGAAAAGCAGAGGAGTTGTTAATGAAATGAAAGAAAGCTATTAAGATGTAAATTGTTTTCTCTGTAAGTGCTTTCACAATGTGCTGAAAAGTACATTTACTTTTATTCCCTTCTGTCTAGGCTGCTGACACTCAGGAACTAAAGATGGAAATGTGGGATCAAGGAGGTTATACCCGTACAGAGAGAGACAGCTAACATCTGGCTCTTTCTTTTTCCCTCTAAAATGGTATAATCAGGGCTGCGTAGTGTCTCTAACACCTTTCCTTTTATATTCTTAGTTTTCAAGAAAAAAGTCTAACGTCGGGCAGCCATTGTTGTAGTGCATTGCTGCCGTAGTCAGCAAACAGGAGGACATTTAAAATGAGGACAGTTATTAATGGCATTAGAAGAGTAATAAAACTTTATAGAGGAGTTTAATAACTCCTCTACAGACCATGAAACAAAGCGAATAGTCACCCTTCATGGGTGAAGTGTTCTATTTGTCCCATGGTCCACTGCTCTGACTTTTAGTCAAATGTCAAGAGATCACTTAGATTTCAAGTGTCTTTAATGTTCATCTTATTTTAAAAGCTTGTAGAATTTTGCACACTTAAAACATGATCTAGCATGAAGGTTTTTAATAAAGTGTATCAGTTCTTCCCATTTACTGATATATAAATGAGTGATTGGCAAACAAAATGATCTTCTGTTTACTTACGTCCCAAACTTTGGACTTAATCCAGTCTTTTTTCTCTAGGTGTCTCTTGGATATTATCTATAAAAAGCTGAATAAACCCTAGGCCATTTATCTCCGATTGTGCTAACAATTTCCACCATCCTGGAGCCTTCCTGGGCTTTATAATTGGTCCCCCTTCCCTGCTAACAGCTCTCTTTCACTGCACTGTGCACAGAAGACTTCCTTTCCTGTTCTGATTTGGTTTTGTTTTCTGCAATTTCATTCAGTAACCCTTGTTTGAGTGTTTAGAGTTGGAATATTCCTAAAAATCATTTACCAAACCCCTCCTTGTACAGACAATGACAGCGAGGCCAATGAGGTGCAGAAACTTGCTCGGGGGTGGGGGGTGGGGGGGGGCAGCTGGAAAGCAGCTGGGATGACCACGAGATACAGAGACTGTAACTCGAGCCCCTTCCCTTCCTGGTGCCTTCACCAAGGGCCGGCTTACCTTTGTCTTCAGAACTGCAAGTGCTAGTCAAGGCCCCACTGGGTATTCTTTTCTGCCTCTCACTTGGAACTAAGATTTTGCTTTGGTTTTGTTTGTTGCTGCTGAAATGGACTGGAACACTGCCCTCTCTCTTTAAGGCTAATATTATTGGTGACTCAAGGTCCCTCCTTTGTAGACACAGTTCAGCGTCTTCCTTGAGGTCCTTGGTGGCCAATGGCATGCATTTGTTATTTTTTTGACACATCTGGCCAGTGTTTAGAAAAGGCATCTCTGCCCAGAGAGCAAAGCTTTGCATTCTTTAATCCTGGTCTTCCACCAGCTGCACCCTCCAGTTGGAGACAGTGTTCACTCTGATGCTCTGACACGCAGCTGGGTGGAAAACCTGACACTTTAAAGTTTCAAATAATAACCTGCAAAGAGAGCAGTTGTTATATTTAAAGTAAAGGAGAAAGGAGAACTTTTGGGGACAGGTCCATTTTATGACCTTGAAGCATTAAGTAGATTGAATGCTTAGTCCTCCTATTCGTGTTTTGAGAGAATGGGCAATCCAAAGGGTTGTTACTGAGATGGCCTAAGTGGGTGATTGTTATTGCATAAAGGGATAGTCAGATTGCTGTGGCACAACACGGGCATGTCATCTTTGCTCAATAAATGTTAAATAAATTAACGAAAGAATGAATGAACAAATGAACTTGAAAATTACATTAATTAAAGATAATTGCATCTGGTATGTGCTTGTGAGAGAATCAGGTGAAAAGAGAGAGAATAGGCCTAATACTGATGGTGGTGATGGCGATAATAATAATAATGAGAAACAAGACCTGAAATGGCATTTGTTTCCCAAAGACTAGCTACCTGGCTCACGATGGTAACGGGGTTTGCCTCTGAGGCAGGCTGCCTGCCAGGCAAGGGGGATGGATGTCCCTTGAGGAAAAACAGCCATCCAAACCCAGAGAGCCCACAGCGGGGCTTTCAGAATGGAAGCAGGAGTCTGCTTTTGGCCTCGTGGGTTATTTTACTTTAAAGGCAAAGTGTCTGAGGTATGTCGTTGATAATGCTGTGGACTCATATTGCAGAAGGGGCAGAAGTGTACACACATTGAAATGTAAACATTTCATAAGTCCCCATCTCAACTGCAGAGCAAAACCAAAGTAAAAACCAGCTTCAACTTTCCTCCTCACATGTAAACTTTCTGATTAAATGTGTCTAGTTCCGTCCTGGTGTAAACTAGTCTGATTGTAAGTCAATTTGTAGTCTGTTCAAACTCCAGCTCCCTCTTGGGACAGTTTCTTCCCTCCCTTGCCCCTAAAGGATCCTGGATCTGCAGGGGTGCTTTGTGTGTCCTGTGGGGGCCGGGGGAAGGGGGCGCTCCTTGGATACCCTTAGGATAAAATACAAATGAAATAAACATTTTAAACTAATTTTATTTAATGGTATGAAATGCCTTTTTGTTTTTAATCAAATATGCTTTATTATTTTTGTAAATATGATTTAGCACTTTATAACAGAGCAGTTTGCAGAATTGGATTCGTTTATTTTTTTCTTAATTAGTAGACTTTTTAGAGCTGTTTGGTTCATCAGACTGTATACTGAACCATTCTGTGGGTTTGGTGAAATGCACGTTGTCATGTGTCTGCCATGACAGTATCGTACAGATTAGCTTCACTGTGCTCCACCTGTTGGTCCCTCTTTCCCGCCCACCCATGCCTCTGATATTTTAGTAGCTCTAGTTTTACCCTTTCCAGAATGTCATATATTTGGAAGCATGCAGCAAGTAGCCTTTTCATATTGGCTTCTTTCACCTAACAACATGCATTTAAGTTCTTCCATGTATTTTTGTGGCTTGATAGCTCATTTATTTTAATTGCTGATAATATTCTCTTGCATTTATCATACATATATTCCATTAAGATTCCATTCGATTACCACAGTTTGTTTATCTACTTCTTATTGAAAAACATCTTGGTTGCTTCCAAGTTTTGGCAATTATGAATAAAGCTGCTATAAACATTCGTGTATAGGTTCTTGTGTGGACTTACCGTTTCAGCTCATCTGAGTAAATACCAAGGAGCACAGTTGCCAGGCTGTATGGTAAGCAATGTTTAGTTTTGTAAGAAAGTACCAAACCATCTTCCAAAGATGGCTGTACCATTTTTCATTCCCACCAGCCCTAAATGGGAGTTTCTGTTGTTCCACATCCTCACCAGCATTTGGTTGTCAGTGTTTTGGATTTTCATCATTCTAATAAGTTTCTGGTGGTGTCTCATTGTTGTTTTAATTTGCAATTCCCTAATGACATATAGTGTGGAGCATCTTACAGTATGCTTATTTGCCATCTGTGTATCTTCTTTGATGAAGTATGTGTTCAGATCTTTTGCCCGTTTTTTAATTGGGCTGTTTGTTTTCTTATTGTTGAGCTCTAAAGATTCTTTGTATATTTTGGATACAAGTTCTTTCTCAGATATGTGTTTTGCAAATATTGTCTCCCAGTCTGTGGCCTGCCCTTTTATTTTCTTATTTAGTTTTGATACTTGGTATTAATGGCTGTGATAGCTAAAAAGTGAACCTCATAACAGTACATAGATTTGCATGGAAAAAGTGCACCATTGACTGCTTCCTAAATCATACTTATTTTCAAAACCAGGCCCCAGTTATGCAAATATTTAAAAAATAATGTGTCTAGTAAAATTTCATTTTTCCAGAATATTGCCTGCTCTTACAAACTAATTGAAACATGTTGCATCATTTATATAGATTCAAGACCTACTGAGATTTATTTGAAAAACATTTAAATAGGTTTGAAAATAGCTTCCAGTTTTTTGACATATTTTATTTACTTTTATGGAGCTTAAGCATGCCGTAATAAAATACACTAATTTTAAGCATTGAACTTGATGAATTTCTACATACGTAAAAATATGGAAAACCAACACATAGGTTATCAGGTAAAGAACATTGTACCACAGCAGAAAGTGCCTTCAAATCCCTTCCCAGTCCATGCTCGTATCCAGAGCTAATAAGTATTCTGATTTCCATCATCATTGATTAGTTCCGTCTGTTCTTGCACTTAATATAAAAGAAATATAAAGTGCATCCACTTTCGTGTCTGGCTACCATCATGGAATAATTTCTGTGAGAGTTATCCGCAGTGTTCCTTACATAGCAGTTTTCTTTTTTTAATTTAAAATATTGTTATATAGTATTCCACTGTATGAATGCATTACAGTTTCTCTCTTTTCCTGATGGACATGCCCTGGTTCTCAGTTTATGGCTGTTGCGAATAAAGCTGCTGTTAACATTCTTGTACATGTCTTGTTGTGAACATATCCCCCTCATTCATTTTGGATACATACAGAATCCCACCCCCCACACACACATGCTCATGCACACACACATACACCTACGAGTAGAATTGCTGAATCATAGAGAAAACATATTAGTCTTTAGTAGATTTTGCAGAATAGTTCTATCTATGTGTGCTAATTTGCACGCCAGCTGGCAACGTGTGGGAATTCCAGTTGCTCC
Organism: Hipposideros armiger; assembly: GCF_001890085.2. Classification (NCBI taxonomy): domain Eukaryota; kingdom Metazoa; phylum Chordata; class Mammalia; order Chiroptera; family Hipposideridae; genus Hipposideros; species Hipposideros armiger. The sequence continues at coordinate 7,021,433 of NW_017731368.1, forward strand.
ACACACTTGGTATTTGTCTTTTATATTTTTGTCTGTTAGTGTGCAGTAGTATTTTGTGGTTTTTTTGTTTTTGTTTTTGTTTTTTTAAAAGATTTTTATTGGGGAATTGGGGGGATGGGAACAGTGCTGGGGAATTTGGGGAAGGGAAACAGACAAGTTGCTGTCGTTTTGTTCTTCAGTCTAGTTGTGGAGGACATTGCTTCACTGGCCCAAGTTGGCACCATCATTGCGCTCTTCCCAGGCGAGGCAGATCAGTCGCCGGCTTCTGGACGGCCGCTCACTGCGGCTGCTGGCCGCTCACGCTGGCTGCTGGCTAAATACAGTAGCCCATGGCAACCCACTGCTACAGGGGCTGCAGCCTACGCCGTAGCCGGTGACTCACGGCAGCCCAGCTCCAGGTTGAGCTGTTGTTCAGCATCTTAGCTGTGGAGGGCAGTGTCACTGGCCCTCATATATGGGATCCGAACTGGGGCCCTCTGGCGTCCCAAGCCAGTTCTTAACCATCGCGCCACTCGGCCGGCCCGTATTTTATGTTTTTAATATATGACATTTGCATATGTGGATCGGTCATTTGGATATCCTCTTTTGTGCCTGTACATGTCTTTTGCTGATTTCTAAAACTGATTTGTTTGTATTTTTCTTATTGATTTATAGGTTTCTTTATATATTATAGGTGAGATTTCTTTGTCAGATATGTATATTGCAAATACTTTCTTCAGTTCAAAATTCAAGTGATGTCTTAAATTTAAAAGCATGCCTTTATACCCCTCAGTGGTAAACTTAATATGAGCAGATGTTCTTAATTTAATGAACTCTCATTGGTATTTTTTATGGTTAATGCTTTGTGTCTTTGTTTAAGAAAATGTTTGCCTGTGTCACAGCCATTAAGATATTCTCCTAGGCTTCCTTCAAGAAGCTTTATTATTTACCTTTCGTATGTATATTTATGAAACATGGCAAGTCAACTTTTTATATGGTGTGTTATAATAGTCATGGCTCACTTTTATCTTCACTGTTTTTTAAAAACCTTTCTACTTTGTCTAACTTTTCTTATGGTATAGATTTGAGATTTTTAAGGGATAATCTTGTAGTGTTTTCAGCCACCTCATCAGATGATGCTAGAAACTTTTTCAAACATCCTTTATCAAAATGCTCCCTTTATAGTAGTTAGTTAACTTTTTCCCTCAATGTTAAAGCTCCTTCACCTTGAAGGGACAGGTTAAGTGTGTATTTAAGGAGAGGTGCCTGTGTGTGTGTGCGTGTGTGTGTGCGTGTGTGTGTGCATAAGGATCTGCTAAATAACATACTGACAACTTGCTTGTCACCACACAATCTTAGCAACCATCTTTTTGTAAAGAACATACTACCTAAGACATCCTGTAGTTTAGCAGCTCTCTGAAGATCTTAGCCATGAGATAAGCGGAGAATCATGTTTTTCTGATCACGCTACATCTCATTACAAAATATTATAAAGATTTGCCTACTTTCAAGATCTTGGTTTTATAAAAATAACCACATCGCTGCCTTAGTGTTTGAGAGCGGGCACTCTTGACCCTGGTTGCCTGGGGTAAGTCCTGGTAAGTCATGAAACTTGCATTCACTGTGACCTTGGGCAATCCTTACTTCTCTGTGCCTCAGTGGCCTCACCTGTAACAACAGGTTTAATTAAAATATCCAGCATAGGGGGTGGTCGCAGGACTCACAGGGGACACAAAAGAGATCAGAACGTTGTCTTGCACAAAGTTTGTGTTCCATGAATATTACATATGCATATAGTTGTATATGTGTGTGTTTATTTATTTTGTTGTTATTTTCCCTCTGTCACATTATGTATTTCTGCCACACAGTGACCCTGATGCAGTACTTTGCCAGTGAATGATGCTGAGAACAAATTTTGTTTATGGGGTTATCTCTATAACCTTACCTTGAGAGTAATTTCTGTAAAAATTCAGATCAAAGCAAGTATTCTATCAGTGACTTCACGTACACAGAACTTTTCTAGTAGAGAAATTATTTACGGTCAAGAATATGTCTCTTCTAGCACATCTTTTCTGTAGGGACTCATAGAAAAAGTAAATATTTGAATATTTCTTGATAGAAACAGAATCTGGAAATACTGTGAATAGAGTCAATTTTGAAATAGCTATATTGTAATCCAACCCCAACAATATAATATATATAATTTGTTCTAATATTTGCCGTATGAAATTTCCAGCAATATGTTTTTTCATTGCCAGCAATGTTTATTGATAAAGATTAAATTTCAGGGGTTTTTTTTGTTTGTTTGTTCTTGTTTTGTTTTTTGAGGTTGCATTTGTACCATGGGGAAGAAAAGTATTTGGTTTGTGGTTTTTAGAGTTTTACTATAAAGTAAGAAACCTCAAAGGGGCTTCTGTATATTTGTCATTAATTTCATAAAGTGTTGAGAAGTACTAGGTGAGAACCACATGAAATAGAGTTTTATTTTTCTATTGTGGGTGCTTACTTTTAAATGTTCTTTCTAATTATGATAGATCCATATCATTTCTAGATAAAATATCAAGACAAAATACATAGCAAGATTCATTGTGACAGTAGTAGTTTCCATAATTTAATTTTTTTTAGCTGATTTCTCTTCAGATCCGATTAGGTTGTCTTGTTTTTAGCATCATACTGTGGCTGAGGGAACTAGGAAGCAGAATTGCTCTGAATTTTGTTTGTTTCTTTGGTGGTGGTTGTGTTATTAGCATTACCTTCAATTCCCATTTTCTTCGGGAATCATTATAAGGTGCATGTCTACTTTTTGATTGTCATGTAGTTAAAACTCAATAATACAGTTGGTGCATTCATTTAACCAGAGACACAGGAGCTGCTGTTATGTCCCAGTGTGCTAGAATGTTACAGAGCGCGTGGGCCTGCCTGCTCCGCTGCTCTGAGTTGAGCTGCCCCCACTCTCTTCTCTGGATACCAAGCAGCAAAGTGATGCATGAAGCCAGTGAAAAGACAGGTGTTGGTGTTTTGGGGCTTTTTTGGGGTTTTTTGTAAACATAATTATAAGGCACGTTTAAATATTTTCTATCACACTCTAATTGATCACTTTGGAGACCTGTGTCTAAAATAACAAAAACACCAGCGTAAGTCACAGGGAACAGGGAAATGATTTATTAATGCAGGACTCAGGGTTGGGAGGCAAGAAAATTGATCTGAGGAAAAATAAACAGAGAAGCCGATGATAAGTTTCTGGAAATATACAGAAAAATCTTAAAAGACAGAAGACTTCAAAGAGGAAGCGAGCAAGAAGAAGAGAAAGCAGCAGCACCAAGAAAAACAATGACCATAAGCCTGGATTTCTGCAAAGCCCCTGCTGTGTGTCTCAAAACTTGGAAAAGAATATTCAATGAATCCCTGTCAGCTTTCGCTCTTCTTCCTCCAGAGTATACAGTTTCTCCACTTAGGAAACCCATGCCACCGTGCTCAGCTTGTTTGGGTGGCTGGAATAATTGTCTCCAGGGCCCAGAGATGGCTGGGAAGGGACACACAGCAGCCGGGAGCACCTTCTCTAGGCTTCTGTCTCTCTGTACCGGAGGCCCGATATTTTCTCTCTGGCTTTTTCCCTCCACACTAATTAATGTCAGTGCCAGCAGGGTAGGATGAAGGAGCGCTATGCAGACCGATAAAAAAAATGTTAATGTACTCTGTAATTTAACTTGAAGATGATTGCATTAATGTATGTACTATTTATGTGAAACAGGTGTCTCTAGTTGTGTTTTTCTGGTTATATGGGCCATTAAAAGAACACTGCAGAAAAGGCCTCTGACAAAATAGAACACCTATTGATGATTTTTAAAGCTTTTGGCTTACTGAGATTAGAAAGGAATTGCCATTGATAAAGTTTGATAAAGAATAACTCCAAAAAACTACAGCAAATGTCATATAAATATTGGAATTTTGAGAATTTCACCCTGAGAGACAAAATGAAGATGTCCACCATCACTACTTCCGTTAAACTTTGTAGTGGAGGCTCTAGCCAGTGTAATAAGGTAAGAAAAGAAATAGATGCGTAAGAACTGCTAGAAAGAGAGAAAACTATGTTATTTTCAGATAACACGAATATGAACCTAGAAAGCTCAAAAGAATCTATGAAGTATTGACATTAATAAGCAAATTTATCAAGGTCACCAGTTACAAGGTCAATATAAAAAATCAATTGATATCAGATCAATATAAAAAATGTTTCTACCAACCATAATAAAAAAAATTAAGGATGATTAATTACATTAATAGTAGCACCCCAAAATTCAAATAACTAGGAATAAATCTAATGGACAAAATGTATGTACTGCAAACTGTAAAACCTTATTGAGAGACATATGTATAGAGATTTTCCTAGCACAATATGTATAATGACAAAAAATGAAAACTGCTCTAATGCTCATCAACTTTAGAATGTTTAAATATACTGTGAGGCAGTCACACAACGGACTGCTCCATAGCCATGAAAATCTTGAATTACAGCTACCTTAGTACAGTAAGGGTGGATCTCATGAACATAACTTGCGATTCTAGTTATACAAACTATGAAACCCAGCAGTTAATCCCTGATAATGTCTGGAGGGGGCACAAGAGGATTCTGGGTGCTGGCAATTTTCTCTTAAACTGCAGGCTGTTTACAAGGGTGTGTTCAGTTTGGGGCAATTCATCCAGCTGTGCACTTAGGATATTTACACTTTTTTTATACATCTATACATCAATAAAAAGCTTTTCAAAATGTCTAATACTGATTATATGCGCAGGTAGGAGGTGAACATTTGGTGTGTGTGTATACCTTAGATTCAGGAAGGCAGATGGGTTTGTCATTTGACACTCCCGCATAGTAGCTGTGTGACCTTGTGCACCCACCTGGGGCCCATGTGGGAACTACTTCCTCATCTGTAAAATGGAGATAATATCATTATTGCTTAGTTATATTGAGAATTAATGTGGCACATAGATGTCATTGGGAAAATGCTCATTTCTTTCTCTTTCAGGGACAATGTGTGTGTAAAAATGATATACATGCATATATGTATATATATAAATATACACATACAGATATCTGATAGAAAGCAAAGACTCAGTGAATTTTTATATTGCAACTCATTAAATTCAAAATGAGCTTTCTACAAATGAAACATTATATTTAAATAAGTTTACAGCTTATAGACCTAACTGTAACTATATATTTATGTAGCTATGTTCAAATATAGAGCAGAGTTCACACTGAGATTTTTTTTTTTACAGTGAGATTGTGGCCATATATTTTTTTCCCTCTAAAAGCTATTATGTATAATAAAACATATCATTAGTTACATTTAGGTTGTTATAGATGATAGGTTGGGATCTAATAATGATTTTTCTCCCTTTGCAGCCTGTCAGATTTAATCAGTAGGTTATCAGACATTGATGGAAAATGAAATTCAAAGTTATGCTCTACACTTCCATATTTGCATATATCAATTCGAAGACCTGAACCGTTTTACAGTCCAAAATAACAGAAATGGCTTTCATTTCCCTTCACTTAGTAATTCACATATTCATTGATGTCAGTGTTTGCTGAGAACTAATTCCAGTCACTCCAGATGAGAGTCAATAAATAACCTGTGTGTCAATATATGTCAGATCATATATATGACCTGGACAAGACGGGGCTGTGACGTGTGAGATGGGGTGTTATGCACAGGATGACTGGGGGAAGCCCTCTCTTTTAAGACACTTGAGCAGAGATGAGAAGGAAGGCAGAGTCACACCAGTGTGAAGGGGACTAGCGTGCTCTCCCCAACCAACTGAATATCCCAGCCTTAATTCAAAATCAAATGATCCAAAATAAAATTTTTAAAACTATATCTCTACTTCAATGGGTTTCTTTTTGTTGTTGTTGTGTTTTGTGTGCTTTGGTTTTGGATATTTGGACGTAACTAAAATGGCCTTTTCTATTGCTCAGATCAAAGCACTGATTCAAATGACTAGTTCTGAGTTTGAGGTTGTGGAATTCAGTATTTCTATATGGGTCTAGCTCCTTTTATCAGAGTCCTTGCTTTTAAAAGGTATTTACATCACGAGTAGGATTCAGAGTTTTTTGAGAACAGAGCGTTGTTATATGTCATTGTAGAATATTCAAATGCCAGTTATTAACCATCAGGTTTCTTCTTTTTTTTGAAAGACCAAAAAATACCAAATGATTAGTAAACCATGTATACTAATTATGTATATTATAAGTTAATTTGAAAAAAAGATATTATTTAGGTTAATTTCTTAGACACTTCAGAACTCAGTGTTTTTAATATTTTTCAACATTCTAATTTAAATAGATGATTTTTTAAAAAAACAACTAGGTCTCCTGTGACATTAGCAGGGGTTTTCCTCAGAATGGTAGAGTGGACAGGACCTTTAGAGCTCTTCTAACCTGATTCCTTAATGTCAGGGAGGAGGTCTTCAGGAAGGTGGGAGTCCTGCCAAACCAGAGCCGACAACCGTGGTCTGCAGACTCCAAGACCAACGGCCTCCCCTGTGCTTCCTAGGTCGGCTTTAGATCAGTGTGCCCATAGTGCAAAGAGTTGATGTCATGGTTATTTTATAAATAATCTCAGAAATGTTTTATACGTTTTTAATGTGGGAACAACTAAGTTTTGATCTCTCGTTGGCTTTCTTTGCCTTTGTGCTCCCTGCAGCAGAGCCATGATGCATCCCCTGAGGGGTGTATCTCGTTCATGGATTAGAAGACTGGGTATAGCAAAGGTGTCAGTGGTCTTCCAAACTGACTTATGAACTCAGTGCAATTAAAATAAGCATGTGTGTCTTATATGCTGTTGAGCAGGCTCCACCTCTGGTGACCCTGTGAATGAGCCACGTCCTCAACATCCTGTCCTCAGCAGCCCTGCTCATCTTCTGTAAACTCATGCCTATTGTTTTTTGGTTTTTTTTTAGAGAGTCAATCCATCTCATATTTGGTCTCCATCTTTTCCTGCTGCCTTCTGTTTTCCCCAGCATTGTTGTCTTTTTCAAAGAACCCTGCTTTCTCATGAGGTGCCCAATGTAGGACAGCTTCGGTTTTGTCATTTTTGTCTCCAGCCATGTTTCAGACTTAATTTGCTAGAGGACCCACCCGTTTGTCTTCCTGGCGATCCAGGGCCTCCATAGAGCTCTCTTCTAACACAATGTTTCAAATGAATCAATTTTTCTTTCCTGTCAGCCTTCTTCAGTGTCTAACTTTCACATCTGTACGTAGACATTGGGAATACCGGGGTATGTATGCTCTTGGTCTCAAGGACGCATCTTTGCTATTGGTGATCCTTCCTGATTCTTCCACTGCTGCCCTTTGAGTCTCAGCTTTCTCTTGATTTCTTGCCTGCAGTCTCCATTCAGATTGATGACTGAACCTAGGTAAGGAAAATCTTTAAACGTTTCATCGTCTTTGGTAAAATTCTGTATTTCTTTTGTAGGTCATGATTTTTTATGTTTAAATGAAGTCCTGCTTTGGCACTTTGTTCTTTCATTTTCATCAGAAGTCATTTCAAATCATTGCTACTTTCTGCCAGTAAGATGGTGTTATATGGTATCTTAAGTTATTGGTATTTCTCCTACCACATTTTACTCCTTCCTGAGTCTAGCCCAGTTTTTCATATGATATGTTCTGTGTACACATTGAACAAGTAGATAACATGTGCTCTTGTCTGACAGAAAGATTGCTCAGAAATCGAGTCCTACTTGTCCTGTGACAGAAGTGGGATTCCAGATCTCTGGAGAAATGATGGCATCATTCAATAAATGGCCCTGGAATAATTATTGCTCAGTGTGGCGGAAAAAAGAAATTTGACCTCTACTTCATACCAGTCACGAGAACCAAGTCTAGGTGTTTCATGTATTTAAATCTAAAGGACTAAACTTCAAAACTTTTGAAGGAAATTAAGGATAATGTCTGTATGATCTCCAGATAGGTAAAGATTTCTTAAACATTAATCACACACACAAAAGTTAATTAATTTGAGGACCTTAAATTTTAAAAAATATGTTCATCACAAGGTACTACATGGGATGTGAAAAGACAAGGCCTAAACAGAGAGAAGCTGTTTCTGATATGCACAGTTAACATAGGATTAGTTTCCTGTATGAGGAATTCCCTCAATTCAATAAAAATTGAAAAAGACAACCCAATAGAAAATAAGCAAAAGAAATTACTAGGTATTCACTGTAGAGATAAATGACAAATATCAAATTATAAATAAATATGAAAAAATATTTTTAATAATAGGGAAATACAAATTAAATTCTCAATCAGATACCATTTTTCTGCTATTAGATTGGCTCTGTATTACTGATGAAATCATGGGTCAACATGAACACTGTATTTGGAAGTGTTACCTTTATAACACCACTGTGGACAATAGTTACACTACCTTGTGAAATTAAACATTTGTATATTCTTTGATCAATTACTCTCCTATAAATACATCTTAGAGAAGTTCTTGCATATGTGAGTCAAGAGAAAGGTACAGAAACATTCATAGCGTGGAAAGAGCCCAAACGAACATCAGTAGAAGAAGGTATATATAAATGTGGTAATATCATTCACTGGGATATTTTTCAGCTGTGAAATGAATCCAAGCTACCTGCACCAACAAAATAGTGAATGAGAAAAAAGCAAGCTGCACAAGTCTATATTATGTAGTGTAATAACCCATTTTATAAAACTCAAAACTAAAATTAAACAGTACATTTAGGGATATGTACCTATAATAAGATTGTGAAAGCAAAAGCAAGGGAATAAAACGCTCAAAATCCAGAACAGTGGATATATCTAAGGAGAATTGTCCAGGTGCAGATTAAATGGAATTGGTGATATTCTCATTTTTAAGTTGATTGAAACATTTGTGGGTGTCCATTCTGTTGTGCTTCATAATTATATGCCAATATTCTTTTTTTTTTGTATAAATTTTTTTAAAATTGGGGAACAGTGTGTTTTTCCAGGACCCATCTGCTCCAAGTCGAGTAGTTGTTTTCAGTGGCCCATGTGGGGATCGAACCGGTGATCTTGGTGTTATGAGCACTGCGTGCTAACCAACTGAGATAACCGACTGCCCCAATATTCTTTTCATCATATCAAAATATAACAACATTTAGTGCTAAAATATCAGAACTACAACTGCAAATAGGACTTCGCAACAGGGTCAGGCAAATGCAAAATGCCCAGTGGGCCTTTGGCTGGAGGTGCTCCTGTGCAAAGCTGGAATCCATATAGGAATCTTCTAGGCAGAGAGGAGGTGAAACCTCTCAGAGCGCTGGGACGTGGCGTGTGGCCACCCAAAGGTTATAGGGACTGGAGAGATTGGTCCTTCATCCTGAGGGCACGTGGGTCGGACTGGGGATGGGCTTCCAGGCAGGGAGTCTCTGGCCACAGACAACCTGGTTCTTTACCCCACTGTGCCACGCAGACATTATCTTACTGTCCCCAATGAATGTGCCATTCTCTTAGGCATAAAACTGGTAAGCTTTTGTGGAATTGGTACATGAGTTAAAACTTCAATGCATTCATTAATTTTCCAGAAAGCTGAAGCCAAAAGCACAATTGGACAGCTGAGAAGATCCTCAAGTTTAACTGCTTTATGTAGAAGTTAACACTTAAACTCCCATCCTTAGCATTTTGCAGTGGATTGTACCCAGGCTATGCGCCCAACACATATTTTATGCCAGTCAATACAAATTTTCCCATGATGTCCTGTCCTCAGTACCCTACACAAAGGGAAAAAGCTGCCACTTTGCCAAGAAATACTACGATTCTATTGTGGTGCCTCTGAGGTTTTGCAAAGATTTACTTCAGACTTTTCTGCTTATGTAGTCAGCTCTTGACTGCCCAGGACTGCCCAGGGGAAGTCGGTTGGGAGGGGGCGTTCAGGGGTAGATCATAAGCAAGACACCATTCTCTTCATTCCAACAGAGCACCTCTACTCTCATCTGTTTTGTATATTTATTGGGGTTCTTAATATTTCCTAGCAAAAGAATTATCAATAAAAATAACTGAAAACCAATGTTCTATTATACTTATAAGAATTGAATTCTTAGCTCAATAAAAGTATTGGCAAAAGAATTACAGAATGAATGAATGAAGTGGACTTAGAGAAAGGACATGTAACAGAATCTATTTTAATTGAGCCTGATATTTAAATTACCACCAAATTTGATGAGATAATATAGATAATTTCTATAGACCTGTCTTCTCATTCCCTGACCTGTTTTCTTCCCTCTGTAATCTGCCCTTGATCCCAGCCAGTGAATGTTTCATTTCAGATAACATACTTTTTAGTTGTAGAATTTCCATTTGGTTTATAGCTTTTATTTTTTGAAAAGTTCTGATCTGTTCATTTTTTATGACCACGTTTTTAAATGTCTTTCAACATATCTTTATTAGCTGCTTGAAAAACCTGGGTCATTTTAGTGTCTCTATTAAATGCATTTTTTTCTCATGGGTTACATTTTCCTGATTCTTTGCATATATAATACTTTTTTATTGCACGCTGGCAGTTCTGGAGGCTATATTGTGAATCTTAATTTTGTTTTCTTCCTTTGGAGAATGTTGAATTCCATTCTGGCTGTCACTTAATTTACTGGTGGTTCAGCTTGATTCTTTAAAGGCCTATTTTTTTTATGTTACCATGGGTCTGTTAATTAGGTGTGGCTTTTCTGAGGTCTCACTGAATCCTCGGAGTGTTGAGCACGATTTCTTTTCTCTGGATTGTCAGAGCTTCCTGTCTCCCAGCTCTGGGCCATGTTTGGACTGTCCATTCAACTCACAGCTCCTGGGAGGCTCTTCTCTTTCGCACCTCCTGGAATCTCATCCAGTGAACATCTTAGCACTTAACCAAAGACTGGAGGGTACCACTGTGCAGATCTCTGAAGCTCCTTTTCTGAGCAGCTCCACTCCCTTTGCTCGTCTACCTGGTAGACTAGCTGTCTCCAGTCTCGTGGCCCTCACTCAGCAAAGTGAGACTGCCATGCTCTGTTGGGCCCCAGCACCCTGTACCTTAGTCAGGAACGTTCCTCCAGGCAGAATTCCAGGGCGATTATAGGGCTCTTTCATGCCTCTTCCCTCTCCCAGGACTCAGAGTCCTGTACTGTGTGTTGTCTAACATCTGAAAAACTGTTGCGTTGTATATTTTGTCTAGGTTTAACATTATTTATGGTAGAAGGACTAGTTTGGTACCAGTTATAACATCATGACTGGTTGTCAGGGTCTTCTCTGTTTTTATTTTGAAGTTTACTTATGAGCATCTCTTTATTTATTCAGTAGCCATTTGTATTTCCTTCTCTTTGAAATATGTGTTTATTTCCTTTGACCATTTTTCTCCTATGTTTTCAGCATAGTACGTCAGTCAGTTTTCTTTACTAGGAGGTAAAAATGGACCTCAGTGACATGTTATGCAAATATTACCCACTTTGTTGTTTGACTTACAATTTTGTTAATGTTGTATTTTACTACAAAAATTATGAGATTTTTTATTAAGGATTTATAAATATTTTATGGCTTCTCAGTTTTGTGTTGTATTAGGAATGCTTTCTCAATTCCCACCTTTAAACATTCTCCATAGTTTTTTTCTATTACTTTTATGGACTTATGATTGATACTTAAATCATTGATCCACCTGGAATTTATTTGGTTGTAGGTTGTAAGAATAGGATTTATTATTTTATGACTACATAGTAGTACCAATATTGTTAAGTGAATGTTCCATCTTTTCTCCATTGATCTGCAATGCGATGGTATTAAATTTCTGTATATTTTTGTGTAGATTTCAGGCTTCTTGATTTTTTCCCTTTGGTTTTATATACTTAATGCCAGTGCCACACTCTTAATTTTGTGGTATTGTTACATACTTACACATTTGATTGGGATAGTTCCCTTTCCTAGTTATTTTACCTTTTTTAGAAGCCTTTTTGCTATTTTACTTTTTGATTTTTTTTCCACAATAACTTGTGATTAGCTTGTCTAGTTTCAAAAACATAGTGTTGACTTTTTTTATTGTGATTACTTTGAATGCATAGATTAATTTAGGAAGAACCAACATATTTATGATTTTGAGCTTTTTCTATCCAAAAACATGGAGTGACTCTCCATTTGTGTGTCTGTCTGATTCTGTGTCCCTTGTAATATTTCAAGTGTTTCTTCATGTTGACCTTGCAAAGTCCTTGTCACATTTAATCTTAGGCATCTCATCTTCTTTTGTCGCTGTTGCAACAGGGGTCATCTGTTCCATCTTCTAAGAGGCTATTACTCTTATGCACTGAATATTTTTCTTTTTGCAGCAAATTCTAACCTGTAATATTTACAGCCTTCACCTAAATGCTTTTCCCTCTCTCTTTCTACTTCTCTCACCGTCATTCACACAGACGTTTATTGAGCACAGGTGAGTGTCAGCCACTGGGCAGGATGCATCCCCTCAAGTCCCAGCAGCCGTATCGTCGCTCTTATCTAAATTAATGTACTTATTTATTCATTCACAAGTATTTACTGAACCCCTTTTATATTCCAAACACCATAACAGACATTGTAGAACCCACTAAAAGCACCATGTTCAATTTCAATGTAGCATTTAGTATTTTTAAAATGTGTTTTTCATTCCATTATAGTTCCTTTCTTTGAGGAGGTTGGGGAGAAACATTTTACATGAAAAGATAAGTAGCAGTGCGAGATGACATTACGGACTTGGACGGCATGAACAGAAGCTCTTAAGGGAGAAACTGGTGATTGGAAATGTGCTTTCCTGACGTGGAGGCTGTGGGAAAGACGAGGAAGAGGCCCCTTAGCTCGAAAGAACTGTGGGAACAGAGCCCCGAGTCGGGCGTGAAGGATGAGGGTGCAGGGGGCGCGGGGGGGTGTGGGCCGGCGTGGCAGGGGCCAGCGTGCACAGGGCCTCGAATGCCTCAGGTAGGCGATGGCGCGGGGCTCGGGCTCTCTTAGCAATGGAGGGACATTACACCAGTGATGCTGAGCGAGATGAGGCCACCTTCCTCGTGGGATAGAGGTTGGAGGCAGAGAGAACTGACAGGAGGCTGAAACCGTAACTTGAGATCTGTGGTGATATGAGTCAAAGCTGGGACAGGAAAGGAACTGATGTAGGATCCAGAGACATGGATGAAGGGGCACAGCCAGGACGGGGTAACAGGCGTTTGGGTTGAGAGGGAGGAGATGGCATCGCCACCAAGGTTTCAGATCTCAGGAGATACGAAAACTCATCATGCGTGTGGCCTCGTCCTGACGATGTCAGCCTGGGAGACCTGTCTTTCAAGTCAGGTTAATGTGCAAAGTTGGAAAAGTCAAAGAATTCATGTGAGAAAAATTCTAGTCACCCCCTGTGTGACATTCATGCTATTAATGTTAATACTCTATGGCTTAGGTTGCATAATTAGACTCTAGCAGCTAGGATGTTGCTAGCCAAGATCGGATGAGGTGACATCTGAAGGACAGTCTTTCTTGAGTGGCATGAGCTGAGTGACTAGCCCACCGCAGAAAGCGTGTGGGCTGACCTCAGGGCGTTAGTGCCGACCGCCTTGAAAACTTAGCAAGTAGGGACATAACTGGGAAGAGCTTTGCAGGCTGTGCCAGGGAAGATGCAGCTCAGGGGGAAAGCATCCATTCGTACCCAGGAGGGCAGGGGTCAGAGGTTGAAAAGATTGTGCCAGGAAGGAGACGGTGCAGTCCTTTGACGCATTGAGTTTTTAGTAGGATTTGGTCTCATTGCTGGAGATGCGCCTATGATTGTGAAGCGCTGGGCCGAGAAGAGAAGGAAAGCATGCTACCCCTGCCTTCAGATACCCCCAGTCTTCAGAAAGACCCTGTAACTGCCCCGTTGTGCCTCACACAGCGTTCCACTACCGACCCGCTGATTGTGAGAGCCCAGCAGGGCAGTGAGAAAGAAGCCAGTGTTGCAAGCAGATGCAGTACTGTGGTAAACTACCTTCTGAAAATCCTAATGATGGCTTTCATAGCAGAAATAATAGAAAGCAAACAGATTTGTCCACATTGTCAGTAAAAGAAGGGAGGGGTAAGATGGTGTTTTTCGGGGTACAGCAAAGCCAGTTGAAGGTTTTCCTTTGGAGTTGAGAACTTGGCTTAGTTGAAACCTACAGATGAAAGGGAGCAGTGAAGGAAACGTCCATGAAAGTGAGTAGCTTGGATTGGGGGGGCGGTGTCCGGGGTGGAAGGTTTGGAGAAGGCCCAAAGAGCGGGGGGTGGCGCTGAAGTGGAGGGTGGGTCCTATAAAGGAAAGAGACTACCTTTGCTCCATGCCGTGACCTCTAGGGAGATGACAGTCGGTCATTTTCGTCATTTTCTCAGCTCCACGCTCAGTGTCCTTGATTTTTACATGACGCCCCTGTGCCAAAGTCATCCCAATTAGACAGGCAAAGCCAGCACTTAAGTGTCTCACAAGCTGCCAAGTAGTATTTCTTTTCTTGGTATCAAGCTCCCTCCTAGCTGAGACACTTAGAACTTTCTTCAAGGTGGAACACCTCACAAACGTGTCAAAATGGAATAAGGGTTCACTTGGCGTTACATAGACTCATGCTGAACCCTGAGCAGAAGTCTTTCTTCACTTCTAGCCAAGTTGTAAATTTCAGACAACAATTTAAAAAAAAAAATACTTAGAGGACTGTCATTCACCCTTTCTAATTTTTTGCAAAGTGTAAAATATCTGTATCTTTTCTGATCCTAAAAGCAACATGTATTCATTTTTTAAATTTAATGACTGCAGAAATGTATGAAGTTAAACGTGAACTCAGCCCCCAGAGATGAGCTGGGTTATCTGTGTGGGTAGAGCTTACCACACAGAAGTAGGTGGTGAGAAGAATCCAGGCCTGGAGACAGGTTGCCGGGGTTCACACCTTACTTCCTGTTCTGTGGATGGTCTCCTCTTTCTCATCTGCAAAGCAATAGGAATAGTAAATACTTGGGTGGCCACGAGGGATTAGATGAGATAAAATGTGTAATGATAATGTGCGTAAAACAACACAGTGCTTGAAAAACAGGAAGCGTTCAATTAAATTATTCATAAATACCTATAATACGTGTGCTGTTCTATATGTACTGGTTTTTTTTTTTTAAGATTTTTATTGGAGAATTGGGGGATGGGAACAGTGCTGGGGAATTGGGGGAAGGGGAACAGACAAGTTGCTGTCGTTTGTTCTTCAGTCTAGTTGTGGAGGACGCTGCTTCACTGGCCCAAGTTGGCACCATCATTGCGCTCTTCCCGGGTGAGGCAGATCAGTCGCCAGCTTCTGGACGGCCGCTCACAGCAGCTGCTGGCCGCTCACGCTGGCTGCTGGCTACATACGGTAGCCCATGGCAACCCATTGCCACAGGGGCTGCAGCCTATGCCAACGCCGGTGACTCACGGCAGCCCAGCTCCAGGTTGAGCTGTTGTTCAGCATCTTAGCTGTAGAGGGCAGTGTCACTGGCCCTCATATGTGGGATCCGAACCGGGGTCCTCTGGCGTCCCAAGCCAGTGCTTAACCAACGTGCCACTCAGCCGGCCCCCTATATGTACTGTTTTTCAACTTGGTTTTCCATATTATATGCCATAGACATATTTCTATGTCAGTACATGGAGTCCTACTTTATCTTTTTTAATGGTTTCAAATATCATTGTCTTCCTCCCTAAGTAGGTAAGAAGCCTATTAGCTATCAAGAAGTTCATTACTATTATTGTTATTGCTTTGGCTAGATTACCCAACAGAATTTTTAATGAAAATTATGAGAGTGGGCATGCTTTTCTTGTTCCTGACTTTAATGGATCTCCCCTCCTGTTGAGAGGCTGTGTGCGCACGTGCGTGCATGCGTGCGTGTGTGTGTATGTGTATGTGAGTGAGTGGACAATGGTCAGATCATATATGAAAATGGAACTCTCATTACAACCAGTCCAGGATGCCAAAGCACCACCTCTGTAGCAACTGGCCCAAATTGGTTGGGACTTGGTCAGGAACTGCCCACTAACTTCATTTTTGCCCCAGTTTCCAACTCAGGACACAGATGCACCCCTAACCAGTTACATCAGGTGCCCTGCTAGATAACCCGCCGCCAGCTTCCCCGTACTGACCACCTCCAATAAGCGCACACCCGAAGCCTTCCTGTCATCTCCCTGCAAAGCTTTTCCCACTCCCCTGCCTGCCTTGCAGTCTCTGCCAAACACAAGTGATGGTGGCTGCCTCCCTTGCGACAGCAAGCTTTGAGTTGCCTGTATGTGCTCATTTCGGTGGTCTGTGCTTATTTCCCCCACACTGATAGCTATAATCTGCACGAAGGGGCTTTCTAGTGATTGATAAGCTGTGAATTTCTAGAATGAGCCCTTCTTTGGTCATATTGTAATGTCAGTTACTCGACATGTGTCTTGAGCACCTGATGTGCACAAGCGGCTGTGCTGGGCTCAGGTGA
This sequence comes from Hipposideros armiger, assembly GCF_001890085.2. NCBI lineage: Eukaryota > Metazoa > Chordata > Mammalia > Chiroptera > Hipposideridae > Hipposideros > Hipposideros armiger. The sequence continues at coordinate 7,037,868 of NW_017731368.1, forward strand.
GATAGGAATAACCCAAAATTGATACGGAATGGATGGTCTGGTAGGGAAGACAGGCATTCATCAGATAAGGACACACACTTGACTGTGGGGAGAAGGAGAGAAGCGCTCCAGGAAACTGAGTAGGAGAGGGCAGGGAGGGAACCCACAAGAGTGGCGTGTCCTGTTAGCCATGAGAAGGCAGCGTTTCCAAAAGGTCAAGTGTGCCAAGAGCCATCAGGAAGTCAAGTGCAAGGAGGTAAAGAATGAGTATTCTGCCCTTCTGTTTCTAGCCATGTTTCCTCCTCTATTTCCCTTTATGGTTATCTCTGCCAGCTTCATCTTTTATGTCCATATTTAAGGGAGCATTTACCAGTCCCTTTATAGCTTCGATTGATTTCCAGTGTGACTTCAGATTTTTCAGAAATTCGATGTGTAAAAGCTGCATATCAAAATCTTCCTAATATTTATTTTCTCCACCGGAAAGCTGAAAATGAAATGCGTTCCCTGCTGATCGTTGTCATTTGCTTGACAGCCCTGGTGTTGAATGTCTAATATCGCTTGTATCTCCTGCAATGTCAGCTTCGATGGGCTCGCTCTGTGACTGGCACCTGTTAATTAACTAATGTGGAAAGATGCCGGCGAAGTGGAAGATTGTCATGGGATCATAGACCTGCTGTGTGCGTGTGCTAAAATAACTTTTGCAAAATCAGGTTTTAATGAAGCAGATTTATTTTCAAGGCAGAGTGCCTTGGTACCAAGGCAATTTCCTATCCCTTCTTTCTATTTCCTTATTTTTTAGCCCTTTCTATTTCTCTAGTGGTGGGAGAAATGTGACTTGATGTGTGAAGCACTCCTCTTTACCTTTCTTATTCTTACCTGTTCCTCATTACATCTTTTAAAACAAAAAAAAAATTTTTTTTTTGCATTTATGCAATAGACTCACTAGTCTACTTTCCTCCTTTTTCTATTTTCAGTCATTTCAATTATGAAAAAGCAATCCTGCATAGTGGGTAATAGGACAGACCATGGAGCCAACTGGTCTTGGCCAAGTTACCTAAACTTTCTGAGACTCAGTTTCATCATCTGTGAAATCCAGCCATTCATTGGATTTGGGTTGGATATCTATTAAAGCACTTACAATAGAACCCAACGGCACGTGGTACGAGCAATCACTGTTTTTGCTGCCATTACTGTTTCTCTGTACTGGCTTATTTAATATCTAATTTTTAGCTTTAGAGTATTGATTTGTAAATAATAGTCACAGTTTATTATCATGCATCTTTAAAAGTGTCTGGGAATAATTTTCCATGAAGAGTTTTAATAGGTTTAGAGATAAATAACATTCATTTGCCACATTCTGACTTATAATTATAAAATATCAGAGCTAAAAGAAACCTCAGCTATCACAGTGTTCCTTCTTCATTTTCTAGTGATGAAATTAAGGCTTGGTAAACTGGAGTGAGTTGACCATGGTCACCCTGTTAGATTCTGGTAGTCCTTGGACCATACATTTGGCCCCTTGAATAATCCAGGATAACCTCTCCATCTCAAGATCCTTATTCACATTTGCAAAGTCTCTTTTGCCATGTAAGGTAATATCCACAGTTTTCAGGGATTAGGATGTGGACATCTTTGGGGGCAGGACATTAGTCAGTCCTACTGTACCCCCCAAATGCCATTAAAAATAAGAGTCAAGTCTTCTAAATGATTAACTCCAGGGAAAATGAAAAGTTGCCTAGGAAAGGAAAAATAATCATGGTTTTCTACATGATTTAGTTGAAAATAGTGTTTATACGGTCAACAACGGAATCACTGAATATCAGTCTGATCAAGACATAATCACAGTATTGGGACGAGGGTGGATATTGTGTGTATGTGAGGTGGAGGGTGGGGAAAGCGCTGCGTCTTCATTGTTGGATGGTGGACGTTAACAGTTAATGCCTAAAACTCAAAAAATGCAAGTGTGCTATTTAGAGAAATAGGGGGAAATAGTAAAGTAATAAAGGAAAAGAAGTGTAACTCATTGCCTCTGTGGAGAGGAAGGTAACTTGGGTGGCAGTGCAGGAAGACTTCTTACTCTGATAGAAATAAAAAGATATTAATAAACACAAATTGAAAGAAAGGGAGGAGGGTGGCGAATGGATAATTCATGGAGTCAAGAAAAACATTTTTGAAGACCACTAAGTAACTTGCAGCTTAATAACTGGGAAACTGCTGCTTTGTCCCATTAAAAGAAGACTTAAAACTACGAATTCCCAGTCCATTGCGCTGCTTAGGACTCTTATTTGCATGTATGAGGAACTTGAACTAGCCACTTATAAAGGAGACAGTCGGCAAGTGAGAGGATGTCTGATGGAACTCAAGGCAAGAATCATTCCTAAGCCCCAGAAACAGCTAGAGCCAGGGGCTCAGATGTGAGACCAAAACCCCTCTCTCCCAAGTTTCTCTTCTCCCTGATGCTTTCTTTTCCATTCTTGCGACAGCCCAGCATCCTCGCTCCTTGGGATATCGCCTTACCACAGCCACTCCCCAGGTCCAGATGTTAAAATGTGTTCCTCAGAGATGCCACTCTCCTTCCCAGCCTCATTTATGGAACTCCTGGGGGAGGAAACAGTTGGCTGTGGCTGGGGACAATCACCTTGTGCATAGTGGCTGCTGCAGAGCACCCAGGAGGCACCTAGACTTCAGCTTTTCCTTGGGATTGTTAATTATATCGTGGAATTTTATTTTTAAAATGGGACACAGCATTTATTTAAAAGAACAAGTTAGCACTGTATCTATACAGTGTGGAAAGATGTCTCTACTGTATTCTTCTTTGAAAAACAGGAAGCTATAGGATATTTTGCATGCATATATTTATGTGTATATTCACATATTTCATATGCCTAGAAAGAATCTACAGCACGCTTTATGTTTGGTGAGTTTTGAGGAAATGGTGTGTCAGTAAACTTTTTATTGTCTAGGTCATGCATTTTACATGCAAATCCATACATTTGTAGTATCTGAGTTTTCAAAGAGTATAAGAAAAAAATGTGAACTTGTCTATGATGAGTATATGGGGGGGCAAAAAAATGTATGCACATGACTTGTATTTATCTTTTGTTATCTGTGTTTGTTGAGTATTACAATTTTAATAACAGTTTTTTCCTTTCTTAAAATGTGTATACATTTTTTGGTACCCTCTGTATATGGTGTTTATAATAAGAAAACAATGGGAGAACTCTTTCTGATTTACATCATCTACAGGATGAGACCTGGGGTCTTCTGTGCTTTACGAGCCTTAGGAATCTGAGCCCAGCCTCTGTCCCCCTGCCACTCCCCTTCACGGGCCCTGTGGTCTGGCCTTTGCACGTTGCTTGAATACAGCACGCTCCCATCCCAGCTGCAGACTTTCTCAGGCTTATTAACCGAGCCTAGCATGCCTCCCCCCCCCCACCCCGTCCACATTCCAATGTCTGGCGAAGTCCACATCAGTCCGTCCTTCCTCACAAGCACTTGCCCTGCCTCCCACTGGTCATCGCCCCCTCCGACTGATAGCTCCACGCTGGCATTCTATTCTGTGATCTGTCTCACACGTGGATATCTTTTTATGGGCCCTGAAGCGAAGGGGCCATTTCTTGAGGTTTTTTCCTAGTTTACGCGTTGTCTAGACCAGGGGTCAGCAAACCTTTGAGACGGACTAGCCAATCCTGCCCCTCACAATTTAAAAATTGTTCGAGAGCCATAAAACAAATGAAATCACCATTATGTGAATAATATCCTTAAAAAAAATTTATAAACGAAACTATGATAGTTTTATTTTCATTTTCAATTTTACTTCAGAGCCATATGTATGGACCCCAAAAGCCGCATGTGGCTCGCGAGCTGCAGTCCGCCAACCCCTGGTCTAGCCCTATAAAAATTTACATTTGCAGATGAACCAGTGGTTGAATGAATGATACATGTTTTCTCCTGAATGTTGACCTGCCATCTCAGAGATAGATGATGGGGAAGGAGAAAGAGGGGAGACTGAAGGTCTTTAGGGGTGCGGGGCTCAAGAAGATGTGCTCGAGCTCAGCATTGGGCTCCTAAAAACCCCTCCCTAATTCAGCAAGTGCTGATTGAAGTTGGAATGGAGTTAGACAAAGCTTCGGGCTTTGGGGCAGCCCCTGGGCTGTGTTGCTGCTGAGGGGGTCATACTCCCTCCCTGAAGGGTTCCTTCCCCGCCCCTCCACCCCACTCTCTTCCAGCATTTTCCTGGGCATTGCACATGTATGGTCAGTTGTCTATTACCCATTTCCTGGTAGGAATTGGAAAGTGTATGCACCATTGAGTTAACAAAATTCCCTTTTTAAATGAGTCATAAACAACACTGCATCTTCAGTTTGGGCTATGAAATTAGCATGCACTTCCACTTTTTATATTCTCACTTTCAAAAATTGTTCCAGCCATATTTGCTTAAATCGATCCTAAGCTGCTTTAGCTATCTCTGAGTAATCAAAATGAGCGTGTCTCCAGTGCATAAAATCTCTTAGGTGCTAAACTTCTTTCTCAAGGATTTTATAATTGAGTTCATTCTATCCAAAACTTTTACCACTCAAGTTTGCATCTGGGGTTCACATGTTGCTAAAATTCAGGACCTTTGCTTAAACCAGAAAAGGACACTGCAGCCCCTGGGGACAGGTGACCAGAATAAATCATATACTTGGAATAATTCCATACAGTGGTCTCCTCCATCTATGGAACTAAGTGCTGAACTGATTCTGTGATAATCATGGGAGGATCGAGGGACCACTGTGGGCTTAGGGGAGCTGGGGCGAGTTTTTAAGACACTCTCATATACAAATTTTCTTAGGAATGTAATTCAAAATCAATGCTCTGAATACAGAGCCCCTTCAGGCTTTTTGGAGAAAAATATTAATTAAAATATTAATCTCTGTCATATGTGAGAGATCCCCAGCCTTTACTTCAGCAGAGCACAGAATTTTGAATTGGCTAGTCCTACATATCCGCGAAACTCGTTCAGTATCCCTCTTGTTAGTGGAGAAAGCCAAACTTCCATGGGCCTCTGGTGATTGGGTAGTGGGTGAGGGTGAAGGCTTTAGATGACGAGTAGACACCAGAGCTCCGAGGCAGAGGAGGTACAGAACTGGGAGTCCAAATGCAGGAGGAGGATGAAGGCCAGAGCAGGGTGTTGGCCGGTGTTGGGCCCAGGGTGACACCCAGGGTCTCTTACAAAGGAGCTGGACTAACAGAGGCAAAAACCTGCCCTGGGATGGTTCATCCACTCTGAACCTCAGAGATGTTTGGACATGTTTTTTCTTGGAACCATTTCTGTGTGGGGGTGGCTGTCCATTAACTATTGGCCAAAAGAGGTCAGGTAAGCTTGGAAGTTGTGGTTCAGGGCCCCACAGTTCACAGACACCTCCATTTACCCTGCAGCGTGTCCAAGACCAGCACTGCCACGTTCACCCTCCATGTTTTGTTATTTAAAGCAGACTTTTGACTCAGCTGATGTGGTGTGATTCTGACTTTAGTGGTTAAGCATTGATCGATTTGGTGTAGTTCGCCTATTCCTTAGTGATGCTTGGCCCCACCCTGCTGTTGTTCTCAACCTGTGGGTTGCGACCCCTTTGGAGGTCAAACGACCCTTTCACAGGGGTCGCCTAAGACCATCGGAAGACAAAAAGATATTTACATTATGATTCATAACAGTAGCAAAATTATAGTTATAGAGTAGCAACAAAAGTAATTTTATGGTTGGGGGTCACCACAACATGAGGAACTGCATTAAGGGGTCACGGCATTAGGAAGGTTGAGAACCGCTGACCTAACAGATCATGCGTATTTAGTGACGTGTCTGCCTTCCTCTTGGTTATGGCATGACTGCAGTCGCCTCCCGTGGCCTTCTGTTCTCCATTCCCCACTGGTTACTTCAGGGGGCTCCGTGATAATGGGATTAGACGATGGTCATTAGTAGATAACATTCGATGGGAACTTTATCATGGGTGAATCAGGCTAACAACCCCTGAACCCCGATATCAACTTTAACATCATTAAATGGCACAGCCAGATGGCATATCCTTCCAGGAATGGTGCATCAAGAAATAGAGTACCCAGCCCCAAGTGTTATTGCCAAAATAATTGAACCTGAATTAAATTGAGTCTCTAGGCCCAATTACTAGTTTATAGGAAACACAGGGATATAGGAACACAACACCACAGGAAAAATGTTCTAATTTCTCCAACCAATAAACGGCATGGAAAATTGCAGAGGGTGGGAGGAAGGAGTATTAAAGGTTGGAGGAGACTTAAGATCTGCAACCAAATGGAATGTGTGGGCCAAAAAAAGGCAATTTGGAGATAGTTGGGTTTTGAACACAGGCTGTGTATTGATTATATTCAGTAAATTCATTTTATTAAGTGATAATGACATTGTGGTTATGTTAAAAAAACGAGTCTTTCTTTCTTAGACTATACAGGAAGATTTACAGGAGAAATAAGATGATGTCTAGTATTTACTTAAAAATACTAAAAAAAATTAGTGGAGACAGATTAAACAAGATTGGCAAAATGTTGATAATTTTTGAAGAGGGTAGTAGGGATTCATTTTACAGAACTGCTTTATGACCTTCTCTGTTTTCATAATAAAAAGTCTGAACAAGAAAAACATGTATTTTGACCCTGAAGTGAAACTTCTGGCGATGCAGGGCGCTGACTGTGGCTGAGATAGGCCGCTTGAAATCTTATTTGTGGGCTTTGCTGGCGTTATCGCTGCTGTGAAGAGATATTTTATGTCATACTTCATTTCTAATCTCCCATGAGCACCTGCCCTGACAGCTGGTGACGCCAGTGTGTCAAGTCAGAGCATGGCGTGCCTGTCTTTTCACATAGCAGGCGGGAAAGAATTTCATCCCAGCCGTCATCTGATTGCGTTCATTGTTTGCATTCCTTCCTTGTGGATGGAGAGAAGGCCAGGAAGAAGGTTGGGGCTCACCAGATGTTTAGTCTGACTCAAGCGGTATATACATGGGGACTCAGGGGGCCACCTCCACCTTCCAAAGTGCCACTGGTCACATAGCTGGACTTCACCAGTCCGCAGCCCCCTGTACCTTTGACCATCTATACGATGTGTCACAAAGTAATCATGAACCCCCCAAAGGAAAGCATCTTCTTTTTTGGGTGCCAAGTGCTAATCCATAGCATGCACCTCAGTGATGCTTTCTAACGCACGGGAGAATGCCTGCTGCCGTAATGCACATGTCGTAATAATTGCTCTTCTGTACTATGTGTTGACGATTTCTGCTATCAAACCTTGTCATTTGATACCGGAATTTTGCCAATAATTCATTCTACTTTCCCTTCAAGTATGTTTATCTTCAGCTGTGTAACTTGTAACAGCTTTTGCCACAAGGAGTGAACTTTGAATGAGGCCTCTGTAATTTTGGTTTCTCCCTGCCTTTACTGACAAAAGTAATTACTTTTGTAGTCTAAGAATTTCTTTGCACTTGTCTAGGAAATCTAGATTGGTTTACTGGAAATGACAGTGTGCATTGTTTGGGAGAGATACCAAAACTTGAATGGCTGTGCTTGGCAGAGTTTCCATCCAACTGATCATCTGAGGACTAGGGACAAATGGATTGCACGTCCAATAAAATCCAGCTTGCACTGTATGTCATACTTCCTGACCATATGTTTTTTGTTTTTACCCATCTGCTTATGTAAAATATTTATATTTGGAGATTCACTTTTTTCTAGAACGTTCAGACAATCTAATGAAGAGTCCCTTCACCACTTAAGTTTATAATATTTCATGCTGTATTTTCACCACATTTACATCTGAATTAATTTTGCTGAGTGAAAGTTTAATGCTACATAATAATAACAATAAAAATGCCAACTTAAATGTAAACAATTCTGCCTCCCAAATGTGGAAATGTGTGGGTTGTGACAGACTACGTCAAACTGAATGAAAGTAGATGCTGACCACCCGCACTGCTAGTATGCTGTCTGCAGAGACAAAATGACAGAACCTGGCAACTTCTCAATTTCACCTTTCTTAAAGCCATAATTAATCTCATACTTCAAATGTTTTGAAATGCATGAGAAAAAACACTTCTTTGCTTTATCCTCTTGAAGTGACCCATTACCTGTAGACCCCCGACAGACCCCTGGGTTCACCTGCTGTCCCTGACTTGGGCCTTCAAACACCGAGACCCTGGTGACAGTCTGTTCATATTCAGCAGCGTTCTCTCAGTGTCAGGGAGCCCTCCGTCCCCGGGAAACCGGTCCACCATGTAGCACAGTGTTTCTCAAAGTGTGGTTTTGGTAATCTTTGCATCAAAATTACCCGGGGAGCTTGTTTAACACGTGTGTTCTGAGACCTCATCCCAGGCTCCTGAGCAGACTCACTGGGAGTGAGGCCTGGAAACCTGCATTTAAGAACCTTTCCCACGTGTATCTGGTACACGGTCCAGTTCCAGGACTACTGCTTCGCATGTAGGTCCTGTTGCATTTATGTGATGCATTACTTTTATAATTTATGAGAACTATTTTACCTTTCTCCTTTTCACCCTCAGGACTGGTCCGTCATGTTTGTAACCTCTTCACCGAAACTGTCACACTGTGCTTGGACGTGGACGATAAAAACAACAACGAGACGGCCGCTGCGCTGCTCTTCTCCCTGCTCGACATTTTGCACAGCATGCTGGCCTACACCTCCGGCATCGTCCGGCTGGCGCTGCAGGTAGAGGACCACGCTCCTGTGTCTTAAACAGCCCTAACTGTGTCACACGTCCCCTTGCATTCTCTTTCTTTTGTGTTTTTTTGTTTTGTTTTGATTTGTTTGATTTCATGGTAAAATTTTATTTTGGTTTTTACTTTCTAAAGATTTATATTAAAATATAACTAACATACAATATTATTATATATTTGTTTCAGGTGTGCATAATAGTTATTCAACATGTATGTACCTAAAGAAGTGATCACCATAAGTCCAGCCACCATCTGACACCGTACTATGCTGTCACAATTGCCATTGACTGTATTCCCCATGCTGTACGTTACACTTCTTAAATTATATAAATGTCTAACCGTGATGCAGTACACCTGAAATTAATATAAAATAATGACTGTGAACTGTAATTGTAAAATTAAAAAGGGGGCGTGAGAGGTGAAGGGGAATCAGAGGTTCAAATTCCCAGGTATAAAACAATTAAGTCATGGGGATGTAATGTACAACATGGGGGATACAGTCATTCTCTTCTTTCTAATCTTCCGCTAACGTATGTTTATTTTTGAAAACTTATGCATCTATAGAGACAGCCTACCAAGTAAGCCATGTTTGGGTGACCAATGTGTAGACCAGATAAGTTGATCACTGAATCAGAAAGGGAAGCAGGAGAGGCCTCAGCAAACCCTGAGCAAGCGCTGACTGGGGGAGCCGCTCCTGACCGAAGAGATCATTCGCCTTCCGAACACCCTAGGGTTGGCCAAGCAGTTTGCAGTTTTCCTGTCCAGAGAGAAGGCTCCAGCCCACCCCCAACAGGATGGTTCAGCTTGCTAGGAACAGTGGGTTGAGATTTTAGGCATGCACATGCACACACACATACATATACCGGCGGTGCCGAAAAATTGTATACAAGTGGACACTTGGTCAGCGTTGCTCAAGCAGTAGTTCGCTATAATCAGAACTGTCTGGACACTGATGGTAACCACTTTGAGCACCTCTTGTAATTGCAGAAGTCAAACGTTACTTGTATTCATCTTTTGTTATTGGTATATATTGAGTTTATAATTTTCATAGTTTTTTCCTTCTTAAAATGTGTATACATTTTTTGGCACCCTCTGTATGTTTGTATGTACACATATACATACATGTGCAATGCATACACTCTCTCACTTGCGTCCCCTTATTACCAACAGCATGGAATTGTAAGGCTGTTTTGAGGACTAGATGTGTGTACAGTGGCTATGGAAAAGTCAATTTGCCCCAAACTGCACCTGGGTTTACTTAGCATCGTGTTCCAAGGAAGGAAAGGGATGTGGGTTTGTTAAGTACTTTCCGTGTTAGGCGCCTCCACATGCCGATTTCATTCAGTGTTTTTTCTAACCAACTGAGTCAGCTGATGCTCAGATCATGTGAAAGCGCACAGCCGGTAGGAATTCATTGTTACATTTTGAATCCTGGTAAAATTGCAAGAGATGTATTTCCAATGGTAGCCTCCTGGCTTGAATAGATGCAGAAGCTAAAGTAGAAACCAAGCTGTTTTGATACCTTGCCAAGAGTCACAGCAGCAGAGCCAAGAATGAATCCCAAGGCCCTGGTTTGTCTCTGCTATTCATCACTGTGATAGATGGTAACTTCTACCCACAGTTAAGCTGCTCAAGTATTTAGCTTGCCTAGTGTGGTTTAATAAATAACTCCAAGATCCTGTCAACAAACAAAATAGTAAGTGTTTAACCCAAACTTGTAAAGCCAGTAGATGAAAATGGCCTTTGAACTACCTGGTTTTCTTTTTGTTTTTTTGTTTCTTTTTTTTTGCTCATCTGTAATAATTCTTAATTAACAGGAGAGCATTGTTAAGTACTTATGGAATTGTGAATTATGGATTTCTCTTAGCTTTTCCTCTCTTTTCCAGTGTCGTTTCAGAGAGCATTGCTTCTTATTCCGCTTTCCATAGTGCTCGTTTGATAATTCTTCAACACGCCATCCGTAGTTACGCTCACAAGATGCTTTGTTGATGTTAGTCTGGAAAAGATTATTTTGCGGATTGTAGATAACAAGGTTCAGAAGTTTGAAAATTCCAGAGCAATAGAAATCCTCTTTTAAGTGATTGTTAGGTAGGTATCCAAGGTTGTTTAAAAGGAAACACCTTAATAAAAAATATTTTCTAATTCTGTTTCCATTTGCTAGTGTACCAATAGATCACTATATTTTTATTTTTTCGTTTTCTTCAGCACCGCTGTCCACTTTACTGCTGCCATCTTTCTGAATCCTCCCCTATAATACCTGCCAGGTATTGCTTTTGGCCCTCTCTGCTCACTTTGAGCTCTGTGACACCTGGTGTCAGTGTGAAGGAGGGGGCGTCCTTGAGACTGAATTTGGGGAGAAGAAGTGGCGTGCACATCAAAGACACCTTCTCTGAGAACACTGAATCTTTAAGGACTTTCCAAACCATAGGTCACCTCTTCCATTTATAAACATGTTCCACACTGGGGATTCCTCTGCATTCAAAACCTTCTGACGGGGGCCGGCTGAGTGGCTCAGTTGGTTAAGAGCTCGCTCAAGAGTTTGAGCTCTGAGCAACAGTGGTTCGAGTCAGCCCGAGCTGAGCAGCCGCGGAGCTGCCAACAGGTGGCGGGATGGCTCAGCTTAAAAAAAAAAAAAAAAAAACCTTCTGACGGGAGCTTCTTCTCTAAAGTAGAGGACTTGAGGGATTGAGGGTTCTAGTGTTCAGATCGATAGTGGTGTTTAGATTGATGAAGCGCTTTGTTTTCAGGGAGGAGTGAAAATAGATGCTGGGGTGTGTACTAGGGAGGCAGTGAGTGGGGGAGGCAGGTGTCAGAAGTCCTTCAGGAGTTCAGTCCCTCCCCCCACCTCGCCTTGGGATTCAGAATTGGCCTTGGTTTCAATGAACCCCCTGAGGGTTTTGTGTGAAGGTTGTGGGAGCAGCAACAGATCCATGTGCATGACTCACTGGTGGGGTGGGGGCACAGGGGCCTTGCCGGCTGCCATATCTGGGCAAGTGGCTTCACCTGTCTGGATATTCGTTTCCTCACCTGTAAAGTAGATCTGATAATAACTACCCTGCAGGGTTGTGGTGGGACCTCAGTGAAAGAATAAAAGATATACCTGGCCTGGGAAAGGTAAGCCATAAATGGCTGCTCTATCATTAATAGCAAGAGAAGAAAGGTGTTCACCTCAACTTCCTATTTGCTGAGGGCTTCCCGTGGGCTGTGGCTTCTCATTTCTATGTCCTGGCGCGTGGGAGGGCCCTCAGTTCATATTTACTGAGTAAACTACCGGTAACCCCTAGCAGTCTTGTGAGATAATCATTTATGGTTTTGTTTTGCACTTAGGAGCAACATCAGGGATCGAGAGCAAAGGTGCTCGCTCTCAGGGAGCTGCAGCTTGGTAGGGAAGACTGCCAATACGTACAGAGTGAAGCGAGTCATCATCTCGTTACACTTGTGAGAATGCAGCCGCGGGAAGGTGTAGGGTACTGCAGTGAGAATATGGGAGAGCGGGCCCTATCCCAGCTTGGAGGCTAGGGCAGGCAGATACTCAGTGGTAAAATCCAGGCCCCCTGACTTCCCCGTCTGGGCCTCGTCTGTCATTTCGGAGGTGATGCGAGAGTTTTGTTTGCTATTAGTGTCCTACTCCCGTGAGAGCAGGACGGTGCAGTTGCTGCTGGTTTGCGGATGTGTTGGGATTGCATTGACTGAAATGCGGCCCCTGAGTCCTGTAAAGGCTGTCCGCAGTGTGGGCTCTCATCTCTATTTTTCGGATCCCTTGGCTTCCTTAGTTTGACTCCTCCGTGGCTTTGCCCTTGTTGCTCTTTCTGCCTGATGAACGCAAGTGAGATTTCCCTGCCGCAGCCTGTGGTCCTCCTCATGTCTCTCACCTTTAAAAACGTCAGCATTTCATTGTTTATGGCAAGACGTTCAAGGCCTTGTATGTCCGGCCCCAGGTGCCTTTCCAGCTTCGTGTGCCAGTCCTCCTTACAGCCCATACCCACGCGAAAGCAGTCGGCTTGGTCCGTTCCAAATGGACCCCGCACCTTGTCCCTCCCGTGCCTTCCCGTGCTTCGTGCGATTCCCAGCACCCGACACCCTGCTCTCCACCTTATTCCTGCAGGCCTCACCCCACCATCCAAATGATGAAGGCCAGCGTCGCCTGCCCCTTCTCCCCCCAGTGCTTACGCCGTTTCCACCTCTGTAGCAGTTTCCACACTCTGTCTTTAGCAGTTACTTGGAGGCTTGTCATTTTTTTTTTTAAATTGAAGTTTATTGGGGGTGACAATTGTTAGCAAAGTAACATAGGTTTCAAGTGGCTTGTCATCCTTTAAATTACACCCGAAGGTCCTACAGACTGGGGAGTCAGTCCTGCCATCTGTGCACCGTGGTGTGAGCACGGCGGTGTTTGGGGAGTGCAGTGAGTGCTGAGGTGGCCTGGGCCACACCATTGCAAGCTGTGCCCCATGATGTGCCTCAGCCTGCCAGGATGTCAGACGGCAGCTGCTGGAAGCGTTGCCGGCTCTCGTCTCTACAGATGCCTCACCTGTATGTGTGTTTAACAAGCCTCTGCTGAGTACATACCCCGTGCTCTAGTTCGTGTAGCCATGCCAGACGTAATATAACTGTGTTATCCCTGACCTTTTTTATGCCGAGAAGTTTGCTGTATTCCTTTATCTTGCTTGAGGTAATGCTGTATTGCCATTTAGTATTACATATGGCTCATAAGGTGACATTCTCAGCTTTCACGTTTAAAACTATTAAATTCATATTTCCACGTAGAGTGTTCCTCTGAGATCCATACTTGGTACATCTAGCAACTTCCTCAACATGACCACTAGAATGCCCCCTAACCAACACAAATTCAACATGTCCGAAGCTGAGCTCAAACCATCCTCCTCCCAGAATGCCCCACCCCCCTCTTCCTGCTGTGCAAACTACCAACCTGGGAGTCATTCTTAACATTTCCCTCTTTTTCATATTCCGCATCTAATCTGTCACAAAATAACATAGATTTTTATCTTAAATATCTAACAAATCCAACCTCTTGTCTCAAACCCCACTGTTCACACCCAGCTCAGTCTGCCATCCGTCTTCTGTTGCCTAGGCTGTGACAGCCGGGTGGGCCAAGCGCACTGCATGGCTAGGAGTGGGGTGAGTTACCACACAGCAGTGACAGGGCCCAGGGAGCTATGGGAAGGGGTCAGTGGGACCAGGGGCAAAGGCACAGGACCTGGGCAGAGAGGACAGTAGCAGTGTCATGGCAGAGGCGGGATTTTCTTGCTGTGGAAAGTGCCCTTTGCAAAACGCACACGCAGGGCCGCAGATCCAGGCGTCAAGAGGCTGACGTGAGGGAGTGTGATGTTGGGGAGCTGGAGAGAGAGGGAGGAGGCAGGCCCCGGCCCCTGATTTGTTGCTCAGCTTCTGCGTTTATGCCCCAGGTAGGGAAGACCACCCATGCAGGCATCCGTTGGGCACACAGAGCCTACGTTTTGGTGATGAGGGTTAAATTTCTAATGCATCCCTGGTGTGCGCCTCCCTGTCGTGCAAAGCTGCACATCCCCTTCTGGGGCCCTTGGCAGTTGTGCCGGAGGTGGGTCCTGACCTTGGTGGCAGGGTCTGGAAGCATCTTGGTGACAATAACAAAAGACTAGGCATTACTAGATCTCGAAGGATCTGGAGGGCTGCTGGATATATGGGTGGGGAAAGGTCCATGGTGTCTGCTTGTCCCTGTGGCCCCATCTGTTTGCTCATATGTGTTCACAAAGGAGGGAGTGGCACTGTGCCCCTCAGCGCCCAGGTGCTGGCTTGCAAGACTGCCTCATCTTTCTCAGGAGAAAAGCAGTCCGAAGGATAGCGCGGTAATGTGAAAAGGCTGACATTCTACCTCAAACTGTGCTTCAGAAAGTGGGCATTAACAGCCAGGATTCAGAAAGGTTGAGACCTCTGGGAGAGGACTGCCCATTTGTTTTCTGGAAAGCAATGCTCCTGTGGTTCCCCGTGGCGGTAGAGAGGTGCAGGCTGTTAAAAGGCAGGTATCTGATTTTAGTCAAGTTCTCCTGAACCAAACGAAGCAGACAACGCAAATTCTGTCCTTAGGCCTGAAGTGCATGACACTTGGCATTTGTGAGAAGGGCCCTGGAGTCCAGGTTAGTGACCAAAGGTGGGGCAGCCTGTGGCCTGCTCTGAAGGCTCTGGCGAAGTTCATGACCTCAAAGTAGTTTTCATTTCTTCTGAGTGAAATTAAAAACGAGAAGGGAGTATATGAATGAAATATGTTCATATGACAGCAAACACAATCCATAATCACTGCCTTTTTCAATGTGAAATTATTCATCTCCGTGATAGAAATCTCTGGTCTTCGACAGTTCTGTAAAATTCCCAGAAGAAGGCACACCTAAAATGAAAGGCGCCATTTCTCATTTCCATTGCCATTTAAGCTCGTACTTGCCAGGCAGTGTAGACCTGCACCTGAAGGCCATTCCTGCAGGGGCACACTGAACAGAGAGACATTTTAGGTGGTATCCAAGCATGAGGAAGCATGTTGAGAAGGAAAGCATGGAGGGTGTATTTGGTATGCATTATCTAATGTCCATGAAAATGCCCAGGAGAGATGAGCGTGTGTCACTGGGAGTCATAGAGCCTGGGTCTGTCCTCCGGCTTTGTCACCGTCAGCTGTGGGACTTGACGCGAACTACTTGACTTCTCTGAACTTTAGTTTTCTCTCCTGAAAAATGGGGCTAACAGCGCCTAGCCCGAGAATGGTTGGAAAGGAAGTGCTTACCCACCGCATTATGTGAACAGAGCCATCATTCCTCCAGTGACAGTGCTTGTTATTGCTTTGTCTGTGGGTCACCGGGTCTGCCTCTGTAGCCTGAGCTGGTGGCAGTGTGTGCACTCTTTGTCGTCTTAAAACGAAGCATAACCTCTCTTCAGGGGTCTGGGGTAGAATACTTCCTCAGCCTCCTCATCTGCTAGACGGAGGGGAGCTGTCTCTGAGGGCCAAGCGGACTCATCTCTAAGGCCCCCTCTTTTCTCTCTCCTCCCTTCAAGGCACAGAAGTCTGGCTCAGGAGGGGACACTCAGGCCGCGGAGGACCTGCTGCTGCTCAGCAAACCTCTGACAGACCTCATTAGCCTGCTCATTCCGCTGGTAAGAGCTCACCTGTTTGTGTGTCTTCCAGAACATTGCTGAGCCTGAAGTAATTGTATTTGAATTTCATGATGTCTTGAGTCTCTGTGCTATTTTAATGCCTCTCAAAACTAGAGTCAGAAGAAATTTCAGAAGATTATTTGGCCTGGAATTACCAAATTCCTGCTCTATTTTAAAACCAGGTAGCTTAGCATTCGTTTAAGTGAATATTTAAGTAAGGCAGAATCTCAAATCCTTCTGAATAAAAGAATGTGAGGTAAAAAAAATTCAGGGAATGAATTCCAGGAAGGGAAATAAAAAATCCATCATGGGGATCAATTCTCTTTCAAAAAGATATTTTAGGGTTATGCTCGACATGCAGGACTCCCCAGAAATGAAGAAGCACAGACACAGTGCATGTCCTCTCAATCTCCACAGAAATAGAATGAAATAAGTGAAATTAGATAAAAACAGGTAAGACTACACAAGACCACTCAACGTATGAAGAGAACCCAACAGAAACTTGGAGTATGGACCAACCAAGTAGTTGTAGCCAAACTTAGAGAGGACATGTAGACACAGGGCTCCCACCCATGGACAAAGCAGCCAGTCAGAGAATGTTGATGACATTCCATGAAGCCCCCTGGAAACCTCTCCAGATTTGGGGATCCAAGCACTAGGTGTGCAGGGAGCCCGCGGAAACATATCACGTGTGGCCTCCACCCTTCTCAGAGGCAGACAGCTCCTCAGTTCTCTCAGGACCACCAGGATTTGCCTGTTTCAGTCTCTGACTCAAAGGAAGTCATATGCAGTTTGGGTGAATAATTCTGTAGATTTATTGTATTCATCCAATAAAGGTTTGGTTCAACTGAGAAAGAAAAAGAGAGGAAAAATCAGTCAATACTGGCTTATATGAAATAATAGCATATGTGGAATAGAGCAGTCACCAGTGGCTGTGGGCTCACAGTGAAGTGAGGGAACAAACCCCAAACCCCAGGGGACTGGATGTGCTCCTAACAGTGGGAGGAGCTTTGGTGCAGAACTTTGCCTGAAGTTACAGGGAAAATAGCAACTTTCAGTAACTGCTCCCACTCAGAATCATAGGCTGATCCCTGACAGCCAGCTGTCTCCAGGCAGAGGGCAGGAAACAGGTGAGGTTCCAGTGAACAGAGGAAGGACTAACACAAACCATACGCTCTTTTATATAAAAGATTCCAAACAGCCCCATCTGATTATACACACACACACACATATATAATATATATACTAATACAATGTATTATATATAGGATAATTATATTTATAGTAAATAAGATTTAAAAATAGTTTAAGAGAGGCAGATAAAGAATCTATTACAGGGCCGGCCGAGTGGCGCGATGGTTAGGAACTCGCTTGGGATGCCAGAGGGCCCCGGTTCGGATCCCACATATGAGGGCCAGTGACACTGCCCTCCACAGCTAAGATGCTGAACAACAGCTCGACCTGGAGCTGGGCTGCCGTGAGTTGCCTGTGACGGCATAGGCTGCAGCCCCTGTGGCAGTGGGTTGCCATGGGCTACCGTATGTAGCCAGCAGCCAGCGTGAGCGGCCAGCAGCCGCAGTGAGCGGCCAGCAGCCGCAGTGAGCGGCCGTCCAAAGGCCGGCGACTGATCTGCCTCGCCAGAGAAGAGCGCAATGATGGTGCCAACTTGGGCCAGTGAAGCAACGTCCTCCACAACTAGATTGAAGAACAAAAATGACAGCAACTTGTCTGTTCCCCTTCCCCCAACTCCCCAGCACTGTTCCTATCCCCCTAATTCCCCAATAAAAAATCTTAAAAAAAAAAAAAAAAAGAATCTATTACAGGCAAACTTCTAGGGCACCCTATCTTCTAAACAAGGTTTTGGTATTTGCCACATTCTGAGGTTTGTTTTAATAGGTAAATTTATTCCAATTGGATTTATTGTTAAACTTATCTTTGGTGTTAGTTTTATTGTGTTATATAACATTTTCATTTGAAATGTCATCCTATATTAAATATAAGGTTTAATGCACACACACACACACCCTTTAACAAGACAAAAGAGAAGGATTCTACAAGGAATAAAATCCACAGGAACCTTTTTGTGCCAAATATCAGAGCATAGAACGATATAAACAGAAGGACAAAAAGCACGCAGGGAGAAATAAACAAGAATATGTTCGTGTGGAAAGCTTTGACGCATCTTTCTCATTGCTCGACAGACCAAGTGGATAAAAATAATGATGCAGAACAGGAGTTGACAAATGAGGGCCTGTGGACCAACTCTGGCAGACTCCCCATGTTTGTAAATAAAGTTGTATTGAACACAGCCACCCAGACAATTCATTCACACATTGTCTGTGCCTGTTTTTGCACCTCGTTGTTAGAGTAGAGGAGCTACACCAGAGACCTGACAGCCCACAAGCCTAATTATTTACTGTCTGGCTCTTCATAGAAAAAGTTTGTTGACTCCTGTACAGAGGACATGAAAACTTTAATGAGATTGATCTAATAGAGAGATACTCATCTCTGTTCCTGAAAATAGAGACTGCACCTTCTTTTCCATTTTCTGGAAACATTTTTAAAAAATTAAGCGTGCATTATGTTAAAAGAATATCAAAAAATTGATACCAATAAATGGAATTATATACTCCCAGACCACATTCTTTAACTATGATACAATTAAACCTGAAGGAAAAATAAAAACAACTGAAAATGTACTGTTAATGAATATTAGCCATGAGTTTAATCAAAGAATAAGACATCGTGATTCTTATCAGAACACAGAAACCTCACAGTGATTTAAACAGGAGGATTTTAATATAAAGAATTATTAAGGTATGATGGAAGAGTAACTGTAAAATGAAAAAGAACTCTCTAAGCTACCCTAAAGCTGAGGAAGAGTACCCAAAGGACAAACTTGACAGGAGGACCCCTTTCCCAAGGCTACAGGTCAGCCCTCATTTGAGAAGGCATGACCGCAGCCCACAGGAAATAGGCAAGTTTGCTGGGTTTCCCCGGAGAGAGCTAGTCCACCTTCCCTGGGAGAGCAGGAAGCAACCCGTGAGGGTGCAGGTGGACCCTAGTTAGTGGGCAGGTACCCACAGGGAAGCAGGGTGCCACTGTTCGTGGGAGGCCTGGGGTGCCCAGTGTCTGTGTGGAGAGGACCACAGGAGACAAAACTATGCATGAGGCAGGCACGCAGGGGGGCTGGGAACCCAGTGCATGTGGGAAGCCTGGAGTGCCCAGTACTCACTGGGTGGGGATGAGTGGGACTATGATCACAGGCCAGGCCAGGGTGAGAGTGGCTGAGGGGCCACATATTCTGGGCCCATGGTGAGGTCCGCTCTCCAGCAAATGCCATCACGCCCACACTCCTGACGGACAGTGCAACCGCCAGAAATGGCAGGAGAGCTTCTTCCTGCAATGTGTCATCTGAGAGAGTTTTCCCAGCCCTTTGGGACTTTGAACTCCCAGCATTAGCAACTTGATCACACTTACGTTCTAATATATTGGCCAGACATCTGCTTAACGTGTGTGAGCTATGTTGTGTACCTACACATTTATCACTAGCGTCGTTAGGTTTGCAAATGGCCTGCAACGAGAACATTGCAGTATGTCTTCTCGGGGAAAGATTACCATGTTTATAGCTGCGTGTAAAGTGACAAAAAATAGTAATATGGCTATTGAAGACTTAAACTAGAGTGCAAAGATAAATTTTACAGTGGTTGTTAAAAAATGTAATAGGCTACAGAATGAGGTGCTACAATTGCATTCCCATAGGGAAAAATAAACAGACTTTCAGTTTTTACCTAATGGATAATTTTGGAAGAATTTCGCCTGAAGGCAGGTGAATGAACTTGTTAGCTTTGGAGGTTCTTTCTGGATATGAAAGTAAATGAACATATCCTTTAGAGAATATGAAACCTGCCAACCTATAATTTATGACCTATATTTATACTGTGCACCGTAGAAGAATCACAGTGAGATGTACCGATAGGTATAAGACAGTGATTCTCAGTCTGTTTTGCGTATGAACTGCTTTGAGAATCTGAGGATTCTAGACCTCCTTCCCAGAAAAATGCCTAGACTCACTTACATGCAAAGTTCTGCATACAAGTCACAATTTCAGGGAGATCTTTGAGCCCTCAGTTGGAAACTACCGTATAATATATCACTAATGAAAGATATAAAAAGTTGGCCATGTATCCTGAAGAAAAGATAAGAAAGAAAGTAATGGAATTGTTTGACCTTCATATTTTATTTCTTAAGAGGAGAAAACTGGAAGCCAGGCTATATATCCTTAGATGAACTTTATAACTAGAGAAGTTTGCTACACGAAATTATGCTTCTCCCTCAATTAAAACAGATGTTTTCAAATTTATCGGCGATATTTAAAAATTTATTTTCTTTATTATGTGTCAGCGATGCCAGTATTTAGCCTGGTTCCTGCATTCCACGCAAACCATGCCTGCCTTGGCCACTGCGACGCTGTCCCTGTGTGGTCTGGTTACGATCACACCCTCAGCTGCATCAGATGTGAACTCCTGCCTGGGCTGCGTGTGTAGGGACAGTTAGTGATTCTGCCAGTAACCATGTCTTAGCCTGTGTCAACATGCTACTCATTAGTTCATGTTTCTGGGATCACTGTGCCAATTTAAAAATACATGTTGGTCCACAAAATATAGGAAAAAACAATTTCTTCTTTTCATTTTCCAATTTCTTCCTCTTAAGAAATAACTGAGCGGGTTTTTCTCTTTAAATAATAATGTACTTGGACTTGTCTGTTCTGTGCCTGGTCTGTTACCTTCCCAGTCAGTGGCATGAAGTATAGGTAACGATTTATGGTGATAATGGCTTACAGTGCAGCCCAGAAGTACTAAGTACCGTAGTCCATTCACACGTCAAACCCAAGAGAGTAGGCATCCTATTAATTCTATACTAAGCAGCGGCTCTAAGGAGTCACACCCCATTTAATAGGGAAACCCTTCTTTCTGCCTAGCCACTGCCCATCTGTCTACCGGCCATTTCCACTGGATGCACTATAAACACCCCAGATCCCACAGGGTTAGAACAAATGCGTGATCGCCTCCTTGAAACTGTTCCTCCTCTGTGTTCTGTGTGTCCGTGCGTGGAGCTAACTTTCCCGCAAGTGCCCAAGTCAAGAATGCAGGCGCCTTCTCCTCTTGCCCTTCGTCACCCTGCCCCATTCCATCAAGCCACCCGCACTCAGCACACAGCGTCATTTTGTCTGCATTCCCACAGGCACTGGCGTGAAGATCACCACCATCACCCTGTGCCTGCAGGGCTGCAGCAGCCCTGGGACTCCTGCCTGGTCCTGCCCCCTCCATGGTCTTCTCCACAGTGGAGTCACAGGGCTCTTTCTAAAATGCGGAACTCACCTTGTCACTCACTGACTTAAAACCCCCAGTCGTTGCCCACTGCACTGGGATAATCCCAACTTCATCACAGGTGTACAAAACCATACCTGATCTGACCCTTTCTTACGGTTCTAGCTTCATATCTTGATTCTCCTTATCCTGCTCTGCAATCTGCACCCCATCTCTTCCCAGTTCCTCCCTTGCCTCTGCCTGGAACAGGCCCCACCTCCTTCCACTCGGCTGACACTTCCTCAGCTTTCAGGTCTTTGCTTAATGACACTTCTTTGAGAAAGTCCCTTTACTCCCACAAAGACTGGGCTAGGTTGTCCCTGCACACGCCCCACCCCCCCTTACAGCATCCTTAGCTTCCTCCATCCTTACACTGATTAAATGGTATGAAAATACCTTGTTTATGTCTCTGTCTCTCCCTTTAAACTGTAAGCCCGATGTCGGGAGCCATATTTATTTACTTCACTTTGGGACCTGGTACAGAGAAAGGATTCGATTAATAGTTATGCAGGAAAGGAAGCAAGTTGCTAACATTGCAGTGTATTTTCTACCTTTCTCAATGTAATTGAGAATAGACTGAGTCTGGTATGACATAGATTCAGGTACAGATTTATCCAGAGGGTTTGTCTGCACCCTTGCTGTCTTGTCCTGGTCAAGCCAGCCCCCCCCCCCCCCCCCCCCCCCCCCCCGCAGCATGACAATGGTGATGCCGCGCCAGCTTGTTTGCCTTAAAATGGTATCATCTAGATTTCTCTCTAGAGGTTGATTTTTTTCTTGGCCAAGAGTTGCCCTGGCCTACCTTGGGCAGCCTGTATTCCTTAAACAACCCATACCCTATCTTTTGTTGACGAAAAGGAATGCAAGAGGGCAAGTAGCATTGCCCAGGGACTTCTGCGTTTCTGGAATATTGCTAAAATTGTGACTACAATACATAAAAACCCAGGCCTAGGGTGCCAGCAGCACTGGTGAGCATACAACCCCCTAAGCAGTCAAAATAGAAGCTGCCGTGTCGTTACAGAGTCCTGGGGACCCTGCTGTCCAGTGCTAGGCTTTGGATAGCTGTAGGAGAGAAAGGTCCGGGACTGTAGGCCTCTTCTCACCTGTTGTTTCTTATGCCTTTGTCTTCAAGTGATTGTAATATAGTGACATGTATTTTACTAGCATTTTGTTATTGGCCAGAGCTGCCAGTTGAATAGATAAGCATTCACTGACGTGGTGGGATACGAGTGGTGCCAGAAAGCAACTCCTCTAGAAAACCCTTCTCACCTATTGGTGGCCCAAACGACCACATTCTCATCGCCCTCTTCTCAAGCCTTCTTTCACATAGTAATGCTTTCATACGAAGGCATGCCGCATGTTTCACAAAAGCAGACTAGGCAGTGGGGCAGGCCAATGGAAGAACAACTCCCACTGGAGTTAGAGGAGCAGAAGCAAGAAGTGAATGTGGAACTGAAACATGGGCGTGCCAAAAACAGTCTGGTTAATAAAGTTTTTTAGGGTGTACTTTGTTCTCTGTTCCTGGTACATTTGACTCAATTTAAAAATCGAGGGTAAAAATATTTTTCCATAATTAGTGGCTAAGTTTTTGTATGCAGCTCTGAGAAACATGAGTCTTAGTAATTGGATTCATAACTAGCTCTAAAGGCTAATCATTGAACTAGCTAAAAGCATCTCAGAAATTTAGTGTGATTTCCTATTTACACACAAATGTGTCTCACCGTGTAAAAAAGTGGACAGGAAGGGAATAATCCATGGTTTTTGGAGTTCCAGACTTGTTCACTTTTGAGACATGGCGTCTGTAAGGAGGCGATGTATAGAAAGAGGTCATATAAATATTTAGAAATAGACACCCCAAGAGAAAAGTGGGCAAAGGACTTGGGTAGGCTTCACAACAACAAAAATTCAGATGACCCAAGGTATTTTCACCAACCACATTTAAGCTGGCTAGTAATAATAGAAATAAAAGTTCCCAGTTACTATGAAAACGCTGTTCTTAGTAACTATACTATGGTTATGTAAGATGTCACTATTTAGGGAAGTGGGGCAAACTTATTTTCACTACTTGTTGCAACTTTTTAAAGCCCCAAATTGTTTCAAAGTGAACAGATAAAAAGTAAAGACTTTAAAAAAGGAAGAAATATGACTCCCAGGTGCCACACATCCCTCTTAGTACTGAAGCCTGAGGCCTCCCCCCTGGGTTGACCCTCTCCCCCCACAGAGCTCTTGAAGTTTATTTTGTTCCCCAAGGTTGTCGCACTTGGAGTTCAGTGTCCCCAGCAGCCAGGCACCAAACCCTGTTGGTCACCTCTGGAACCTGTCCTGGTACCTCCTGTTCATTGTTTTCCAATTGTGAACCCCCTTTGGTAGACTGGCCACTTTCTGTCTCAACTCTTCAAGCTTTCTGTGTCAGAGAGAGCCAGTTCTTGGGTTATGTCAAGGAATCGACAAGAAGCTACAACATCATTTCTTCTTAAGTGGGTCACCCAGCACAGCTGAACTTAGTCTCTTTCTATGGCTAGAATGGTGCGTTCTAGAAGGGTGTTAGGCAAAAAGATTTGTGTTGCAGACTCTCGTAGTTGAGATGGAGCTAAGAGGAGGGACAGGATAAGGTGACTCGGTGGACAGGACAGGAAGTTGCACGGGGAGAGAATTCCAAAGATCTGTCTACAGAGGGTCTCCCTCAGGGGGTCAGCAGAGTACATGCATGTGAGGAAACAACCTGAGGCCAGAGACAAAAACAGCCAGTAAGGGTCAGAGAATAGTGCCGGTCACTCACACAAGTCCAGGAACAGTTCTTTTTCCCACCAGACAAACTAGAAAAAATTCTTTTTTTATTTTTATTTATTTATTTGTTTTAACTGGGGAGCTGTGTTTTTCCAGGACTCATCAGCTCCAAGTCAAGTAGTTGTTTCAATCCAGTTGTGGAGGGCACAGCTCAGTGGCCCATGTGGGGATCGAACCGGCAACCTTGGTGTTATGAGCACTGCGTTCTAACCAACTGAGCTAACTGGCTGCCCTGAAAAAATTCTCAATTTGTAGAGTGTTGGAAAGGATACTAAGGAAGGTCTTGCCTCAGTAGTGTGGAACAATTAGTCCTAACCTTAGTGCTGCTCCAGACCCACCTAACAAGTCATAAAAACGAGGTCTGAAAGAATGTTTCCAAGTAGCTCAGCTGCCTCCCAGGAAAAAAAAACCTCACAAATATAAAATTTTTAGGAATAGAAAAATAACAAGCACTCAGCAAGGTAAATTTCACAGTGTCTCACATCTCTCTAAAAGATAATTGACCATTTAAACTAAAATAATAGCTATGTATTTTGTGAGGTTTATAAAAGCATGTGTGTGTGTAAAATGCATGGAAAGCATAAAGCTGAGAGGGAAAAAATGGAAGGATACTATTGTAAGGTTTTTATACATGTGAAGTGCTGTAATATTGCTTGAGGGTGGACTGTGTTACGTTGTAAACGACGCTATTAAACCCTAAAGCAGCCACTGAACAAAGCAAAACAAATAGTCATGACTAATAAATCAACCAAGGAGGTGAATGACATAATAAAATTTATTTCATTGAAAAGAAGACAGAAAAAGAGAGGAAAAAAGATAAACTTCTGGCACAAATAGAAAACAAATGGCGAGAAGACAGACTGAAAACAGTGTCCACAATCACATAAAATGTAAATGGTCTAAATATGCCAATCAAAAGGCAGAGATTGTCATATTGGGTAAAAAAGTAAGACCCAACTATATGCTGCCTACAGGAAACTGATTTTAACTATAAAGACACAAATAAGTTAAAATAAAAAGGATAGAAGATCCACCATGCTAACGTGTTATTATGTCATTATGGAGGTGGTGGTACAAATTTGGAAGTCTCCCGTGCTATCTTGACTGGACGTCACATGTCTGTTTAGTTCCCAGCCTTATCCCTGGCACTTCTCAAAGTGCCTGGCCATCGCAAGCTCTCAATAAGTAATTGTGGGATGCATGAATAAGATATACTAAGTGCCAAAATCTAGGTACAAAAACAATTATATGAGCTGATTTATATCATGCTCTGTATATGTTTATATAAAGTGCCCCAAAAGAAGTGAGGGCGGAATGATTTATACCAAGGGCCTAACGGTATTTCTCCACAATTTTATATATATATATATATATATATATATATATATATATATATATATATATATATATATGCCTTCCTCTGCTGTCTCCCTCCTACTCTTGTTGTTGTTGTTACAATAAACATAAATTTCAGAATATACAGTAATTTCACCTTGAAAGAAATAAACAAAGAACAAAGATCCTGATTCAACTCCCCCCCTGAGTTGAGGACCTTTCCCACTCAGGAGTGGTCAGAAGCCGGCCTCAGAGGATCTCACCCTGTGTTGGCTGGGGACCAAAGGAATTTCTTGCTCTGGCCCGAGCGTAGTGTGTAAGGCACGGAGGGAAAGAAAGGCCGAGCAGCTGACCGCCAGTGCTTTTCTCTCTAAAGGTACCTGATGTTCTCGCCACCTGATGGTCACACCTGATGGTCAGAAGTATCTGGACTATTAGTTCGAATTTAGACTCAAGCTTTTTTTCCAGCACACCTTATTTTTCATGAACAGTGATTTTTTTTTCTAAATGTAGGATTTGAAATCTCAAATCAAATCTGAGTCAAATCAAATCTCAGAGTCAAATCAAATATCTCCCAGCCTCTTCGATGTTTCAGAAGCACACACCTCTCCCACTCGCTCTGCCAGTGGGAAACCTCTATAAATATTACCAGCTCCACAACTCTTAAGTTCTCACAGTAGCTGCTATCAACAGAATTCCCTCTTCTTCCAGTAAAGGTCAACATACCGTTCTGTTGAATGAAAACTAAAGACAATTTGGTTGGATTTCCTGTGGCAATAAATTGACTCTGTAATGCTATAATAAACTATTTTTTGATCCTCCAAAGTAATATGATAATAGAGGTAGATATGACTCACACAGAACATAAAACTCTCTGTTGAACTTAAAAATGTTATCCTTCTACTTTCAGACTCAGTAGGTTCCATGTCTTGCCACCTGCGCTACATCATGAAATGACAAGAATGGTAATTTCTTTTAGAAAAAAGCAGATGTGGTTTTTTGGATCTGTGTTACTTGTGACGACTGCGTATTGTAATTAATTCTCGATGCCTTTCCTGAGGGAGCTGGATCGTGTCCCCTGCTACAGAGGACACGTCACCAGCAGCAGCCCCAAACCTGATCTCTAGTTACTGTCAGAGTGTGGCTGCTGGGCTCGCCTTTCCCAAGCAGGCCATTCTGAGCAAATGGCCCCTCATAGGCCCTCAACCAGTGACACAGTGCAGCAGCTGACACAGTGCCGAGAGGTACCTTTTCATCCAGGTCGATTGAAAGGTTCACCAGGAATTAAAATGACCATTTCCTGCCTACAGGTTAATGGTTGGACTTGAAGACCCATGCTGGTCCCTTCAAGCTCTGTCATTTTAAAATTCACTCAAGCGATGATGGCAAATACCTAGTATCAGTTTGAAATGGTGTAGTGTGTTTAGAAAGCATCAACCAAAAAGAGTCTGAAGGAATATTGGTTCCATGGAAGTTCCTTTTCGTATTTTTAAAGTATCACTTAGGCCAAAATATAACTGTACTCATATTTAGGGCAAAGTTACAGTTTATTCTCACATAGTTTTATTTAGTAATTTTTTACTTGTTTTGGGTGCCGACTACATGACGTGGTGAAGCAAATTGAGAAACATCAACCTTGATGGTTTTGACCTTATCCACGTGCTTCTTAGACATCAGTGTATTGTTATTTTTGGTTGGGAGCATGTGTGTGAATCTTCTCATAGGTATTTTTATTTTCACTTTGGTTGGCTTCCCTAGGGTCATTAGTGGTTAGGTTTCCATAGTTTCTGTCTGTGGGATTAAGCCATCTTCAGGAACAATAGCATGACATCACTAAAGACTCGGCATGTGGAAGTCATTTTCTGCCATCCTACCATCAGGGGCATGCCTGTTGGACCACATGCTTTGAAATCCAGCTGACAGAGACCATTCATTTTACAGAGAAGGAAATTTAAGTATAAATTGTTTGGTTAAGCTAGTCCTATCTTTCTTTTTGTCAGTGTGAACTGAGGGGTAAAATTTTCAACCCGTAATGTTTTTATAATTAGGGTTTAGCTCATAATTAAAGATACACTTAAGGCAAAATAGGAAACTCACATTTCATGCAAATGACACCTCAAAGCTGTTTGGAATATGGAGGCCAAGATAATTACAAAATCCATCATGCAGAAACACTGAAAACACAGAAAATTCAATGTTTACCCCAGTGATCAGTTTCTCTTAATTTATCACTGAGAGGAAAGTAAATTGAATATTTAGGAACTAAAATCCATTTTCCCAGAGATTATTGTTTAAAAATCAAACTAAACAACTTCTACCACTAACTCTGGGCAAATATAAAATACTGAAATATAAAACAAGAATAAAATGAAGAAATATATTTTGATGCTTGGACTTTAATACATAATATCAAAGTAAAAGTAAAAAATTAAGGGCCAGTGTAGTGGCTCAGTTGGTTAAGAGCTCACTCAAGAGTTTGAGCTCTGAGCAACAGTGGTTCGATTCCCGGCCCGAGCTGAGCAGCCGCTGAGCTGCCAACAGGTAGCAGGATGGCTCCGCTAAAGGAAAAAAAAAAAGTAGTTGGCCGTGCTGATATGTAGTCAGAATAGCTCCCTTCTGAGTTCAATGTTTCTGGATATTTACAGTACTTTACATTCTTTCTCCAAATATTTCAGATATTTGGCAAAAAGATTCTATGTATTAGTATCTTTTTTAATCATAAAAATTACATATACACATAAAAAGCAATTTAAACTCTTCAGAATGGTTAAAAAAATAAAAGTAAGCATCTTCCTGTCTAGACCCACAGGAAAAAAAGTTGTAGGCTTTTATAATTATATGTATATATATGTGCATATACAGAGGGTGTCAAAAAAATGTATACACGTTTGAAGAAGGAAAAAAACTGTATTAAAATTGTAATATATACCGATAACAGAAGATGAATATAAGTCATGTGTATACATTTTTGGCACCCCTGGTATACATATGTGTATATAAATGAATGTATATATGCCCCTTTTTATGTAATGTGATCATAGTGTACACACAAACCCTCTAACTTGGTTCCCCCCCCCTTTCTTTATGTATTTGAGCAAAATTTTCATGTCAGCACATATAAACATAACTAGTATTGATGGCTATATAAATATACCATAGTCAGGTTAATTAGCTCCCCTATTAATGGACATTTAATATGTGTTGGGGTAGTTTTTTCTGACATATAGAGCTGCACTGAAAATCCTTGTTAGATCTAGCTATGTTTATTTATACTTACATAATCATAGAATAAATTCCTAGAAATAGAATTGTTAAATATGATGCTTAATTTTATGTATCAACTTGACTGGGCTAAGGAATGCCCTGAGAACTGGTAAAACATTATTTCTGGATGTATCTGTGAGGGTGTTTCTGGACGAGATTAGCATTTGGTGTCCCTGAGCTGAGAAGACCCACCCTCACCAATGCAGGTGGGTGTCATCCAGTCCACAGAGAGCCTGGGTAGAACAGAAAGGCTGAGAAGGGAGAAGGTGCCTGTGCTAGAGCTGGGCCATCTGTCTCTCCTGCCCCCTGGAGCCCCTGGTCCTCAGGTCTTCAGGCTCTGACCGGGACCTACACCATTGGCTCCTGGTTCTCAGAATTGGGTTTGGATTGTAACTACACCACCAGTTTCCTGGGTCTCCAGCCTGCAGATGGCAGACTGTGGAACTTCTTAGCCTCCGTAGTCATGGGAGCCAATCCTTCCTCATCACTCTCTTTCTGTATATCTGCTGTTGGCTCTGTTTCTCTGGAGAACCTTGTCTAAGAAACTAGGTAAAAGCGTTGTACATTTTTAATTGTGGTCTGTATTGCCAAATTGCCCTCCCTGAAATGTAGATTACCAGCTATCATTCTCATAGAAAGAGAAGCCTGTTTCCCAAGAGCCTTGCTGATAGTTTTATGCAATTGTAACGTTCTGCCATTCTGATACATGAAACCTTGTATATCTTTGATGTTTTGTATTTATGGTGAATGAAGTTTAGCATCTTCTGTGGGTTCGCCATTTGTGTGTCTTTTTCTGTAATTGCTGTAGTGTAATCTGCGTATTTTTCCTGCTTAATTTACCTTTTCTGTTGATTTTAAGAGCTCTGTTAAGTTTAACCTTTTGTCATAGTAAATATACTTTTTCATTTTTGTGTTTTTTTAATTTTATTGGTGTTTTAGCTATAAACGTAGTTTTCATTTAGTAGTCAGATTTATCATTGTTTTCCTTCATGACTTCTGAGTTTTATGTTATGTTTTAACAGATCTTCCAATTTCACAATTTTATATAAATTCACAATTTTATATAAATTCACAATTATACACACACACACACACACTCTCACACTCACCTGTATTTTCTCCTAGTGCTTTTATGGTATGTTAACAGATATTTGATTTATTCAAGATTATTTTGTTGTAAGGAGTAAGGACGACATCTATGTGGTGGTATATTCATAAAAGATTTCAAATATCAGGTACTATTAAGATTTTGTTTCATTAGTTCTCTTTACCCATTGCCATATAATTACTAGATAAGCGGGAGCGGGAGTAGCACCTGCATATCTTATTAAAATGCCATTTCTTTGAATACCGTTGGTTATATTTATTCTTTACACCATAATCTTTAAATAATCAGGTGTAGTTTGTGTCCTAGGAGATAAGAAAAAAGCATATATACCCTATGAAAATATCATCTCTTTGACTTGATGTCTTCCTAATAAAACTGAACTAAAGGGGATGAAAGGAAAGGGGTTTCTTTTAAACCACAGAAATGGAGGTGAGCGGTGGCCTCTAAGTAGGGGAGCCATTTTCGTATGTTCTCTAAGGTTTAATAGAAGAGCCTTGCTGTTACATTATGCCATTCTCCAGAAAAAGTACATTTTCATGACTGTTTCTCCCTGTAAAAAGATACCTTTTCTCAACAGGTTCATCAAAGAGAAACAGTCAGACTTAAGACATGTTGTTTCTTTGGGGGTGATGAAGAAAACTCCATTTAAAGTTGAGGCTTCAATGGGAAACAGATAACTTGCCATGCCTGTATATATTGTTTTACCTCTGCTTCGAGCTCACACTGATTGCGTCTTCTTTTGTCAGTGCTGCTCTTTAATATCATGTCTCACACAATGTATGCCAGGTTTTTAAACTCTAGAAAAGCCGTTAAAGGCAGACTTAGCCCTTCGTATCTTCTCCAGCTATTATCATTGGCAGAGTGGTCTCATAGCACGGAGCCATGTGTGTACAGGTAACAGCAACAGAAAGAGAAGTGGTTACAGCTTTAAAAAGTGAAACCAAAAGAGTGTTATCTAATTGATTTGACTTTCCATGTGAGGCTGTTTGGCCAGACACAGTGGTGTTTCCATTATGCAGTGGAGTCATCTCTGAACACCCATTCGTTTAACGGTGCTTGAGTTGGCGTCATTGCTTATCAGGTGAATGACCGTGGGCAAGTTCATAAGTCTCCATTTCTAGGTCCAAAAAAGAAAAATTTAACACCTCTGAGGGTTGTTGGGAGAACTAATGGAGCAATGCATGAAGAACTCTTAGCTTAGCACTTGACACATTATAAATCCCTCCCCTCAAGTGTCTGCTTTTATCTGTTGGTTGTATCATTGTTGATGGTGGTATTATCTATATTTCTCAGTAGTACAATAACGTGTGGTGAAAAGCCCATTATGGCTACAGCCTCGAAATAGAATTCCCAGGTGCCTTTAAAAATGGGCTGTATTTAAGATGAGCAGTAGACTCCCTGTGTTTGTTCTGTTTTCTTTATGACACCCTGAAAAAAAAAAAAACACCAAAAACCCTTTGATTTTATGTAGACTCCGAAAGCATGCCTATGCATCATTTTTGAAGCAGGGAAGTAATGTGGATATTTAATAGGGTGGCTATTTACCCATAACTGTGATACAGTGAAGTTAGCAATTTTGATAATGATGTTTGGCTTTTTTGTTTCGTTTAATGTCTGCAAAATTACCCTGTCTATGGCTCCCCGAGGCCCTTCCCATACAGTATGTTCCATAATCATATTACTGATCTAATAAACATCTCTCTCTGATTGTAATAAACTCACTTTGTGAGCCGCCTCGTTAACGTGCTGAAATAATGTACCCCGGGGGTATTTCCGACAATTCCATCACAGCTCTGAAACGAGTTGCCCAAGCGGCTTTATTGGTGGGAAAACGTCCACTTGAGCTCCCGTGACTGAGCCTCGCAGATCGTGAAGGGACACGGGCAGAGCCCTCTGCAAAGGAGATTCAGGGCAGTGCAGCCCTGCAGAGGGGCACTTGAGACAGACCGTCTCATTTAACATTCTGGATCAGGCTCTTTAAATCTATGATCCATTTGTTTATAAAGCTAAGACTTTACCTTACAGGGTTAATGCTAACTGTCTAGGTAATAAAGCCAAAACTATGTTTAACCAGTTTTATAGAGACTTTTCTTCTTTCAGTTATGAAAATCGTGTGGTTTGATAAGTTTTTACTGTTATGAAGTGGTTTTTAAATTTTAACAGCCTTGCAATTTTACTGAAAATATCCATTCTTATAAAGGAAATAACCTTTTTTTTTTAGGGAGAAATGTGTTGTCTCCTGTTCTGTTTCTTTTGGGGTACATTCTCTACTTCTAACCTATATTATTTAGATATGAGCTCTTCTAAACAAAGGGATTGTTTTAGTATGAAGAGGACTTCATGTATTTTTCAATGTCTGGGATTCAGGAAATCGTAATTTTAATGACTTCTAAACTATTGTATATAATTCTGTAATACATTTTTGAACCTTATAAGCAAAGAGTAACATTTCCACGTTTCTTTGCTAATTGTTTGGCAGTCATAAGAAATCGTGATAGCGTGTTATTGGAGCTGTGACAGGCGCCTTAGCCCTTCACGCTTCTCCAGCCATTATCATTGGGTATAGCAAGTCTGCGTTTGATTTAGGCCAGTACATGAGGGTCATTACAGAAGGTGACCAGGAAATTTCCCCTTCTATAATAACATTTTTAGGGGTTAAAAAGGCAGATTTGTTTCATATAGTTGGATTACAAAAGGTATCATAAGCACATTATGAGAATTCAAACAATTTAGAAGTGATTAAAGGAAAACTACAGTCCCTCTCTCCCTGTACCCTGGCACTGCCCCCCAGTGTAGCCAGTGTTACCTGTGACATGTGTCCCTGCATGCTTTGCACTTTGCTTCCAATCACATGCACATGGATCATAGATTTCCTTGTCACCGTTTTTGCTTTCATTTCTAAAAATAGGACAATGGTATAGATATTTTGTAACTTGCTCTTTTTATTTATCTCAGTATTATGGACATCTTTCTAAGTCAGTACCACATTGATCATTGTTTTAAAAGCTGCCTAGTAGTTCATAGTGTAATGTACAATTATTTATTCAATTCAAAGATCTCCTGGTGGATGGCTATTCAGATTGTTTCCACTTAAGCGATATTATGAGCAAGATACAATAGACATCTTTGTGTGGGTTTAGGTACTTCTGCATTTACTTTGGTTAGATAAGTACCCAGAAGTGAGGTGGCTAGATTAAAAGGTGATTTTACATTTTAATAAATATTAATTACCGTATAACTTCTCAAAAGATTTTAGCAGTTTATATTCTAATTAAAGGGTATATAAATGTGCTTGTTTTTCTACACCCTCACCAGCACTGCATCTTCTCAGTCTAAGATTTTTTTTGTTTTTTTGACAGATAAAGATGATATCTCACTGTTTTAATTTGGATTCTGTGGCTATAGAATTAGGAAAGAGAAAAGGAAATACAATCACCTAAATATGAAATATGTATAGCATTAAGGTGTTAATTTTGGAACTACAGAGAAGTAGGTGATTTTATGGAAAATTATTCATTACCAATATTGGTATCAGAATAGATAAAAACATCAAACTTCAGAAGTTAGAATGGAATCATCTAATAAGACTCTCAACCTGTTTGTTTAAATAAGAATCCACAAGGTCTAATTTGTTTTCACAAGCAGGTGGGAAAGTCTGCTATGTCAATCCAACAGAGGAATCTTATAAGTATATATACCATGTAGAAATCCAGAGACTTCAGTATAAGTATCATCGCCAAAGTAAACATTGTTAGGTAAGATAACCAATCAGAATTATTTATGTTTTAAAAGCTAAACGTTGATTACACTAGATCCCCTTACCCTCTCTGCCTTCTAGATGTCTTACAAGATTGCTTTATTAGAAATGACATTTTCAAGGACGATTTTATAATACAAAATGGAATCTGCTTTTCTGCAGCTGCAGGGAAAGCAGTAATGATTTTCTGTTTTATCCTGCTAAGCTTTCTTTCACAAGCAGTTAGAAAGGCTGCCAGTTTGAAGGGTAAATACTAAAATTCCGTTAGTTACGATCAAAAGAAAAATAACTTATAATGCGAAAAAAGATATCAGACAACTGGATTGTCATAATCTGATATTCTGTGTCTACAGGATCTGTCATTAGAATATTGCAGGCCTAAGTGATTTTACTTGCGAGATCTAAATTTTCAAATAGACAACTCCTATACTACTTAAGTAATTCAAAGTATAGAAAAAGATGGAAAGCTTTACGACCTATTTCCATAAAGCTATAATAAGTCTAGTTCCATAAGCCACTTTAAAATAATACATAACTGAAGATCACTTTTACTTATGAATATAGGGAAGAACACTGCAAAAAAAAATAAGTCAAATCTATCAGTATATAAAAACACCAATATAACCAAATAGGATTTAACCCAGGAATTCAAGAATAGTTCAAGCACTAGGAAAGTATAATTTCACATTTTAAGAAACTGAGGGATAATAAAAACATCATAATAATCAGTGCTAAAAAATTCAACTAGTCATTCTTCATTTTTTTAAAACTCCATTTAAGAAAGAGTGAATCTTCCAACATTTTGAAAGTTCTTTCCTAGTCGTTAATAGTAAACATTTAAAAGAAACACTGAGGGGCCGGCCGAGTGGTGCAATGGTTAAGAACTGGCTTGGGACGCCAGAGGGCCCCGGTTTGGATCCCACATATGAGGGCCAGTGACACTGCCCTCCACAGCTAAGATGCTGAA